>NW_027187278.1:2219858-2289975 GCF_028583685.1 Petaurus breviceps papuanus | reverse complement strand
TCTCTCTCTCTCTCTCTCTCTCTCTCTCTCTCTCTCTCTCTCTCTCTCTCTCTCTCTCTCTCTCTCTCTCTTTCTCTGCAGCTGCTCTGTCTTCACGAAGCTTCTCCCAAGAAGTTCTATCCTGTGTTCTTCCTTATATACGATATAGCTCCTCCCTGTTCTGCCCCTTCCTGTTACATCAGCAACTTCCTCACAAGGTGTTAACTACTTCTGTGTTAACTAAATAGCTTAAACAATATGTTAACGTAAAACAAGGTGCTAAGTACCTGCTTACTTGCCAATACTAAAGGGCATGGAAGATCTTCAGATTCCATTAACATTACAATGCATTGAAGGCAGGGACTAATTTTCTTTTTGATGAATTTATATTCTCTGCACTTATCACATTCCCTGGCATATAATTAGGGCTTAATCTATTTTTTTTTAATTGTAGAGTTTTGTAAGAGAATTCAATTTTGATTTTGTTCTTTCTAACTCATCAGTGTCTAGCAACCAAACAACACAAAGGCTCTCTCTCTCACCGAATAACACTACCCCTCCCTGGAAGTAGATCACTAAACCTTCGTATTTTATTGGACCCAGGCAGTAATGTTACGTACAAGCTATGTATATACCATGCGTAGAAAAAAACTGATTATACACCTGTTTCCCCCCTACAGTAATTTTCTTGTAATTAATATTCTTGCTACTATAGCTATACCATCATCAAACTTTTCTTTCTTTGTTCCGAAACCCTCAAATTCAAAACAATATCAGGGTTTTCAACCCTAGTAGTTATATCCAATAAATGCTCAAAAATGGAATGATTGAGTGCCCCCTGTTTACATGGGAATTAACTCTTGATTAGTCTAATAATGGTTTTTGGGGTCCTTTCTTCAAGGGAAAAAATTTAAACTGCATCTCGTTTTTTTGTTTGTTTGTTTGTTTTGCTTTTCTTTGCTTTGTTTCAGGGCATTCAAAGCAGTAATTTGCAGACTTTATTTCTCCAGGAATCAGTTTGTATAGTTGCTTCCCATCAGAAGGATGGAAATCTCTAGAACTTGCACTCAATATAGATTGGATTTGTGGTGATTTAACAGAAATCTAGAGGAAATTATTTTTGAAACACATTTGAAAGTGCATTTATTAAGCACTTACTTTGTATCAGACATTGTACTAAGTGCTGAGGATATGAAAAAAAAATTTAAAAAAATAGGTTCTGCCATTGCAAATCTCACAAATATGGTTATCTCTGCCCTTAATTATTTGATCCATACAACAACTGTTAGGTAGATGTTAATATTTTCCTCTTCAGGTTTTGAGAGGGTCAAATGACTTGCTCTAGGCCCTCATAGCTCATGAGTATCTTAGACCAAAGTTGAACTAGAATTTTCTTGATTCCTGGTTCAGTGCTAGTGATGGCAAGCATAGTACTTTGTTGCTTGTTTTAGCTATTCAAATGTCTTTGAGCCTCATCTTTGATTGGATCAAGAGTCTCCATTGGAAACTATAGCAGCAAGCATCCCAGCATCCCCAGGGTGACTGCCAACACAGGTTCTTAGATATGCTTTTCTAAAAGAAAGCAACTCAAAATGGACTAACAAGCTTACTTTAATCAATCAAACATATATCATTTACCTAGTTGAGGGGGAAAAGGTCAGCACCCTGAACTTCAGAGTATACAGACAGAACTTACAAGACAGAGAAACAGATCAAGCAGACAGGCCTCCAAACTGTCCAACCATTACATCTATACCAAATCACAGTTAGCAGAGAGGGAAACATCAACATCTGGGTTTTTCAAAGCTGGGGGGCTCTCAATGGGTGCCCAGAGTCTCATCTGCTCAAATCACAAACACTTCTCAAAGTGAGCCCCAACACAAAGTCTCACATCAGGGTTTATATAGTCTTCTCCTGGGTCAGAGAAGGTAACAACCCTCTTGATCCATCCACTGCCCAATCACAAAATATCTCCTGAAAAACAAGCCTCCCACCACAGGCTCCAGGTAAACTTAGCCTAGGGGCAGGGAAGATCTTAAAATTTTACATTTGTATAACAGAAACAATATGTATTGTGTTGTTCTTAATTGGCACAAGGGAGTTTAAAGACTTTTCCCTGACCTTAATAGGTCTCAAGTAATCACTTGGAGCCCATACTGGGAGGAGCTAGCTGAAAGAGCAGAACAGAAAGGGTAGAAAAGGAAGGAACAGAGCAGAGAAGAGCTCAAGTAGAGCTGGGTGGGTGCAGAGGTAAGGGAGCCAAAATAGAGAATTTTTGTGATGTCATCACTCTGTTCTGTCTTTGTTTATATTACTTTGTCAGAATGAAGCATTCTGTCTGTTAAAAGAGGACTTTACTGTTGTTACAGAAGTCCTGCAACAGTATTTTGCTGTTTTTACATATGTCCTGAAAGAGGACTTTATTGTTGTCACAGAAGTCCTGAAGGAGGACCTTACTATTGTTAATGAAGTCCTATGACTTTGTGTTGATTTGTGTTTGATTTCTCATACAGAGGCCTTGTCTGTTGATTTGTGATACTTTGTCATACAGAAAATGAATTGAGATGATAGTGCCAGCAATGAGTGTAAATAACGTTGTAGCTCTGTTAAGCTTTATTTTCCTTGAAACAAAAGCTGTGAAGAGCTTGGAGTGGAGCTGACCCCAAGAGCTGAGATATAGAACCAGACCAGAGTATTGCCTATATGTGAATCTAGGCAAGAATCAGGTGTATTCAGGCAAGAGCTGGGAGTGATTGGCCTGTGGAAGAGGAGACAAGGGATTTGGAAGCCAGTCTCAAGTCAAGATGAAAGAAGACTTTACGTGGGTCCTCTGTATTGACTGATAAAATTGTGACTTATTGTGACTTAGGGGTGTATGGTGTTTGTACTTTCTGCTACCCTTTAAGGAATATTGGCTTAAGGATGATTGGAATCCAGCCTCAAGTAAAGATGAAAGAGGACTTTACTTGGATACTGTGTATTGATTGAGGAGATTGTGACTTACTGAATGATATGTTTTGTTTAAGATTATGTGGTCACCTTAGTAATAAGTTGTTATGTTATATTGTTGTGAATGTTGTGCTTTATTTAGTTTCTTTAATGTTTTGCTTTAGTTTATTGCTGAATAAACATAGAGTTCACTATACTATACCACTGAATCTTTAAAGGTTTTTTGCAGCAGTCCTCAGGGGAGCTGCTCGTGATTGGCTGTACAGTGCTCCATTCATTATGCCAATTATCTGCCCCAAGGGACTGTCTCAAGTGAAGAAGGAAAAGAGAGCTGAGGATGCTCTGTAATCACGCTAATAAAATAGTGGTGAACAATTTTATTTCCTGAAACTATGTTTATGAACATGTGATTCCTATGTTTTATGTTCGATAAAAGCCATGGAGGTCTGGTTATCTATTTCTTTCTCCTCCTACTGTCATTACATGAGCAAATCTTTGTTCATTCTTTTAATGCCAAGCAAAGGCAACTTCCCAAGGTTCAAAATACCAGCATAGCTGCTCTCCATTTTATTCAGTGACAAATTAAGAACAGAGAAAATCAAAATATAGCATAATTCAAAATACAGCATTCACCAAGTGTAGTTCAATCAAGTACTACTCCACCCCTAGGCAATACATTCATTTAGTCAATACCAAAGCCCCTCTTCTCAAATGGAGATTAGTTTCCAATCATAAACAAAGTACATTTATTTGGTCAGGCACCGAGCCCCCAAAAGTCAAAAGTTCCCCACCCTTGGATCATAACTTAATAGGCCATCTAACTCAGAGTTACAACAAGCTTAAGCACAGCATTTAATACCCAATTTAATTTTAATTTAATACCCTTTTAATACTTAATTTTGACCCAAGGCAAGTTCTCAGCAATCTTTGTTCCTGGGGAGACACAACTTAGCAAGGCCACAAGATACATTGCCCGTGTCCTCATTAATTCATTCTCTGTCTTCAGAACAGTCCTAAGTCCCCTGAAAACATTAGTAAAACCCTCTTTCAGGATTTCTGTAAACATACAACAAGAAAATCTTTCTTCAGGGCTTCTTAACTAACAGCAAGGTTCCATAACCTCTGCAACAACAGCACTGTCCTTCACCAGTGGACACAATTCACTCTCTGTCTGCAGAGCAGAACAGTCTCAGGAGCTTTGAACCAACAGTAAGATTCCAGGTCCTCTGCAACAACAGGACTGTCCTTCACCAGTGGATGAATCTGGCAAAACAACATCAAAACAGACAAAGTACCAGCATAACAGCAATGTCTCCTCAGTCCTTGGCAGCTCTGGGTGCGAGCTCTCAAAAGTCCTGGGCAATTCAAAGTGGCCCTCAGCAATCCTCATCTCTCTGCCTCCAGGATGCTGCTTCCAAAAAAAAAAATTCTTCTGCCTCTCTCTCTGCTGGTGCCTCTCTAAATTCACATCACCAGCTCCTCCCAGTTCAGTCCTCTCTTTTCACGTCAACAAGTCCATCCCCCAAGTGGGATTCACAAGCTCTGGGTTTTAACATAATCAATCTGAAAACCAAGCCAATATAGGGGGATCTTTAAATTCCATTACTATTACAATTCTCCAACTTTTCTTAGCACCAGGGCTGCCAGAGGGGCTAGATATATTTGGAAATGAATGGTGAACTCTAAAATATTTTACAATTTTTCCTATAATGTAAATAGTGGAATAACTTTTAATTTTGGCTTCATAGCATAGATTTCATTAACATGGGCATCTGTGCAAAATTCATTTCAAAACTGCTCTTATCCTTAGCTTAGCCATTGGCTGTTCTCAATACTAAATTTTTGACCAACTAAAATGTGTGAGCTAAGAAAATGCAAAAATACATTCATTAGGTTATGGGTACAATAATTTAGAAAGTTAGTATATAAAATAAATAGAGAGCTGGCTATGGAGTTAGGAAATGTGACTTTATGTTTATTAAATCCCACACTTACTGCTAAACCTAGTGAAAATGCTTTAACCTATGAGTTTGCCACACAGTTATAAGTTGTAGGAAAATTATTTATCTGGATTGGTAGAGGGTTTTTGCTCACCATGAGTTCTCAATAGTGATGAAATGTCAGTTCCAGGCAGAAAGAACAATAAAAATAATAATAAATATAAGACTCAAGGGTAAATTGTTTAGATAGCTACTTGGCTAATGTGCCTTATTTATTAATAAATCATAAAATAAAAATAATGCTGCTAAATAAAAAAATAAAATATACCTCTAAAATCTGGCATATCTAAGATCAAACCATTAGTGCCCCACCTTTCAAATTAATTTCTTGTTCTGACAACCCCAATTACCTTAGTGGTCATAATTCTCCTAGTAACCAGTATAGAGAACACAGGAATATTGCGGATTTTTCCCCCTAGCTTCTTACCTACTTTTTTGTTGGGACTATGTTCCTGCTATCCAACACTTGATGAAAGAGAGAACCCTGTAGAATCTGAGGAGAACATGAAAACACAATAAACTATTCTTTACTGGTTCAAAAGAGAAATGAGTATTAAGAGGGGAGAATTTATACCCTGTATAGCAAAAATAATGAACAGAATAGAAAAAAAAAGCCATTCATCTGCAATGAGAAGGCTCATCACTAAAACTAAAGAAAGAACAAGAGATTGGGAAATCAAATGCACAGAAATGAGGTACAACGTAAAAGAAAATGAAAAAAAAAAGAAATAACATTTAAAAAATATGCTTACTATGCAAGCAAAACATACTGAACTCAAAGATAAGGCTTACCTTCAACTTCAAAATCATAGCTCTCCCAGAGGAACACAACAGCACCAAAAAACCTCAACACCACAAAAAAGGAAATACTATGAGAATTGCCAATAATTGAGAACATAGAAAATGAAATTCCAATTGAAACCCCATAAGTTCCCTCCAGTTAAAACAAAACAAAAGGGTTACAACACCAAACCACATAATGGTTAAATGCAACAATCCAATTCAGAGACAAGTTGTCAAAACCATCAAGAGAAAAACCTTCAGATAAAAAGGAAAGAGCACTCAAATTGCAAGACTACTCCACATGCAATATAAAAAATAGGAAGGAATGGAATAAAATTGTCCCCCAACGAAGTGGAGATCACGAAGCATCCCAGTGTGTGTCTTTCAGCAAATGCCTTTTAATTAGGTGTAGTTTTGTTTTTGCTTTGTCTGAGGTCATAATTGCTGCCCCTGCTTTTTCAACTTCAGCTAAAACATAATACAGTCTGCTTTATGCTATTATTTTAATGCTGTGTCTCTACTTAAAGCATGTTTCTTGTAAACAACATATTATTAAATTCTGCTTTTTAATCCATTCTCAGATCTGCTTCTGTTTTATGGATGAGTTCATCCGAGTCAGATTAACATTTTTGATTAATAACTATGCATTTCCCCCATTCCTATTTTCTTGTCTTTGTCATTCTCTCTCTCTCTCTCTCTCTCTCTCTCTCTCTCTCTCTCTCTCTCTCTCTCTCTCCCCCTCTCCCCCCCCGTGTCAACATCTCTCTGTCTCTGTCAATGTTTCTTTGTCTCTGTCTCTCTGTCTGTCTGTCTCTTCCCCCTTTCCCCTCCTCTCATTTCTGTTTTGCTTCTGACCACTTCCTTCTTTTATCTGCCATTCCTATTATCAGCATCCCTTTTTCTCTTGTCCTCCTCCCCCTCCTACTTCCTTGTTTGATAAGATTTCTATTACCAATTGAGGGTGTGTGCACATACACACAAATGTCTCTATTTATCTATCCTCTTTGAAACAATTTAAATGTAAGTTAGGGTCAACTGTATCCTACACCCCCCCCCAACACACACACACACAATCTTCCCCCTCTACTGTAAAGTTCTTCCTTGAGCTACTTTTTTATGTGAAATACTTTCCCCATTCTTTCTCCCCTGTCCTTTTCCCAGGGTGTCTCCTTTTCTCACCTATCCATTTTTTACATCATCCCAACATAACCCACTTATTCCTGCACCCTCTTTCTATGCAGAATTTTTATAATTTCCCTAACAATGGTAAAGTTATTGGAAGATACATATTTCATCCTTCCTTCATCTCTGTTTTTTTTTAATCAGGAATAATTGAAAGTCCTCTATTTCATTAAATAATTATTTTATTTGAAAAATTATTATCATTTTGCTGGGTAGATTATTCTTGGTGGTACTCCTAGCTCTTTTGACTTCTAGAATATCATATTTCAAGACCTCTTTTCCCTTAATGTGGAAATTCATAAACTTAGTGTGATTCTTAGTATGGTACCATGATATTTAAATACCATTACCACCCCTACTCCCAACCCCCAGATGACTGAAGTTTTGTTTTGTTTTGAACTGGAGCTCTGAAGTTTTTCCTATAATATTCCTGGAAGTTTTCATTTTGGGATCTCTTTCAAGTGGTCATTTGTGGATTCTTTCAATTTCTATTTTACCTTCTATGTTGAGGCTACTCATACACTTTTACTTGAAATTTTCTTGAGCTATGATTTCTAAATCATTTCTTTGATCATGACTTTTAGGTAATCAAAAAATTCTTGAATAATCTCTCAACCTATTTTCAAGGTCAGCTGTTTTTCCAATAAAATGTTTCACATTTTCTTCTTTTTTACATTCTTTTGATTTGTTTTAATGTATCATGACATACTTAGCTTCCACTTGTCCAATTTTACTTTTTAAGGATTTTTTCCTGTGAGCTTTTTTACCTCTTTTTTCACCCATTTGATCAATTCTTCCTTTTAAGAAGTAATTTTCATCAGTGATTTTTTTATTTTTTTCTTCCTTTTGCTAAGTTCTCTTTTTCAAAGTACTATTTTCTTCTGTATTTTTGTACCCTTACCAAGCTGTTAATTGTCTTATCATAATTTTCTTCATTTATTTGCTTCCATCTGTTTACCTATTTTCTTCTCTACCATTTTTAATTGATTTAAAAATCTTTTTTAAATACTCCAGAAATTTTATTGGGCTTCCATTTAATTCCCTTTTTTTCCTTTGTGGCTTTGCTTGTAACTGTTTTGAGTTCATTTTCTTTTTCTGAGTTTGTGGCTTTATCTTCCCTCTCCTCATAGTAACTTTTTATGTTCCTATACTTTTGTTATTGTGTGCTCCTTTTCAACCCTTTTTCTTGATGTGGAACTTTATATTAATGTTGTTCTTTGTTCCAAGCATGGGGCTGTATGTGTGTGGGCCACTATCTCAACCTTTAGGCTTTTTCACACTGCAGTTTTCAGATCTACTTTTGGGAGTTTGGAGGGTTTTTGTGCTTCTAGGGTGGCATCAGCTGGGCAGAGGTTTTCCTTCTAGTTATTATCCAGAAAGGGCCTATGATCAGTTAAGGTTGCAATCAATACTGTTCCTCAGTGCCCCTGTAAGTGGGCTGTAACTGATGCTATTCCTCTGGTTTTCAGTTGCTCTTAATCAGAAGTGCTCCTCCCTGACCTTGAGAAATGATCCAGAAGTGCTTATGGGCAATGGAGTTTCCAAATTGTCACTGCTCATGTTGACTACTCTCTTTTCAATGAAAGTATTCCTCTCCACCCTTGAACTATGACCCAGAATTGGGTATACGAAATGGTGCCACCAAACAGCATCTAGTTCTGAGTCCAGCACTAGCACAGCACTGCCCTGTAATCTCTTTCTGACCAAGTGCCAGATCTCTTTACCATCTCTAGCTTTAAAGATGACAAAGCTTCTGCTGCTTCTGTCTCTCCCATATAGTCTCACCACAGGTGTTTCATCTATGTGGGCTCTGGGTTGGCCCTCTCTCCCATATCACATATCTCTCTTTCTAAACTCCTATGCTGTATTTGGGTGGAAGACTGTTTCACTCTGAGCTTTTGTTTGCTCTGCTATTCTAAAATTTGATCAGAGGCACTATTTTAAAGTCTTTGGAGAGGAATTTTGGGAGACCTTAACCGAGTACTTTATCTTCTCTATCACCATGTCTCCCTGAAATACTTTCAGAAAGAAAAGCAGAAGTAAAGATTTTATTTACCTTTCAAACACACCAGACAACAGAAATGCTGCAGGAAAGAACAGCAACAGAGAGGTAAACAAGAGACTTCTTTCTAAATGTACACAAAGAGACAGGGGTGAAGGCAGAAATCTGGTAAAGGTAATTTATTAATAGGTAGGTATTATCAACATAACCTGGTAACATCCAACTGAAAGCTGAAATTTTTTTGTGGGATTACATAACAACACTAGGAAGGATATAAAAGGATGTGAGGAGCAGGGGGATAGAAAGGAGCAAATGATAAACTGGAATCAATTCCATGGCTAATGAGGAAAAATAATCTCTGTTGTCTCAGAAAAATAAGAGTTTACTGGGTAGTGGGTGAGGAGTAGGGAGCAAAGGTTTAAAAGGAAGGGGAAAGAAATGAGACCTTACTTTGGATGTGAGAAGATGTTCACTGAAAAATGCTCCTGTGAATGAAGAAAAATAGTTGGTGTAGAGAGACAAGGACCTTACACTGGATGAAGACTTGGGGTTTTGGAGACTGAAATGTCTACTTTTCCTGGATGAGAAGTGATTTGAATCCATGGGGGCAATTGACACTTGGAAGAGTGGGAGAGCCTAAACACAGGTAGAATTACAGGGAAATGTAGGGGGGAAAAAGATCAAGAAGAGAGGTTAAAGATTAGTGATAATCAGGGAGATGGTGGAAGTCTGTGGCCCTTTTCTCAAACCGTGTCCTCTCTGACACCAACTATGTTATTGTTCTGACACCAACTAACTATGTTATTGTTCTGGAAATGAAACAGACAAGCTAGTGGCAGAAAATGCCTAGCAATTGGAGCCTAGAATGGATACCTTGGAAGATTTGATATAATGGAGAATAAATAGAAATGAAAGAGAGCAGATAAAGTCTCTAATTTTCTTTATTTCTTTGTTTTCATATATTTACCTATCTTGCCTTTACCATTTTAAATTTATTTTTAAAAATCATTTTAGCTACTCCAGGAATATTGTTGGGCTTCCATTTAATTAATGTTTTTTTTTTTTGAGGCTTTGCTTGCAAATGTTTTGAGTTCATTTTCTTTTTCTGGGTTTGTGCCTTTATCTTCACTCTCCTCATAGTAACTTTTTATGTTCTTGTTCTTTTGTTGTTGTGTGGAGAATGCATGAAGAAGTCATGAATCAAAAAAATGAGGTTCTAGCACAAAGCAGAAAAAGAAGACAGACAATGAAGAGAGTGTAAGAAATTCTTTTGGAAATGGAACACAAAATGAAATGTAAAACTAAGAAACAGGACTAGCTGAAGGGGAGGAGAGGAAAGGCAAATATCAAATAAGAGGAAATCACAGGTGAGGTCAAGAGATCCATGGCAAATAAGGCTGCTGAAAGGAATATAAATACTTTGCTTGCAACAAAAAATAACTTAAAATTGTAAAGCTCCTGCTAGACAATATTAATTCATCTTGGGAGAAGGAAAGTGGTTGGATAGGAAAAAATCCTAGGACAGTGCCTTATATTTAATAGATGTTTAATAGATATCTGTTAATTGACTATAACAAGATCTGAAATTATGATCTTTAATATTTACTTCATTGATCTAGTTATCTTTATTTCTCTGATTGATTTATATATTGGGTTTGAGAAACTAGTACTACAGTAGTGATGAGGTGCCTGGGTCTGAGTGCTCAAACCCCAATTTCAAAAGCATCTTTCTCTCTAGCCTCAGAGCATAGTCTCTGCCCATCTCTCCCCACTCCCTGCAGTATACCTAGCAATCATTTATGACTAGGACCCAGCCAAATGCTTATCTTCCCCTAGTACAATAACAATTGAGAAGTCCAGTGGATTATACTAACTCCCTAGCTCATTATACACAATCCTGTATTCCTCATTATGTATACCTTAGGCTACCCAATATCCATCTTATCAAACACGACATTGATGGATGGCAGACTGGGCATTTCTCAGTCAACCCTAACTGATAGTTGACTTAGTGACATTTCAAGCCTAAACCACACCTCCATGTATTGCCCCCTTAGTTTATTTCCCAGTAAATTCTAGGCAATACACCTGCTCAGTAGATATTAAAAGTGCATGTTCCTTTAAGAACTGAACACTTATTAACCACTTCCTAAACCCACCCTGACTCACTTAGTTAGCATACTTGGCACATGTCATACTATAGTTTACACTATATAAACTTTATCTGTTCCCCCTTTAATGTTGCAGGTTCCCTAAGAACTCTTGTCATCTTGCCCGCTGTATAGCATAACAATAAATCTTTGCCACCTTGAGTTACAGAATCCTTGAGTCTGTGAATTCATTACAGATTGCTTTCCAGGGACTCTGGTTATTTGGGTTTCTGGACTCTCTGAACCCGGTTAATAGAATCATTGCTTCAGACAAACAGTGAATATAATCTACCACATTTTTTTCTGTATTCTGCTTTGGAAAACTTGAGTTTAATAAAATGATTTACTAATTTTAAAAGGGTTTTATTTTGTAAAACATTTTGTAACTATACTCTCTGTGTTATCTTAGAAAAGCCACTTACAGTAGGCTTACATAGTTTCCCAAAATGGTAACACTGACCCCTGAGAGTGTTGGAATGATCCAGGGGGCAGTAGGGTGCAATTTAGGGCCATTGAGAAAAATAAGAGGGTGGTGGAAGCATAAGGAAAGAAGAGAAGAAAATTTTGAAAAACCATGCATACATGCCTTATCTGTTCTGTAACGGAGTTAAAGCCAAAGTGATGACATCATTTTCCAAATAAACATACAAAATGCAAGTTAAATCTGAGCAGTGGTCAAGACGACCAATAGGTCTTAACAAGCAAATGTTGGCAGGTGAGTCTGTCCAACATTGTCAGGAATTCTGGCATGCATCTGTAGGAATATGTCTATGTAATGACTCGTTTACAATATGATAGTATATATAAATGACACAATATTGCATAATCAAAATTTCAATGAGGAAAAGAAAAACATAAATTTGAATTGAATTATTAAATTTAAGATGTATCATCTAAAATATATTTCATATATTTTTAATGATGCAATTTATTTAACCAAAACATTAAAAGGTTAAAGAAAGTAGATTTCTAGGGGATCAATGAGTAACTTTTTTTGAAAAGGGTACAATAGACCAAATAGGTTAGGGAACCTCTGGTCTAGAAAAATCTCTTACATTTCTGTCCAATTCTATTATCTATAATTCCACATGGATTTGGTTATGTTGCTTCTGCCCTACTAAAGAGTCAAATATCTGAAAATCCAAAGTTAAAAATGAGTTAAATTAGGGGATGCTTATTCACTTTACAAATGGATTCTTAGATTACTAAGCCATTCAACTCAGGGTTCTTTTAATAGCAGTTCCCTTAGTGTATATAAGTATTCATTTACAGATCATTAAGTACTTGACATAAAGGCATAAGAGCAGAAGAATTTAAATCTAAAGTATTAGGAAGCACTGCCAATTGAAAATCAATCTGAAAGGAGAATTGTAGTCAAAATACATTTAATAGAATTTTCCTGATCCCATTTATCATATAGAGTGAAGGATATCTAGATTTCCAATTGAAGTATTCTGCCTTACAGATAGCTAGGTGGTGCAGGGAATCTAGTTCTCAGTCTGGAGACAGGTAGACCTGAGTTCAAATCCAGCCTCAGGCATTAGCTGTGGGATCCTTCCTGGGCAAATCACTCAACATATCTGCCTCAGCTTCCTTGAGTATAAAATTTGGATAAATTAGCACCATCCAGGTTTGGTGCAAGGATCAAATAAGATATTTGTATCATAGTGCTGGACACATAGTAGGCAGTTAATAAATTATTGTTTCCTTTCTCCCATTCTTCTAGATGAAACTCTTTGAATCATATTCATATTCCTAAAATATTTGTGATAATCAAATTATTTGATTGAATTAGAGATTCATGACACTTGAAAATGTCAGTTTCTATTTTTTCTCAAAAGAAAAATGTATAAAATTAATAAGTTTACTGATTTATCTTTTCCTCCTTGACATAGGGTTAGTATGTATGAAGTTTGCTTAAAGCAAAGTATACCAGATTTATATTTTATGCATCTCACCAGTATGATAGTATGATAATTATTTTTTTCACCTTCTGACACCAGTAGTGCAATATAGTTCTGCTGTACACATGCATTTAATCCTGTGTATGCTATTATTTTATATGATTGGCATAAGTATTAAGGAAAGGAAGACCAGGCATCCATTAAATTAATGTCTATTCATTCAATTTTTTAAAATAAGCTTTTGAAAAAGGAAAGTGCATGTTGTACTATATAATTTGAGTATATCCAAAAATGTTTTATGAACACAAAATACTTAGGGTAGAAAAAGGTTCTTTGTAACCTTGAAGAATAGGGGGAAAATGTCAGTCTCTTCTTCATGGTGACACTATGAACCTGTTTTGGTCTGTTTTTAAAATAGGTTATTCTGAAGAATTGTGAAGGACAAAACAAAGTTGAACACATTTTCATGGTCTAGGTGACCTAGATGATTTGTCATTATACTGGAGAACGCACATAGTTACATAGTCATTTTCCCTTTAGACCAAATAATTAATAGGAAATTAGTTATCTATGCAATAGTCAAATTACTTTGTTTTATAAACTTTATTTCTATTCTCAAAAGTCCTAAATTGTTAAAGCTAGAAAATAACTTATAGATCATGCAGCCCTATACTATCATTTTGAAAATGAAAAACTGAGACTGAGATAAATGTGGAATTTTTAGAAACTATTTTGTCCTTAATCTGGCAATAGATAACATTACAATGGCATGGTATTGCTACAGATTTTTAAAATAATAAAACACTGTTTTAACATTTAGACATATGATTTAATTGCTTTTGGGAAATCCTAGAGTTGAAAACCCCTTTACTAATGCATCTATAACATCTAGTTTTAAATAATTGTGTGAAGACAGAGAAGTTAGTTAACTTGCTCTAAGTCACATAGCTTGTATGAGTCAAAGGCAAAACTTGAAACCTGTTTTTTTTAATTCCATGATTGTAGCTATATTCACTGTGCCACACTCCTTTTCAAGAGAAAAATAAATTTAGTGAGAAAAGCAAGGATTAAAAGAAATTGCAAGAGAACTTAGAAAGGCACATATTTTAGGTATTTAAATATGGAGATTATTATGTCAAATTTGGATCAAATCATTAATTTCATTTTTATTGCAACATTGAAGTGTATAGGCTTTTAAAATGTTAGCAAGTACAAAAATGATTAATAACTATTCTTAGAACTATACAGGCAGTAAGCTTAATATAAAAAAAGAAAATGTATCTAGTCTAAAGAAAGTAAAACCAATTACCTAACAACTTCTGGGTAGGATGACAGACTGTAGGTAAAATTACTTCTTTGCTGCAAATAAGCAAAGCAAAAATATCTGGCTCTTGTAATTATTTGTTCACTTTTGATCATGCTTTGAGTTCAACATCACCAATAATGAATGACATTTTGTATGCATAGCATTATTTGTGAAAGGTATGAAGACAGTTAAACTGACATTCCCCTTTCCCTAAAGAATCTTATGTAGAGACTCAGATGACATTGATGTAAATGTGTACACCTTCATAGTAAGGGTCAATTAACAATGTACAAATACAGTAACATCGTGATCTATGTAAAAGTCCCAGAATGTAATGGAGGCCAGTTTCTTGGTTGATCACTTTGGAATGTAGTTTAATAAGCATCCTAAAATGCTTGTTCTAGAAATATTAGTATTATTTCTATTTTACATTTTCATTGCATTGATGTTGCTGACCTGACATTCTTGATTCTCCTAGACGAGGTATGGTCTAGCTTGTAGCTAATGATTCTGACACTTTTTAATCACTACAGTTCTAATTTCTGCCTCCCTTATAGCTGTGCTTGGTTCCTCACAGGGCCATTTCAACTACTCATCAATTTAACCAGCCAATTCCCAACAGAAAAATTAGAAACACGAGCATATTATTAGCAATTGTGAGTAAGAACTAGAAATAATACTCAGCTAGAGAAAAGTTAACATTTAAGTAGATTCATTTGAATTCATTAGTCTTCTACTCTGTGCCAGGCAATGGGATTGAAAACACAAAATTGAAATAACTCCTGTCTTCAAGTAACTTACATTCCTCCAGAAGGAGATAACATGATCATAAAGAAGTGAAAACAAATCTGTGCAAAGTAATTTCAAAATGCGGTTATAATAACTGAAAATATTCAGTAATTTTTTTTAAAAAATTAAAACAAACTCCCTAGACTTTCCAAGGAAGATTATCTTCTATTATGGCTCTGGATGAGCATGTAGAAAAGTTAATATTTAATTCAAGTATGAATGGGCCAAATCCAAATTGCTCAAACAGGAAAGATTTGCAGTAGGAAGGGGCTATTGTGGTTGTGGTTTGTCCTTTGTTCTTGAAGAGGACCATGCCAGCAGGAATATAATACCATGTCTTGCAATTGATTTGGATTTGAGGGAAGGAGGGCTGTGCAAAGTCACCAGCCTCACTTTCTTCTCCACAGTCATCTGGGTCCAAATGGCCAGATATAGATCAAGACAACTGAAGGTGGCCCAGTATGCAGTTGGAGACCTTGGCCTTTTGAAGCTAAGGTCTTTCCCAGTATTCACTTTGACTGAAGCAACATCCATTCAGTGATTAGGCCTGTTTAGGAAGTGAGTCACGATGGCCCCTTTTAATAAAAAAAATTATGGATGCTGGCTGAATGAGAAAGAACTACTATTTGCATTCAGTCTGAGACAAGAGGATCCAAAATATCACCACTAAGTGGTTCATGGGCAGGGACCTATTGTTGTCCAATTGATGACAGTCAGAGTCAGAAGTGGCTGAACTGTGCATCTAAGTAAACTAGGAATTCTATGAAACTAAAGTAAAGAAAAAATATATTCAGATTTGTGAAATGGCATTTCCCAAGAAACTAATACCAATATTAGGAATTTGATGAAAATTGAGTACATTATTTATCTGGGTTGCTGAGTGAAGAAAATTATTCTACTATATCACGTATTCTTTTACTGAACAGAAAGATGTATAATAAGCAAGATGAGTTCTGTCCCATATGAGACCAATGGGAAAAGCTTCAAATTTATCTTTTTCATACCAAACTTATCTAATATCATTAGAGGGTAATACACAGGAGACACAGGAAAAGCATCATAACATGATAAAAGCATATTTGACCTAGCAAAGTAGATGATAATCTGGTCTCTGATATTTTCCAGCCGTGTGATCCTGGGCATATCACTTCTCTCCTATAAACATTTCTGAATCTCAGCTTCAGTTGCAAGACAAGAATCATGTTTGTTAGCACTGCACACATAAAGTCAATGGGAGGAAATAACTTCAAAATTTTTCATGAGCTATAGAAATGTATGTTGTGATGATGATGGTGGTGATGATGATGATGATTATCAGTGATCAGTTTGTCTATTTTTTCCTTACTAAGGAAAGCAACAAGGGCTTCCCCAAGAGAAATCCAGAAAATAGCCCTGTGTCCTCTTAGGCTTTCCAGTCTTTAAATTGTTATTTAAATATATGATTTCATTGATATAAGGAAATCTTAGAGATGAAACTCCCTCTACCAGCTATCCCATATTAAAGAGCTACCTCAGGGCAATGAGGGTTTTAAGAAACTTGTCCAGGGTCAAAGAGCCATGATTGGTCAGAGGTAGGAATAGAACCTGGGTCTTCTTGACAAAAAGACCATCTCTCTATTGATTATACAATGCTGCCTCTAGACCAGTCCTGACGATGCAATAGTTCTCATAGGTATAAGAGATGAAAGACCAATATAACTGAACATCCTTTAAAGTACATGCTATGACAATTTTTTGCTAGTTATTTACCTTCAACTGAGTTTTGCATACAGTCTCACTTTAAAAACTCTTCAAATTTTGAATAAATCCTTATGTAGTCTTTTCATAAACACTTTGTGCATATATTTGCCAGACTTGTTGCTCCAGCAAAATCATCCTGATATCCTCTGGCATTTAGAAATACCCCTTTATGTGGTCTAAATATGACTTTTTCTTGAACCTGTCTTGCTGAGACTATATTAGGATGATTCTAGAATGCCACTACTTGGTGATCTGTGAGAGATTATAGAAAGCAGGAGATTTTAAATAGAAGCTCTTATTGTTGAGCAATATTAAGACTAGTTACAAAGAAATTATCATAAGTCATTTCTATTAAATCAGATAATCACTTAACAGGGGTATTTCAATAATAGTACTATCAGTAAAATATAGTATTTGTTTATCCACATATGAGCAAGGGAAAAAATCACTATATAATGTTTATAAATATCCATCCAACAGACTGTGGAAATAAATGTAATGTTGTGTCCTTTTTTATCACATACTTCCTTTTGTACTAAATAAAACCTTTCTTTTATCTAAGAGATTGGTATACATTGAGTGCCACATGTATTTTTAAATCCTGCTTTCACTGACTATTTCATGTTGCTTTATTTAGAATTGTAATCATCCCTGAGTAAGAGCTTGTTCTGTCAAACCATATTCTAGTGCATTCTGAGCGTTCAAAACTAAAAATGTTCCCCAATGGGAAAGGGAGGTATATAACTATCCTGAGAACTGAACTACAAAGATCATCAACTAATAGTTTTTGAGTTCATGCTGAGAAAAAAAATCATATTCAGTTGTATGGAGACTGTTTAGTTGCTGATCAAAAGGAATTTAGAGCTTAAAATTATTTTTCTTATCTGTTGTTTTTAACATATCATCACTTCAATAGTCACAATCCTTGAAAAGTTCCAAGAGTTATATGATGATCTTTTTGACTATGGTATTTAAACCTCCACCTACCCCCTCGGCCTTAGAAGAACTTCGTGAACTTTTAGCTAACCAAAGGACTTAGACTTCTTCAGGCCCCTAGGAGTTCCTCCAGACAGCAACAACTGATTAGAATGTTTACATCTATTCCAGAATAAATTGAAGATGGTGAAGGGAGGCAGTTTTAAAGTTTTACAAAAATCTCACCAGAAAAGCTATACCACAACTAAGGAGAACATCTTGAGAAACCAAAGAAAAGAACTTCCAGGTTCTTCGAGGTATTTTTTTTAGCCAAAAGTATTCTAAACTTGATTATTTTCTCAATCTAGACTTTGTATGTACTAAAGAAAGAATGTCTTATAGATCTTTGGGGAGAAGGTTTTATAGAAATTTTTCTTAGTCCTGCCACCTTAGAAAATTTCTAAAAAGCATATTAACTCAAAATGACTAATTGCTTTTCAATTTTAATCAGTTTTAATGGAGAGAAGCATCTCTCACAGGGCTTTTGAATTATACTGAAAGAAAGATACCCCAGACCTTTAGAGTAGACATCCGAGAGACATAGTTGGCGAGTTTTGTAGATCCAGCTTTCCAGGGAAAGTGTGAGTTTGGAGAATAGTTCTATAGTAGTAGTTCTTAACATTTTTTGAGTCATGGACATTTTTGGTAGTCTAGTTAAGCTTATGCATCCCTTTCAGAATGATTTTTAATGCATATAACAAAATACATATGAATACAAATAAATTAATCTATATATTGTTAAACCAGTTTGGAACCTGAGGTTTCCATCAGGGTTGAGACCTTGGAATCATATGTCTAAGAAAGAATTGATTGGGAGTAAAGGGACAAATAGTAGACCAAGACCCAAAGAGTTGTTTCAAAAAGAAAATTTTCTCTCAAGTATTAACTTGGATATGTATGACCCATATAAATATTGATGTCTTAATGTCAAGTTTGTGCCAAGTTTCTCCCTTAGAGTTGGAAATATAGAAGAGGAAATAAGAAAAATATCCGTGGAAAATGCATCAACTGAGCTACATAGAGTTAGCAAAATATTTAAAAAGCAAGTTCATGGACCCCAGGTTAGGTATACCTGCAAAACTTACATGGCACTATATTAAAAAGGTGGGAAGAAGGGCAAAGAAGTTACCACTTCTGAAAAAGCTGACATTAGTGAAAGTGCATCTCTGTTATTATGTTCTATATCTAAATATCTGTTTATATGATATCTTCATCCGTTTAGCACAATTCTAAAAGCCACACTGATCCTATACTGACATCTATTACTTGACATACATAATAATTTTTCATTCATCCTTATTATTAATTATTCACAGGATAGGTTCATTTGATTCACTCCAGGCTTGTTGATTAGGCTTTTTCGGCCACAATGGAAATAGTATAGTATCATGGTACAGCCAACATGTGTCATTATTAATTTGAAAGGACTTTAGATTTCATATTAAATACAATTATTTTTACTTCCACTAAAATTAGGGATCACTTCTGCAATGCCCTATCAAGATACATTAGCTTTTCATTTCAAAAAGACATATGATAGACTATTATTAATGCAGTTTCATTTGGTTTACAATTCAGAACTGATAACAAACCTTTTGTGTCTCCATTTTGCTGTTGTGGCATTATGCTATTAAAAAAAACCTGAGCCAGCAACCAGGGAAGGTTATGCTATAGCTTCTGATAAGCTCCATGTAACAAGCTTGAAAAGCAGTTATTTGAATTGCCATGAAGAGTGTACCCAGTGGATTATGGGATAAGATTTATCACTGCTGATGCGAAGCAGATAACATAAACTGTAGGGGAATGAAGTGGACAGGTTACAGAGTCAAATTTCATTAAGCTGTCTACTAGAGGGATGAAGCATGCAAGGCCATCATAAAAAATACCCTTGAGTTCTAAGAAATTTGTTTTTCCTTCCTATTCTGACATCATTGACACATATACTTGCTTTAAATAGGCACTCATCTTTTTTTTCTAGTTTTTTTTTCATTTCCTGGTATATAAAGAAGCTATTTCTGAACATTTTTCTTCTTTTTTTTTAAATTGGAAAAAATACTTATTCAAGAGCTATTCCAAAAGCTTATAATCATTAAGTGAGAAAAATAGCAACAAGAAAAGGGTTTAAGTGACTACTTAACTATAAAGCAGTTGATTCAGAAGAAAAGTTTCTGCTAAATATTAGCTTGTCTACATAAGATTAATATTAATATTTATGTTTTAGTGTCACTTATATTTGGAAATATAGTAGATGAAATGAGAAAAAATTAGAAAATTGATTGTAACATTATTTTACACCTGAAAGATACATGGTCAGGGGCAGCCAGGTAGCACAGCGAATAAAAGCACCCGCCCCAGACTGAGGATGACCTGGGATCGAATCTGGGCTCAGACACTTAGCACCCACCCAGAAACACCTGGCTGGGTAACTTGAGCAAGTTACTTAACCCCAATTGCTTGGGGGCAGCCAGGTGGCTCAGTGAGTAAGCACACTGGCCCCAGAATGGGGATGACCTGGGATCAAATCTGGGCTCAGATACTTAGCACCATGCCCAGAAATAACTGGCCATGTAACCTTGAGTAAGTTACTTAACCCCAATTGCTTTAAAAAAAAAAGATACATGGTCAGATTGTCATTAGCAAAATGTATGGTAAATAATCTGCAATTTCTTTTATGCACATGGCCACATGCAATTTAAATTACTTATAAAAATGATTAAAAAATCATTGTAAGTACTGATGATTTCCTAAATAAACGCCATTTATTCAGAATCTATGCTAAACACGATTTATCATCCTACTACTATAAGTAGTAGTATTATAATACTTTACAGAACAGTAAGCTATCTAGGCTAATACCATAGAAAACTGGCAGGACAGTGCTCAAATCACGTAAAATAAAGGAGAAAATATCATTTATAAACATATCTCATAGAAATAAAATTATAGTAATTAGTTATGTGTGATTAATAGCTCTCAGAAAAAAGAAGGCTATCTTTACATCTCTATCTATCTATCTATCTATCTATCTATCTATCTATCTATCTATCTATCTATCTATCTATCTAATATACAATGGGATATGTTGAATTAAGAGCTGGCCTTGGAGTCAAGGAGATTTTGGTTCAAGTCATGTCTCTTATATGTAATGACCATGTCAACTTGGGCAAATCTCTTAAACTCTTCTAAAATCTGTGGGGCAGCTAGGTGGCGCAGTGAATAGAGCACCAGCCCTGGAGTCAGGAGCACCTGAGTTCAAATCCAGCCTCAGAAACTTAACATAAAAAAAAATAACCATGTGACCTTGGGCAATTGCCCTACTCTCCCCCCTATAAAAAAAGCAAAAAAAATTGTTCTAAAATCATGGAGCAGTTCCTGGTACACCTCGGCAGTACAAGTATCCCTGCCATTGTTCACCATTCATAATATCATCAATACCAAACAATCAAAAACTGCCATGTGGCTAAATAATGCTAACACCAGCATTATTAGCACCACCACCTCCCTTCTCTTATTCAAGACAAATGATCCACTTTTAAGAAAGTTCCACTATCATTCAGAAGAGAAATTCCACTTAAGAAGGGACTAGCTATCTTCACTAACTAACTACGAAATTGCCATAGCAAGCAAAGTATCCCAGCTAAATCAAGGATGGAGGAAGGGAGTGGGGGGAGCAGCGAGCAAGCAAGTGAGCGAGACAGACAGACAGACAGACAGAGACAGAGAGAAAGAGAGAGACACAGACAGAGACAGAGACAGAGAGAGACAGAGATACAGAGAGACACAAAGGGAGAGAGAGAGAGAGAGAGAGAGAGAGAGAGAGAGAGAGAGAGAGAGAGAGAGAAAGAGAGAGAGAGAGAGAGAGAGAGAGAGAGAGAGAGAGAGAGAGAGAGAGAGAGAGACAAATTTGTATATTCCAGGCAAGTCAAGCCACTGTCATTATTTTAACTTCACCTCCTTCCAAAACTGAATTAGGAAAGCTCAATAACCTATGCTTAATAGGTGTAGTAATGACTATGCCCCCCCCACCAAAACCACTAGCCCTACTTTCAGTTGGCCTCCACAACCATCATCCTGTGAAGCATTCTGGAAGCTGCTTTGGCAGCCCCAACCTCTTCTGCAACCACAGTTGCTGGAGCCCAAGATAAGTATGTTTTCTCCACCAAATTATTCAGCACAAGAAATGGATATAGTTTTATTAGCTAAAATATCAATAAATATTAATTATCTAATTATTAGTTGATTAATTACCTGAAATATCATAAAGCAAATACCTCATCATCTCTTTTACCATATTAAAATCTAAAGACTGTTGGTCCTTTACATCTTACTTGTAGAGGAAACCATCTATTAGAATGGAGCTCCTTCAGAACAAGAAATTTCTTGATTTCTATTTAGCACAGTTATCTTCACATTTAAATGATTAATAAATATTGTTATTCCTTCCTTCTTCCTTCCTCCCTTCCTTCCTCCCTTCCTCCTTTCCTTCCTTCCTTCCTTCCTTCCTTCCTTCCTTCCTTCCTTCCTTCCTTCCTTCCTTCCTTCCTTCCTTCCTTCCTTCCTTCCTTCTTTCCATCTGCCTTCTGAAGCCATACTGAATAAGACTACTGGCACTTATATGTGGGAGTCTGTCAACTATTTAAAGTAAGATGTTATGATATCCCTTGGTGTTCAGATGAAAAATCAGAAATAAATTACTTAAATGACATGATTTTTCAAATTTCTTACATGATTATGTTTTGGATGCTACTCAAAGTTCAGTATATGCAATTGGAAAGAAATTTTAAATGTGGTTGGAAAGGAATGAATTACAGTGATATTTTAGTACCTTTTTTTCTGAATCGCAGAGCACATAAACTTCATAGATCTATACATGGAAGGCTACTCAGAGGTCATTTAGATCAACCTAATCATTTTAAAAGAAACTGAGATACAGGAAGGATAAGTGTTATGCCCAAGATCATTTAAATAGTCAGCATCCAAAGTAGGATCTGAACCCAGATCTTCTGATCATAAAGCAAATACTCGCTCTTTCCACTATTCTCAAGGTTGCTTTGTTTGGGGGATAAGTTTGAGAGTTGCTGGGTACATTTAGAACCAACATGCAATAAGAGGGAATTCTTATTTGTGTGTTGAAAACAGTCTCTAAAATTCCTTCTAAGTATGAGATACTGCATCTGAGTAGTTCTATTTTTTATGTTTTGTGTTCATATTTTGGGAATCTTAAGTTTTGCTATAAAAATTACAGCTTGTAGTAAAGAGAAAAAGCTTGTCTAAGCATTACAAATAAGTTAAATATGAGCCACATGAAGTGCAATAAAATTAAAGCACAGTGAACATGCATATGAGTAGTGAATATGAGTCAGGGATAAAGTGTATTAATATGAGAGCAGGAAAAGTTCAGTGCTCCAGGTTCCCTACCATAAACAAAGGTAATGCTGGTGCTAGACCTATTAGGTCACTCTACTTTCTTTTTTAGTTAAGTAGAATTTAAATTTCTATTTTTTCAATACTATCACTCCTTATATATTCCTCAGCATTGATACATATCTAAACCTGGACAAAATGGTAAAGTTGGTTGCTGATATTCATTATCAAAGAGTACCAAAATGACATCACTATGTTACAGACAAGTTACAATGTGACTGACTGTGGCTGATCAGACTGACACAACCTTAAAATGCTCTACTACAAGCTGGACAAAAGAGTCCATGTGAACATTTGGGGTAATTAGACCAAAGTTGGGTAAGCAAACAATTTTAGGGCACTTCTGAGAAAATGACCCTGTGGACTGGATAATGGCCCCAGACACTGTGGAAAACCTTGGCACTTTTGATTTCAAACGAAGCTTTAACCTTTCCACTGTATTTGCTCCAGCTACCTTCATGGCTGTTGGAACAAATAGCTCTAGTCCACCCATTCCACCAGGGGAATTTTTTACATGCTTGGGAACTTACCTATGAGTTTGAGACCCCTTGGTTACCCTCAACCTGATTTAGCCTGTCTGCTGAAAAAGTTTACTGGGATGTGGCTGCTGTTCATGCTACAGCTTCTTGGAGCCACAAGTGAGAGTTAAGTGGATCAGGTGGACAGCAAAGTTTGAAAGCAGCCCTAAAAAGGGAGAGGCCCTCACACCAGAAGGACTAGTCTTCCAAGAACACACCCTACACCTTAATAGAGTAAAGGAGACAATGATTATAAGCAATATCAACAATGCATAGAAAATAAATGATTTTGGTTGCAGCAAGAAGACCTAGGTTCACATGCCACTTCTGAGATTAGATAGATAGATAGATAGATAGATAGATAGATGATAGATAGATAGATAGATAGATAGATAGATAGATAGATAGATAGATAGATGGATAGATTAAATAGACAGACAGATATAGATATACATATAGATGTATATATAGATATAGATAGATAGATATAGATAAACATATAGAGATAAAGATAGATAAAAGAGATAGAGATAGAGATGAGATAGAGATAGAGATACCGGTAGATAGGCTATGTTACATTGAGAAAATCACTTCAATCCTGAATGCCCTGGGTAACTTTTTAAAAAATAATAAATTAATTTAGTTTTAATTTTCAACATTCACTTCCATAAGATTTGAGTTCTAAATTTTCACCCACTCCCTTCCCACCCCCTCGGCAAAACAACATGCAATCTGATGTTGGGTATACATGTATATTCATATTAAACATTTTTTCACTTTAGTCATGTTTTAAAGAATAATTAGAACAAAAGGGAGAAACCATGAGAAAGAGGAGACAAACAACAATAAAGAAAAAAGAGAAAATAGTATGCTTTGGTCTGCATTCAGACTCCATAATTCTTTCTCTGGATGGGCACAGCATTTTCCATCATGAGTTTTTTGGAATTGTCTTAGATCATTGAATCGCTGAGAGGAGCTAAGTTTATTAAGTAGTCATTGTACAATGAGATGTTACTGTGTACAATCTTTTCCTTGTCCTCACTTCACTCAGCACCAGTTCATGTAAGCCTTTCCAAGTTTTTCTGAAGTCTGCTAGCTCTATAAAATGTTTTTGGTATTTTGATAGGTATGGCACTGAAAAAGTAAATTAATTTAAGTAGAATTGTCATTTTTATTATATTAGCTTAGTCTACCCATGAGCAACTGATATTTTTCAAATTATTCATTCATTTTTCTTTTAATTTACTTTCAGTTTTCAACATTCATTTCCACAAGATTTTGAGTTACAAATTTTCCTCCCATCTCTCCCCTACCCCCAACCCAAGATGGCAGGCATGCTGAATACCCCTTCCCCCAATCTGCCCTCTCTTATGTCTCCTCCCAAATATTGCCCTCCTTACTTTCTGATAGGGCAAGATGAATTTCTATACCCCATTGCTTGCATATCTTATTTCCCTGTTTCATGTAAAAAACAAACAAACACTTTTAAACAATTGTTTTTAAAACTTTGAGTTCCAGGGGCTGCTAGGTGGCACAGTCAATAAAGCACTGGCCCCAGAGTCAGGAGAACCTGAGTTCAGTTCCGGCCTCAGACACTTAACACATACACACACACACACACACACAAAACTAGCCATGTAACTTTGGGCAAGTTACTTAACCCCAGTTGCCCTCCAAAAGAAAAAAAAAACTTTGAGTTCCAGATTGTTTACCTTCTCCCATCTTTACCCACCCCTAATGAGAAGATAAGCAATTCAATGTAGGTTATACATGTGTAGTAATGCAAAACATTTCCATAATAGTCATATTGTGAAAGACTAAGTATATTTAGCTCCATCTTCTCCCTCCCCCTATTTATTCTATTTTCTCCTTTGATCCTGTCACTTTTCAAAAATATTTGCTTCTAACTACCCTTCTCCCAATTAGCCTTTTCTTCTATCATCCCCCTCTTATCCCCTTCCCCCGTACTTCCCTGTAGGATAAGACAGCCAATTGAGTGTGAATGTTATTCCCTCCATATGTCAAATCTACTTTGAGTAAGGTTGACTCATTCCCTTTCACCTTCCTGCTCTTCCCCTCCATTGTAACAGCCTTCTCCTGACTCCTTTATTCGAGATAATCCATCCCATTCTATCTCCCCCTCTCCTTCTCCTGATATATTCCTCTCTTACCTCTTAAAATTACTTTGTGTTATCATTCCTTCACATTGAACTCACCCTGTGCCCTCTATGTATACATGTACACACATATACACACATGTATACATACACCCACCTGCACATACACATACATGTATGTATACATGTATATATGTATGTGTACATATACATGTGTGTATACACACATATAACCCCTTCAACTATCCTAATGTTGAGAAAAGTCTAATGAGTTACAAATATTGTCTTTCTATGTAGCAATGTAAATAGTCCACCTTTAATAAGTTCCTTATGATTTCTCTTTCCTATTTACCTTTTCATACACCTCTTGCTTCTTCTATTTGAAAGTCAAATATTCTGTTCAACTCTGTTATTTTTTCATCAAGAATTTATTAAAGTCCTCTGTTTCACTGAATATTCATATTTTTCCCTGAAACAGTATACTCAGATTTACTGGGTAGGTGATCCTTGGTTTTAATCCTAGCCCCTTTGACTTAGTGTCATATTGCAAGCCCTTCGATTCCTTAATGTAGAAGTTGCTAGGTTTTGTGTTATTCTGATTGTTTTTCCATAATATTCAAATTGTTTCTCCCCGATTGCTTGTAATATTTTCTCCTTGACCTGGGAACTTTGGAACTTGGCTACAATATACCTAGGAGTTTATTTTTTGGAATCATTTTCAAGAGGTGATGATCCACACATTCTTTTAATTTCTATTTTGCCCTCTGGTTCTACAATATCAGGGCAATTTTGCTTGAGAATTTCTTGGAAGATAATGTCTAGGCTCTTTTTTTGATGATGGCTTTCAGGCATTCCAATAATTTTAAAATTTTCTCTCCTGGATCTATTTTCCAAGTCAGTGGTTTTTCCAATGAGATATTTCACATTGCCTATTTTTTTCAATCATTTCAATTTGTTTTATAGTATCTTGATTTCTCATGAAGTGATTAACTTCCGTTTGCTCCAGTCTAATTTTGAAGGAATTCTTTTCTTTAGTGAGCTTTTAAAATTCCTTTTCCATAAGGAAAATTCATATTTTTAAGCCATTCTTCTCCTTATTGACTTTTTGGACCTCTTTTGCCATTTGAATTATTCTATTTTTTAAGGTGTTATTTTCTTTAGTCAGGCTGTTGACTGATTTTTCATGATTTTCTTGCATCGTTTTCATTTCTCTTCCCATTTTTTCCTCTACTCCTCTTACTTGATTTTCAAAATCCTTCTTGGGCACCTCCATGGCCTGCAACCAATTCATATTTTTCTTGGAGGCTTTTGATGAAGGTGTTTTGACTTTGTTATCTTCTTCTGGTTCTATATTTTGATCCTCTTGGTCCCCCCAAAAAAGGATTCTATAGTTTGATTGTACTTCCTCTGTTTGCTCATCTTGCCCACCAATTACTTTACTTTTGGGTTCTTTGCCACAGTAGAACTCTGCTTCCAGAGTGGAGAGTGCTGTGTCCCAAATTTCTGATGTTTTGCACAGCTGCTGTCAGGGCTTTTTCAAGCATCTGCCTCAGAACTTTGAGGACTTTCTCTTCACAGCCTCAATAAACTCTACCACCAGTGCTCCTCACCCCAGGCCACCACACAAACCCCTCACCCAGATCCAAGCAGGGCAAAGCAAGAGAATCCTGCCTCAGTACCAGCAAAAGATTCCTGCAAATGGCCTCTGGTTGGCTACTTGGTCCCCCTATCATCTGTAGGCCTGGAGCCGTGAGTAGCAACAGTGTCAACAGTTACAACCGCCATCACCTCCTCTGTTCCAGGGGTAGGCACCATACCACTCTCTTCTTTCACCCAAGAGGTCCCCCACTGACCTTTTTACTTTCTCTTTGGCATTTATGGTTTGAGAACTCTGGAAACAACCACAGTTGCCAGTGATTCACTCTCCTGAAGTCTGTCCCAGCCACTCTGTGCTATGAGTCTGGGCTGGCACAGCACGTGCCGGACTGCCCTTAGCTCCCAGCCCAGTGCATTAGACTCTTCCTGTTAGCCTGCCAGGCTGCCTTCAGCAGCAGATTTGTTTCTCTCTGTCACTTTGTGGGTTATATAGCACTAAAATTTGTTTAAAATCATTTTTTACAGGTATTGGGAGTGGTTGAAGTGGGAGCCCAAGCAAATTCCTGTTTTTACTCCACCCTCTTGGCTCTGCCCACATTTTCCAGTTATTTAGACCTGATTTTATTTGTGTGAAAAGTAATTTGTAATTGTGTTTGTATAGTTCCTGGGTTTGTCTTGGTAGGTAGACTCCCAATTATTTTATAAAGTCTACAGTAATTTTAAATGGAATTTATCTTTCTATCTTCTACTTTTTTTTTTTGTAAGCAATTGGGGTTAAGTAACTTGCTCAAGGTTACACGGCCAGTTATTATTTCTGGGTGTGGTGCTGAGTATCTGAGCCCAGATTTGATCCAGGTCATCCCAACACTGGAGCCGGTGCTCTTATTCACTGAGCCACCTGGCCGCCCCTAAGCAATTGGGGTTAAGTAACTTGCTCAAGGTTACACGGCCAGGTGTTTCTGGGTGGGTGCTAAGTGTCTGAGCCCGGGATTCAATCTCCAGGTGTTCTCAACACTGGAGCCGGTGCTCTTACTCGCTGTGCTACCTGGCCGCCCCTACTTTTTTTTTTTAGTTATATAAAGAAATGCTGGTGTGGCTAGGTGGTGCAGTGAGTAAAGTTCTGGCCCCAGAGTCAGGAGGACATGGGTTCACATCCAGCCTCAGACACTTAACACACATACACACACGCACACACACACACATACACACACACCTAACTGTGTAACCTTGGGCAAGTTACTTAACCCCAATTGCCCTCCAAAATGGCAACAAAAAAAAAAGAAAAGAAATGCTGATGATTTATGTAAGGTTATTTCATATCCTGCACCTTTGCTAAGGCTTATTATTTCAAGTAGTTTTTTAGTTGATTCTCCAGGATTCTCTAAGTATACTATGATGTCATCTGCAAAGAGTGATAACTTTGTTTCTTCGTTCCCTATGCGAATTCCTTTAATTTTCTTTTCTTCTCTTTTTTCTAAAGCTAATATTTTTAGTATAATATTGAATGACAGTGGGTATAAGTGACATCCTTCTTTCACCACTGATCTTATGGGAAATTCTTCTCACTTATCCCCAATATATGTAATGCTAATTGATGGTTTTAGATAGATGCTACTTATCCTTTTAAGCAAAGCTCTATTTATTTCTGTGTTCTCTTATTTTTAATGGGAATGAGTGTTGTCTTTTATCAAAACCTTCTTCTGCATCTATTGAGATAATCATATGATTTCTGTTAGTTTTACTGTTGATGTGGTCAATTATGTTGGTACCTTTCCTAATATTGAACCAGTGCTGCATTCCTGTTATAAATACTACCTGTTCATTGTATATTATTCTTGTGATAAAAAGCTATAATCTCTTTGTTAATATTTTATATAAAATGTTTGCAACTGCATTCATTGAGGAAAGTGTTCTATAATTTTCTGTTTATGTTTTGGTTCTTCCCAGTTTGGGTGTCAGCACTATATTTTTATTATAAAAAGAATTTGGTAGGAATCCACCTATTTTCCCATATAGTCTATAAAGTATCGGAATAAATTGTTTTTTAAATGATGGATAGAATTCACTTGTAAATCCATGTTACCCTGGAGGCTTTTTTCTTAGGGAGTTCATTATGGCTGGTTCAATTTCTTTCTTCTGAAATGTGGTTATTTAAGTATTTTATTTCCTCTTCTGTTAATCTAATCAATTTATATTTTTGTTGTAAATATTCTTCCATTCCACTAAGATTGTTAAATTTATTGGCATACAGTTGGGCAAAATAACTCCTAATTATTGTTTTAATTTTCCCTTCATTGGTGGTGAATTCACCCTTTTCATTTTTGATACTGATAATTTAGTTTTCTTCTCTTTTTAAAAAATCAAATTAACCAAAGGTTTACCTATTTTATTGTTTTTTCCATAAAACTAAATCAGTTTTATTTATTAGTTAAATAGTCTTCTTAATTTCAATTTTATTAATCTCTCTTTTGTTTTTCAGAATTTCTAATATGGTATTTAATTAGAGATTTTTAATTTGTTATTTTTCTAGCTTTTTTTAGTTGTATGTCCAATTTAATTGATCTCTTTCTCTATTTTATTCAGGTAAGCATTTAGAAATATACAATTTCCCCTAAGAACTGTTTTGGCTGTGTCCCATGAGGTTTTGTATGTTGTCTTATTATTGTCATTCTCTTGGATAAAGTAATTGATAGTTTCTATGATTTCTTGCTTGATTCACTTATTCTTTAGGATTAGATTAGTTTTCAGTGAATTTTTAGACTGTCTTTCCATGGCCCTTTACTACATGTAATTTTAATTGCATCATGATCTGAAAAGGATGCATTTAATATTTCTGCCTCTCTGTGTTGACTTGTGAGGTTTTTATGCCCAAGTACATGGGACAGTTTTTGTGTAGATGCCATGTACTACTATGGAAAGGGTATATTCCTTCCAGTTTTCTCTAGAGGTCTTCCATATCTAAGTTTTCTAAAATTGTATTTGCCTCTTTATCTTCTTTCTTGTTTATTTTGTGGTTAGATTTATTTAGTTCAGAGAGGAGGATGTTGAGGTTTGTTGCTAATATGCTTTTACTGTCTATTTCTTCCTGTAACCCAAGTAATTTCTTTAAGAATGTGGGTGCTATACCACTTGGTGTATGTATGTGTGTGTGTGTGTATACACACACACACACACACACACACAACAAGTTGTTGTATATATTAAGTTATGTTATATAAAGTTGTGTTCTCCCATTGGAGCAAAGGGGGCACTCTTCCAAGCTTCTGTGCTGGGGGCCAGGGACCTGGTCATTGGCTTTGTGTGCTGGATCCTCAGGTCCTGGAAGCTGGAGCTTATAGGGTCTGGCAGCTTGCCTGGTGCTGAGCCATGGTCCTGGTGTTAGTGTCTGGCATTGCTGAGGCCAGGTGGGATTTGTGTGTATTTTTCTGGAGCTACACTGAAGTTTGTAGGGTATGTGGGGTGGAGTTTTGCCACTGGAGGACACTTGCCTCCCTAGATCTGCACTGAAGAACAGACAACAGCTGCTGCATGATGCCTGCCTGCTGGGTTTATGCTGAAGAAATGTGAGGTTTGGCTGCTGGAGAATGCCTGTCCACCCAGATTTGTGCTGAAGCATAGGGAAGTCAGCTGTTGGAGGATTCTTGACCATCAGTTCATGTGGTGGTTCTCTAATCTGGACTTTACCAGTTCCTCTGGCTGTTCCAAGGAGCATGATGATCCTGGTGTTCCCTCTTGCCTGCTTTACTACCTTGGGGCACTCAGGATCTCCCACTGGATTGCTGAGGTAGGGCCTGCCACTGACTTGCTAGGATGTCTCCAGTCCTGGACTGGGCTCCTTTTACACCACAGTGAGAGAGACATTTCCTGCTGATCCCCTGTGCTAATAGAATTCTCCTCCCCATTTTACTGCTAGCTCCAGTGTTCTAGCATTTTTCCTGGGACAATATGTTTTGGGGTTTTCAAGATCAGTGAGGGAGAGTGAAAGAGACTTACTGCTTACTCTGCCATTTTGATTCCCTGAAGTACCTGGGTAACTCTTTAATACTAAAAGTGTCAAAGAAAGTGACAGACTGCATTGAAAGCAAGAGAGTCTTCATCTGTGAGTTTCCAATACTTCTTCTCCTCTCTGCCTCTCCCAACCTTTTCCCTCCCCTCCTCTCCCATTCTCTTTCTCCTTCTCCCCCTCCTATACCTAATTCTCCTCCTCATTTTTCTTCTCCTTCTTCTTCATCATCTTCTGTCTCAACATACACACACTATACTGATTATCTAATTGATTAAAACATACTTTTTAATTTAAGCTAGCATATACTCATTATAGCTATATATAGTATATCTATGTATATACATATGTGTATGTATATCCCTATATTTTTCTGGTAACTTACATTTTTAATGATTTCAAAATTGTACGTGATATATATATATATATATATATATATATATAGTAGCTTGTTTAAAAATGTAACCAATTCTTGGAATTGCCCTTTTACCTTCTAGTTTTTTAAATGCAATTTTATAAAAAGGTGAGGGAATATAATGGGTCCATTATTAGATCATTTTTATCATATCTATTATCTGATCCAATCCTTTTGTTGAAACCCTTATATTCAACAAAATGAATATATTTTTGTGTATTCAATTACTTAGGACTTCATAGGCCACCTAATCAGACCCTTCTTATATACTGGAGAAAACAAAATGTGAACCAATTGATTCAGTGACATTTTCCAAGTCACACCAATGAGGAAGTGGAAGCAGCAGGATTCAGACTTAGCTCCTATCTTTCAATTCAGTGTTCTTTCCATTATACCACTTAATTCTGAAAATAAACTTAGTTTACTTTTTTACACAACCTGCCATACTTACTAAACTACTTATACCCATTTCCCAAACATAAATTTCCATTGTATCTCTGCTTATTTATCCATATTTTGCCATATACCCAAAATACCCTTTTACTCAGCTCTGTACTTATTATTTATTACTTATGTTCTCTCCTGTTTATTTTAGTCAGAAAATATTTTACCCTAGTCTACAAGGTCTTTTGTTTCTACCACTCATACAAAAGACTTTACACCTTATATTTATATTTATTATATATTGCCTTATATTTATTCTTATCTAAAGCTTATTTCATTAAATGGCTTCTTTAACTTTTTCCTTAAAACTAGAAGCATTTAAAAAAAAAAACCTTTTTTGTTTTTAATCTTTCAGAACATTAGATATATGTATATGAATATTTTACACATATACACACATACCTACACACATATACGTACACACATATATTTCCTTACACATGATATTTGTTCAAATACATGGTGTATAAAGCCCTGGCTATTCTCTCTTCTCCAATGAGTGTTTATACTAAACATCTCTGTTTATAGCCAATAACTTGGTCTTTCCCTCTCCTGATGTTTAACACCTACCTATATGATTGACCAAAATCTAAGTCTCTGTTTATTCAGTTAGAAAATCAAGGTACTACTCAGGGTTTCCTGGATTAAACAGTAATTCTTGTATTAAAAATAATGAATAGGGTAGGAAAAAAACACAGCTTATTAGTGATAAGCCCAAACTGAACAGAAAGGTTATTTCTTACTGATGTACTTTAGAAACAATTTATATGATAACTTTGGAGAGGGATCACAAAGACTTGCAGTATCTCCGGGACTAGAAATACCTCCTCCCCTTCAACATTAAACTAGCATGATCATGTGGTGACCTCATGGCAACAAGCCATACTCTGGGAAGGTGATGGTAGGAAAGGAGGTGAGAGATGGATGTCTAGCCTCTCCCCTTGTCCCTATGCCCCATTCAGGTGATTAGAGTTATCTAAGGTTTCTCAGGTGATAGGAGAGAATGTGCAACAGCACAACCATGTACTTTCATGAAAGTGATCTCATTTTGGAGACAATATGGTGGAAAGGGTCGTAAGCTGCCTCAGAGACAGAAAGACCTGACACATACTGCCTGAGTGACCCTGGGAAAATGAACTTCTCACTGTTCTTAAGTTGCAAAAAAGGTAGCAGTTACTGACCTGCATTAGTGGTGGGAGTTTCCTCCTTTGGGAGTTCCCTGTATCAATGAAATCCTCAACCCCATCCTTTTCTTTTGTTCTTATTTGATCCTCTTAACAATCTAGACCACCATATATATACACTCATATTTTTTTTTGCCTCCCCATCTAGCTGGTCACCAGCAATTGGAGAGACATTTCCTTCAAGATCAGAGTCCTGGGCAATTATTACATCTATTGTATTATAAATATCCTCAATGATATGTATACACTAATATATACAATGTATCCTAAAAAATGTATCTCTCTTAGCGCAGTCTCAAACCTTCAGAACCTTAAAACTTGGGCTTTCATAAACTCAAAACTGCACTAAGACTTTTAGGATGTCCGGAATAAACAATACCATCTCACATTATCATAGAACACACACACACACACACACACACACACACACACACACACACACTACAGCTTCTTGGAAACCTCACTGACAGTCTCTGTGAAGCCTAAGGGCTAGGCTAAATCTCTCTCTCTCTCTCTCTCTCTCTCTCTCTCTCTCTCTCTCTTTCTGTCTCTCTCTGTCTCTGTCTGTCTTTCTGTCTGTCTTTTTCTGTCTGTCTCTCTCTCTCTTTCACACACATACACACACATTCTAACCCTTTAGAAATAAAGAGGAGAGCATCCAAAGGATATCCTCTACACCAGTCACTCTGCTGAACGAGGAGGAGTCCTTGCAGAGTGTCTATTGCCTCTCCTCCCCCAGCAGCCCTAGGTCTACTCCTTTAGCAGGCCCAGTTTCTTTAAGGCCTCCCATGGGTGCTCATCTGGAGTGCCTTTGGAGCTTATCCTAACCACATGGAGGGCTGGGCAGCTTGTCTCGACTTTCTTGAGTAGGAGAAGTATTGGGAGTTCTGTTCCTGTTCCAGGTCTGCCAGCTTGCCCACCTGGATGGTGGCAAGACTTTCCCTTCACCCAAAGAGGTCAGAAGGGGCCTGGTTTTGTATAGAACATTTGAGGAGATCCTTTCCAGGATGGGGATATTGACCAGCAAGGCACTGGTTTGGGGCAGGTTGTCTTTTTCAGGTAAGATGTAACTGCTCAGCCCCATCACTGAGCATTCCAGGGTGTTGGACTTGAAGTTCATCTGCTGAAGGCCAGGAATGGAGCACTACTTGAGCTCCAGTCTGGAGATCAACCTCGATTGAGTTGAGGGGCTGCTGCTGACTTTTATGGGCTAGGGCTTGGGGATGGGTGTGGATGGAGGACCTGCAGCCTTAGCTGAAGCAGGGGCAAAAGCTACTACCTGAGACAAGGCTGGGGCCTGGACTCCAGTTCTGAAAGAAAAACTGGAGCAGGAGCAGAGGCTGGAACAGAAGCCTGGACCAGAGTAGGAGCTTGGAGTGTAGCGGGAGCTTGAACTGGAGTGGGAGCCTGGACTAGAGCAGGACCTGGAGTGGGAGCCTGAGCCAGTGATTGCTTCAACCCTAGAATGCTACTGTTAAAACCACCATTTTGTGAACATCGCCCATTCCTCCCCTTCTTGGGTAAGTTTGCCGAGAATACTTGGGCAGAGTTAGCCAAGTCCCTCCTCTACTCCAGCTCTGGTCCTGTCCTCTAGAGGTAAGCTTTTTCTTAATTCTCTGTTTTGTCTTTGGGAGTACTCATTTGGTAGGGACTTAGTTGCAGCTGGACACAGCTTAATGTCCTCTCCCAGGTTTCCCCCAAGACATTGGGTGGAACTTTTGGGTAAAGCCATTTAGTTTGGACCTGTGCTGGTCTGTTTTGGCTTGCCATCTGGTTTCATTTCATGTCTATTTATTTGTTTTTTTGTAGGAGTGGGTTTGTAGGAACAGATTGAACTGACTTACAGTCTGGTTCCATTTTGTTGTCTTGTGATTGTCCATCTGTGTCAGTCTGTTTCAATTGTTCTATGTGTGTGTAAAAATCTCTGAGTCTGCCACCTTGTAATATTCAAAATGAAATCAGCCAGAAAAGAAAAAAGAATTGTACCTGGGCTAGAAAAATTGATGGTCTTTTAAAGAAAGGTTGTTGGCACTCTACTTCTTTGGACTCTGAACAAGTTCTGGAGGTAGAAAGACAGATGGTAAAAGGGGGAAAGGGGAAACTTTTCCCCTGAGATCTACCTAAGACAAAAGGGGTCACTTCACTGATCAAAGACAGGCAGGTTTCAAAGCTGCACTTTGGAATAGGACTAGCAATTAACCCTTTCCTGGGTCACAGCCCATCTCTTCCCAGGCTAGGACTACAGTGCCTTCACTCTGTCATCCTGGCTGTGACTGAGCTAAGGCTTCAGTAAAAAGTTAGAAAAATAGTAGGGAATTTGAGTTAACCACCCCCATCTGGTGAAAGGAATAAGGGGCGGGGAGGCAAAGCAGCTACAACAGGGCCCCACTAACAACAGCCCTAGGTTCCTAGGCACCCTGAAGCCCACTCTTCTAGGTAAGCTCCCAAAGCTGATCTTTCCCACACAAGAAGTGGTGCCCTCTTTCTCTTTCCTTTCTTCCCAAATCAAACACCCCCCACAACCAGGTTCTGCAACTGGGAGGAGATGAGAAAAGGAAAAGGGGAAAACAAGGTCAGAAGTCAACCAGCATCTGCACTTGGTAAGACCAAACATCTATCAATAATTTTATATGTGATTTGGAAATGTCATCTCACTATGTTATTATCATATTCTATGCTGTATATTGTAAAACTTGAGTGACCATTGTGAGCCAGAAATGGTGTTGTACAAAGCAACTTTTGGTCTGAATTTAGTTTAAACTAAAAAACAGTGGAAATTTTTGTTTAAAATAAGGTATGCTATTTAATTAAGTCTTGTTAACCCTTTCTTGAAGCTAAAACAAATTGGCTCCTACTTATAAAAATTGTAAAAATGTTAATTAAGTTATTTGGGATTATTTTCATGATGTTAAAACTTAAAGCTGATCTGCCAGCAGGGTAGACACTCTCTATTCTCCTCCTTTAGGAATATAGTCAGGGTCACTTACAATGTAGTGCTATAGGGGGTTACCAGAGGCCATATGTGCCAGCTTCCATATACTGGGGTCCTAAAAGTATAAAATATGGGAAACCTGAAAGACATCCTAGCAAGTGTGAAAGTAATGGAATATAAAGATTCCCATGTATTGCCTTGGTTTTCAAATTGATTGTGTTAAAACCCAGAGCTTGTTAATCCCACCTGTGGGATAGACTTGTTGATGTAAAAAGAGAGTCCTGAACTGGGAGGAGCTATTGACGTAGATGTTGGAGAGACAAGAGAGAGGCAGAAGAACTTTTTGGAAGCAGCACCTCGTGGAGGCAGAGAGAGACTGAGAGAATTGCTGGGGGCCACTTTGAATTGCCCTGGACTTTTGAGACCTGCCCCCTGAGCTGGCAAGGACTGAGGAGACATGGGTGTTTTGCTGGTACTTTGTCTGTTTTGATGTTGTTTTGCCAGATTTGTCCCCTGGTGAAAGACAGTCCTTTTGTTGAAGAAGTCCTGGAACCTGGCTGTTTGCTAAGAGCTACTGAGACTGTCCTGCAGACAGAGAGTGAATACTGTCCACTGGTGAAGGACAGTGCTGTTGTTGCAGGGGTCTGGGAACCTTTCTGTTGGTTCAGAAGCCCTGAAGAAGGATTTTCTTGTTGCATGTTTACAGAAATCCTGGGAGAGGGTTTTTCTAATGTTTTCAGGGTTTCTAGGACTGTTCTACAGACAGAGGATGAATTAATGAAGAGACTGGCAATGTATCTTGTGGCCTTGCTAAGCCTTGTCTCCCCAGGAACTAAGATTGCTGAGAACTTGCCTAGTGTCAAGATGAAGAAAAGACCTCCATTTGGGTATTAAGTGCTCTGTTTAAACTTGATGTAACTCTAGGGTAGATTCAATTGTGATCCAGGGGTGGGGAACTTTTGACCTTTTTGTGTTCTATGGTTGAACAAATGAATGTACTTTACTTATGTTTGGAAACTAATCTCCATTTGAGAAGAGGGGCTTTGTGGTAGACTAAATGAAGGTATAGCCTAGGGGTGGAGTAGTATTTAGAACAGGGACTTTGTAATTGATTGAATGAATGGAAGGTCCTGGGGTGGGGTAGTACTTGGAGATTATTTAATCACACTTAGTAAATGCTGTATTTTGAATGATGTCATTTTTGATCTTCTCTGTTCTTGGTTGGTCACTGAATAAAATGGAGAGTATGTATGCTGGTATTCTGAACCTTGGGAAGTTGCCTTTGCTTGGCATTACATTACAGCAAGGAAAAAAGAAAAATCAGTATTGAAAATAAGGGACTTGTCATACATAAAGTATGTGGTTTTCATCAGTCCAGAAGAAGAATATCATAGTGTGGACAAGCAGATCAGCCCCTTCTTTGGGGTCCCTATTGATTTCACCTTATTTGTAAATTTGCCAGATCCCCTAGAAACCATCTGGTGGGCAAGGTCATCAGTCCCAGGAGGAAATTAAAAACCTTGTTTGTGTTATGGAGTTCCTAAATAATGAAACTGGCTTACTGAAAAATGAAATCTCTTATGTATATGTCATGGCAAAATTTTATTGCTTATTACAACTCCATACAAATAAAAGAAATTGTATCAAGCCCTAAGCTGTGATTGGTGAGACTTGCCATTTGAGGTAAAAGCCTTTGGGACCACAACTAGTTTTATTTTGAGTTTGAATTTAGATATAGTTATCTGCATTAAATCAGTATCTGAGAGAAATCCCACAATCTACTCAGAGGGAATCATGCTACAGGTGAAGGTTTGCTTTTGGGAAAAGCTGAGAGGACAATTTTAGCTTCAATCAAAAAATGGGAGCTTCCTGGCTCAGTTTCCCCATTGTCTTCCTTTGAAAAGGAATGTTTTCCACTTGGCTGTTCCTGAGTCTGGCTATGAGATGGAATTAAAATAACTCATCTGAATTCAAACAGAGCTAAGGATGTTTTATCCTGTCATATCTGGCATGTCCTTGCTTTTTCATTTTATGACAAATTTCTCAAATTACTGCAAGTGGTCACTAAAAGATAGTAAAAGTATGTGAAATTTTGCTCTTCTCAATCTGAATCTTAGTCATTCCATATCACAAACACCTGGGTAAATTAGTACATGACTTGTAATCTGCCTACCTGCATAGTCAAATGAAAGGTTAAATGCCTGGAATAGAACATTTTTTCTGGATGATATGGGAACAAGTAGACAAAGGGAAAAGAAGCTTGTGAAACAAAGTTACAAACACAATGTTAATCATTATCCCATATACTAAGGCTGCAATACATCTCAGCTACTAAAATTTGTGTTAGATCTGAGCTATTCAGCCTAAAATTATATTATTTTCTACAGCCTAAATAGTTTAGTAAAAAGGTAGTTGGTGTAGTCAACTGCCTATTACTAAATATATCTGTCTCTCTCCTTATATCTTGGGCCCTGCACATTGAGCTTGCCTGTCAGATTTGTGTCTCTCAGATTACAGGCCAGTTCACATACAGTTGGCAGAAAGCAGTGGATACCAGTCTATACTCACCTATCATCCCCTGAATATAATCTATGCTTGATTTCAGTCAACTTCCTCCTTGGGATCCACTGAGACAGGGACAGATCTACTCCCCTGTGGAAGCTGAGTCTTTCATCCCTTCTCCCAAATGAATTTGGGTCCCAAAACTTTGAGGGGGAATGATGGAATTGCCAACATCCAAACTTCCATTTGGCTTCCCTCTCGCCTGGATTCTTCCTCAGATGATTCCTTTACTAAAAAAAAAAAAGGGGAGGGCATAAGGACTGGTTGGGCTGGTAGACCTTCCCAGATGGGAGAATTTTTGCTCCAGAAGTGGTGGGGAGGGAATGGGTCACTCATCCCCATCAAATCACTTATTTAAGAGCCAGAAAAATGAGCTTACTACTGAGAGACAGGTACTTCATTCCCCAACTAGATAATGTGCTGTTAAGTACTGTTACAAGGTGTGTGACCTGTGTGCAAGCAAATGCAAGACAAAGAAAGGCAGCCTGCCCCACCCCAGAATTAGACTCAGGGAGCAACAACCAGGGGAAAAGTGGGAGGTGGACTTCACAGAAGTAAACCCCCCCCCCATGGCAGGTTATCAGTATCTCCTGGTTTTTATAGATACCTTCTCTGGATGCATGGAAGCCTTCCCTACAAAACATGAAACCTCTCTAGTGGTAGTTAAGAAAATTCTGAATGAACTGCTTCCCCAGTTTGGCCTTCCAATTGGCTTGGGCTCTGATAATGGTCCAGCTTTTACTGCTAAGCTATTCCAAGGATTGGCTAAAGCTATCAGGGTTGAATGGAAACTGCATCGTGCCTACCGACTTCAGAGCTCAGGCCAAGTGGAGTGGACCAATCGGACCCTGAAGGAGTTCCTTACCAAATTAGTCCTAGAAACAAAGGGAAACTGGGTCACACTTCTTCCTCTGGCCCTACTCAGAATCAGGTGTTCCCCCAACCAAACTGGGCTCTCTCCTTTTGAAATTATGCATGGGTGACCTCTACCCATCCTCCCAGTGATTAGAGAAGAGTTACAAGCTTAGGCTACTTATTCTACCTTAATTCAGTTCTTACAGGGATTGCAAGCAACACAAGGGAGGGTCCTGAAATCAGTTTGAGACACCTTTCTTGTACCTAAATCAGATCCTTCCAGCCCGGTGACTCAGTCCTTGTCAAGCATCTGGACATGAACCCACCTGGAAGGGACCCTATACCATCATCCTTACTCTATCCCTGCCTGGCTCCACCACTCTCATGTGAAATTCGCTGCCCCTGACAAATGGAAGGTGGTTCCAGGCGAGATTTTCTTAAGATAAGATTTTTTTAAAAAAGCCCCACTGTTATCATTCTCTAGCCCTTCCCAAGGAAGTCTCCCAGGCATCCAGTTCTGAGGCATGTTTAACTCTGTTTAAATCGACCAAGTTTAACTCTGGGGGATATCCAGGGCTCTTGTACTTATCTGGTACAAGGAAGCCTCTGTGCTGAACCTGGAGGCCAGACAATGGGAGAGGGAAAATGGAGAAAATTGGTACCACAGTTTGTTTTGGACATCCCCATGGTTGACTGCGCTGATCTCTGCCTTAGCTGGACCATTACTGCTTCTTGGCCTGGTCCTCACTATAGGCCCTTGCTTGTTTTAAATCCCATGTTAACTCAGTCAAGTGTCTCCTTGTAAAGGAACTTAGGTACCAGCCCCTGCAAGAGTCACTTCCTGTCTTCTATGACAAAGTCTCCCTCACCCCACTACCAAGGACTAATTATGAGTCAAGGGTTTGACTCTCGATAAAAAGAAGTGGGAACCTTCCCAAGCCCACCACGTGGAACCCATAGACCCTCCTCTTCCCTGTTCTTGGAATGGACCTGTGGACTTTCCAGTTGGGCAACAAAAAGGTCATTAGGCAATGAACTGATTGCTATCTTTTGGCTTCTGTATTTTCCCTGCTTGCTCATGATAACTGTCAAGTTGTGGTTTCCCCTTGGTAACAGTTATGTTGTGGCTTTTGTCTATATAAGCCCTGAGCGTATGCATCTCAGGGCTGCTTGATTTGGGTTGTATTCATCCCTGGAAGTCACAGGCTATTAAACTCCACTTCTAAAATTACTAATGATCTCACTCGCTGGTTTCTCAGTACAACAGTACCAGACTGGGTCAAATGGAGATTGGGCTTATCCTTATGGTCTTGGGTTACTCCCAGCTTCTATAGTACCCCTCACCTGGCTTGCTTCTACTCCTGGAGCCCAGATTTTACAGAACCAGCATGCTGGGGAGGGGATTCTCTGAGGGCAGCCTGAGAACTGTGAAATAACCAGTTCTGACAGTCGCCAAGGAAATTACTACAGATGGTCTTCAGGATAATGTTGGGTGGGGGGAATTTGTGGAACTTGGGAGCTGTTGGGGGAGCAAATTTAGTACTCCTTTCATCTCCTCCCATGAGGGGAAATTCTTCAGATGCCAGGTTTTCTGAAGACAAGGTTGGAGGTAGCCCAGGCTGCCTTGAGACCCCTTACAAAGCCTTCTCCCTGGATAGATTTGGAGCTATTATAGACAAACTACTGAGCCCTTAAGTCTTGTGATACTAAGCTCAGAACCCTTTATCCTACACACTTCTTCTGATAACTGCTTCTGCCCAAGGTGATTTGGTCATTCATACAGTCTTCTATGATTGCATTTCCTGAATCAAAATCCCTATAGCTTAAATAATAGGAAATCAATGTATATTCTTTCACTGTAATACATTTGTGCTCTTTAATATCATTTTACTAAACCTCCTAGATCCATATGCATTACATATAAAGTGTATTTTCCTCAGATAAATTTGACCCTTGTAAGATCTCAAGCAGCACCTCCTAAATGAGACTATTTCTGACCCTCCTACTACCATTTTCCACGAATAATCCTATTTAGTTAGAGAGGCAGTGTTGTATATTGGATAAAGAACTGGCCTTGAAGCCAGGAAAATCTGGTTTCACATCCTGGGTTTGAACATATTGGTTGTGTGACACTGGGCAACTAACTAAACCTTTAAGTATTCTATGAAATTCCATTATAATCAGGTGTAGAGAAGATGTGCACATGGGAGATGGAGTTCTCTGTACTAATGAAACCACAGGTTCATTCCCTAACTTTGAACTCTTCAGCAGATCCTCTTAAATTGTAACCAAATTTTGCCATTTCCTTGGAAGATAGGTTCATCATCTTGATGAATATTTTATTAAAACTGTTTTATGCTAATATTCCAATAAACCACCAGTTCTCACTCTTATTAAAATAAGCACTTGACTCCACTGCAAATATTCTTCTTCTTCCTCTCCAGGTGCCATTTTTTCTCTATCTCATGGCAAAATTTCATCCTTTTTCAGTTACTAAACTATAAGAACCTCCTAGAAAGACTAACACTGCTGTCTTTTTCTTAATAAGAGATAATTGTACCTATGGGACCCTGGTTTCAAATATATACCATGGAACTCTTGCCTATATACAACACATCAGCAAATATAAAAGAAAGCAGAGCAAACATATTTTCCCCTAAGGTTAAAATGTACATCACTGTGCTTTTCTTTCTAAGTCTGCTTTATGTGTCTCTGTGTTTCTTTAAGCCAGAGAGTCTTAATTTTTGTTGTTATTGTTCATGGACCACTTTGACAGTCTGGTGAAACCCACAGGCCTCTTCTCAGGATAATTTTCTCCCAATGGTTAAAATATGACATGAACGACTACAAAGGAAATAAATTATAATGAAATAAAGATGTATTTTCCTCCCTCTAATTATCTCTTGAAATCTATCCAGAGACCTGCATGAATTCCATATTAAGAATATATGCCCTGGACTTTTTCTTGGTAGAACTTTGAGATCTATCTAATGCTCCTTTAGCTGGCTACCTGGAAATAAATCAGTAATTCTTATATCATACATGATTTATTGAATCTAGTTTGTATATGTTGACTTTAGATAACTGATGATCAATCTTTGCTCTCCATCACCCATCCCAAGGAATAGCCTTTAGGACTCCTCTTTCTTCAGTTATTGTTTCAACCAGTGCTTCAATATGCCTTCAGAAATATGATACTCTTACTCTAATTATGATAACTATACTTTAACATGAAGGTGCCATACCCTGTGAGTTGCTGTTTGCCTCCAAAGTTGCTAAATTCTCTGCTCTTTGCTATCCAAAGCAGCCTTAGGTACTGGAAAATCAAGAAATCAATTAATTTAATGCATAGTTCCCTAAAATCAATTTTTTAACTTCCAGAGTTTAGACTTTAATTCAAAGACAAATATAGGAATTGTTATTATTCTTCAGTCATCTAGTCATATCTGACTCTTTGTGACCCCATGAACCATACTATCTATGGGGTTTTCTTGGCAAGGATACCATAGTAGTCTTCCATTTCTTTATCCAGTGGATGAAGGCATATAGTGGTTAAGTGACTTGCCCAGGGTTAACAGCTAATAAGTGAATGAGATTACATTTGAACTTGGGTCTTCCAAACTCCAGGTCCAGCATTCTTATCCACTGAGTTGGCTAACTGCCTCCACATTAGCATGTTACTGATGTTTCTTCACAGGCTGGTGGCTGTCTCTTGATGGATGGCACACTGAGAGACTCAGAAAGATAGGTTCTTGTTATAAAAGCTGGCCCCTCTGATCTAAAAAAATTGGACTGTTCATCTCTTACTTTCCTGTCCTGCTTTCTCTTCTTTGTATTTCTAGGCCAGAGTGCCACAAAGTACAGGGAGTAAGAGGAGGAGCAATTTATCCTTTACCTAAAAATTTCATTGACAGTGTGCTTCTCAGAGGAAGTAACAATGAGCCTAAAACAGAAAGATTAAAGCCACTCTATTAGAAGACAGGAGATCTGGACCTGGGAAACCCTCCGTAATATTTCTTAAGGTCACTTGATGATTCATGTCTGTGTTAAACGGAAAATGACAACTACACATTGTCTTAAATTTCTAAAGAAGTCAAATTATTTGAGGGTTTTTTGTTTTTGTATATATTAATGGGAGCTAGGGAATCATTTACATTTTATGCATCATTGGTGGTAGATGAAATAAAGCCTCTACTACATCTGATACCCAATTTGTATATTAAATATCTTTGTGGAAATAGGGAATAATGTTGCTCACTTTTGGGGAAAACTAGACATGTTTTCTAGACTAGACCTAATAGACATATCAACATATTTGAAATTTTCCTGGAGATATCCAGAATGGGGACACATCAAAACAAAGAAATAAAGAGACCCTTCTTTTATCACTTCTCCAAGATCAAACCTGGTTTATATTAATTGAGAGAACTTGAAGAGTTGGAGGAACTTACTCATAGTTCCATTGCCATGGAAATTTCATGAACTAGATGTTTGTCTGTAAACTAGGCAAACAACCTAGAGATCACCAACTTCATATAATCTTGTCCTTAATGTTAAACAGACTTCTGCCAAAATGGTCAAGAAAATACTGGCAGTAAAAAACATGTAAAGATGACAGAGGGTCAGAATGGGGCATCCATAGTCTTCCATTCTAGATAGTTTGAAAATAGAGAAGATAAATGGAAAGGAGTGGAGAGTCATAAAAGTAATTAGCCTGCTAACTGAGATTGAGAATTAACCCCAATGGCTAACCAAGTACAAGCAAAGAGTAGTTAGAAAGCAACCTAGATGCCCAGGTGTCAAGGAGAAACATTTTCCCCCTCTAGGGAGAAGTCTTTAAATAAATTCTTAGCCAATCAATTGTCTACTCTCTCATTTCTCTTTTGCCCCCTTCTTGTCTACTAGGCAAAACTGCTGGCAACAGAAATCTTCATTTTCCCTGTTTATTTCCATGTGCATATTTAAACTGTTATAAAACATGGTCATCATTAGCCCTTAAGTCTACTTCATTTATAACACATAATACTAGAGTAAAATGGATATTTAAATCCTAATTCCTTGAAAAGAGATACTATTTTTTCACTTAATGGAAGTTGGGGGGGGATAAGGGAGTGGCAATCAAAGATTCAGAGGAATGCTTATACAACTTAGTGATTTAACAGTGTTATCAATATTAGCTCATTTTAAGCCAAAGGTTCAACATAATGCTTTTCTCTTTGTTCCCACTTCTTCAGCTTTCAGGAGTTTATTTTAGATGAAAACATTTTTCCCTTCCCATTTTGTTTCTGCAAAGTGTGCTGGAAATAATATTCTTGCTCCACTCTCTCAAAACCAGACCATAAGAATTTCTCCCTCTCATTCTAAAAAAGGGTCTTCCTTTTGTATAAATTGCTTAACTTATGAGACAGTCTCTTACACAATGACCTTCACTGATTCAAGAAATTTAAGTATTTTTAATCATAAAAGTGGAGAACTTGTAGGTTGTTTCTTGAAAAAGGTACGACTATCTCTATATATAGTTGAAGTAGAGTTGAGGAATAAGTTATGAGAGTCGGGCAGATTGATTAACTGGGAAATTAATGTATTTGCAGGAACATCAACATCCATGTTGAAGTACCCTAGTATGAGGGCACATCTTTCAATGGAGAGGTAGATTGTGAGTATAGCACTGAATACATAGGAATGAACTCAGGCTTTGAATTGAATGGTAAATTTGAAAAAAAAATAAAACCCCAAAGGAAGGGAAGTTAGTGACTGATGATAGAGAGAGATGGTTTAGATATGACAGTGGGAAGTGGGAGAGCCTCTAACTCATCTTATAGGTCTTATGAATCAGGTATATGAAATAAAAGATGCAAATATTACTGGAAAAGAAAAACTCAGATTCAATTCCATCTGGGGCAAGCTAGGAAAGTAAAAAATAACTTAGTAGACCTCATGATTTAGTCAATAAATAGTGATTACTTCTGTCCTCTGTAATCTCTTAAAGGGTAAAAAATTGTCTGCTCACAAACACTAAAGAGGTCATAGAACTATTATTGTCCTCATTTTGAAATTTAAATTATTTCCATGTGTGTATTTAAACTGTTAAAAATATGGTGGCCAAATAATTTGAATAAATGCCAAGATGAAAGAGTAAAGACAGTGACTTGCCTAAGCTCTCCTCCAAATACTTTTAAATAATGGCTCTAAACAGGGCGTTAGGTGGCACAGTGAGCAAAGTACCAGCCCTGGAATCAGGAGGACCAGAGTTTGGTTCTGGCATCAGACACTTAAGACCCACACAAAATAACTAGCCATGTAACCTTGGGCAAGTAACTTAACCCCAATTGCCCTCCAAAAAGCAAAAAAAAAAAAGGCTCTAAACAAATTCTAGAGTAGCAGAACCTACAAAAGACAGGGTGAACCAATTTTCCAGCCAAAGCCAAGTTAAAAAAGTTATCAAAGGTTTGTTGCACCATGATGAGAGAAGAGCACAGTCTACCACCAGCTATTCCAGCACAGACTGGGCCCCAGTAAAGAAGGAGCAGGTGTGAGAGTGACTGAATTAGTAGTAGAAGTGGTGGTTTCCAGAGCTCTCAGCCCAGAAATGCCAAAGACAACTTAGGAGGTCAGCAGGAAAGGTCTGTTGCCTCTGGCTGAAAGTGGAGCACAGTTCCAGAGGAGGCCATTCCAATGCAGCCCTGGCCCCAGCAAACCAGGACGTGTCCTTGGGAGCCACTTATTCAACACATGCAGAGCTGCTTCTGGAGCTCTCAGTTCAACAATGGTAAGGGGGTTCAACCACTGATTTGATTATAGGGGTCTTCTTGCTAGCATTAAGGCATGACTCTGTTGCTTTGCCCATACTCAGATCCATGTCACAGTCTGGGTTGGGGGGGGAGGGAAGAGCATTAGGACACAGGAGGTGGTGGCCACAGTAAAGGGGGGGGGACCCTCCTCACAGTTCCAGAGCAGAAAGAGTGATTATGATCACTCACAGACCAAAAAACAGGCCAGTAAACACCTCTCCTTAGATCACACCACCTTGGAAGAACAGAAAACTTACAGGTCCTGGAAGTATCTCTGAAAACAGTTACAACCCCCACCCCAGAAGCTTGGGGAAATGTACCTTCCACCCTGGAAGCAGAGCATTATATTATCAAAGAGTTAAAAGTCAAGGAAAAGACTGTTAAAATGAGCAAGCAAGAGAAATAAATCTGGCTATAGAAAATTTCTATTACTACAAGGAAGACCAAAACACACACTCAGTAGAAGACAACAGAGTCAAGGCTCCTACCTCCGAAGCCTCCAAGAAAAATATAAATTGGTCTCAGGCCATGGAAGAGCTCAAAAATGATGTTTAAAACCAAATGAGATAGGTAGAGGAAAAATTGGAAAAACAAATGGTAGTGATGAAAGGAAATCATGAAAAAATAAGTCAACAGCTTGGTAAAGGACACAAAAAATACTGAAGAAAATAACACTAAAAGACAGAGTAAGTCAAATGGTAAAAGAGATTTAAAAAGTCAGTGAAGAGAAGGTTGCCTTGAAAAGCAGAACTGGCCAAATGGAAAGAGGCACTAAAATTCACGGAAGGACAAATGTCCTTAAAAAAAATAGAATTTGGGGAGAGGGGGGAGTCAAGGGGCAGAGTAGAAGTAGGACCTCCAGGTCATCTTCCCCAATAAATGTAAAAAGTGGACCCTGACCAAACTTTGGAGCTGCAAAGCCGATAAAATGACACAGAGAAGCTAACCTCCTGCTGAGAACAGCCTGGCAGGCTGACAGGAATAGGCCAGCAGAGCACTCTGGGAGCTGAGCCCAAGGCCACATGAGCCGGAGGTTTCAGGCCCAGGGAGGGTCTGATGAGGCTGGAGGAACTCCAGGTCAGCAGCAGCTGTGGCCCTTTCAAAAATTATCAACACATAGATGCTTAGGACAAAATGAGAGGTCGGTGTAGTCTGGACGTTGGGACCCAGTAAGTGGGAGTGCATCAGTTTTGCCCCTGGGGTGAAAAGCTGCTGAGACAACTGGAACAGTCAGCCAACACTACATGGCAGCTTCAGCTGCTGGCCTGCAGAGTGTAGGGGGACCAAGCGACCAGTCTGAGGGGAAATCACCTGAGAAAACCCCAGTGTTTGGGAAGAAAGCTCCCCTGTCTGGTGGCATAGTCCTACTGTGGTAAAAAGCCTAGGGGTCAAGTGACTGAGGAGAGACATGACCAGGCAAAGGAAACAAAGCAAACAGAAGATTCCAACATTAGACTCCTATTTTGGGGACAAAAAGGAGCAAAGCATGAAACAGGAAGAAAAAAGTGAAGTCAGAACTCCTGCACCAAAAGCTTCCAAGGAAAATATGAGCTGGTTACAGGCCATAGAGGACCTTAAGAAGCAGATAAGAAAAGTGGAGGAAAACTTGGGAAGGGAAATGAGAACGATGCAAGAAAATTACGAAATGATAGTCAACACCCTGACTGAGGAACATTATACCTTAAAAAATGGATTAACTCAAATGGCAAAAGAGGCTCAAAAAGGCAAAGAGGAGAAGAATGCTTTAAAAAGCTGAATTTGCCAGATGGAAAAAAGAATCTAAAAAGCTCACTGAGGAGAATGATTGCTTCAGAATTAGTTTGGAGCAAATGGAAGCTAAAGACTTTATGAGAAATCAAGATGCTGTTAAACAGATCCAAACAAATGAAAGAATAGAAGGATATGTGAAATATCACATGGGAAAAACCACTGACCTGGAAAATAGATCCAGGAGAGATAATTTAAAAATTATTGGACTACCTGAAAGCCATGATCAAAGTAAGAACCTAGAAATCATCCTCCAGGAAGTTCTCAAAAAAACCAGAGGGCAAAAATAGAGGTTGAAAGAATCCGCCGATCACCTTCTGAAAAAAGATCCCAAAAAGAAAACTCCTAAGAATATTATAGTCAGGTTGTAGAATTCCCAGATTAAGGAGAGAATATTACAAGCAGCCAGGAAGAAACAATCTGAATATTGTGGAAAGACAATAAGGAAAACCCAGAATCTGGCAGCTTCTACACTGAGGGATCGAAGCGCTCAGAATATGATATTCTGGAGTTCAAAGGAGTTGGGATTAAAAGCAAGAATCTCCTACCAAGCAAAACTGAGTATCATGTTTCAGGGGAAAATATGGCCATTCAGTGGAATAGAGAACTTTCAAGCATTCTTGATTAAAAAACCAGAGTTGCATAGAAAATTTGACATTCAGATATAAGAAGCAAGAGAAACATGAGAAGGTAAGCAGGGAAAAGAAATAATAAGGAACTTATCAAAGTTGAACTATTAACATTCCTACATGGAAAAACAATAATTTTAACTGATGAAACTTTTCTCAATATGAAAATAGTTGAAGGGAATAGAATTACATATATATATATGTATATATATATGTATGTATGTATAAGGGCATATGAATACTTATGTGAATGTGTGTATAGGTGTTTACAGGTATATGTAGATAGAGGGCACAGGACCAATTTAATAGGAAGGGATGATACTTAAAAGGTGAAATTAAGAGGTGAGAGAGGAATATGATGAGAGGATATGGGGAGAGACAGAATGGGGTAAACTATCTCATATAGAAGAGACAAGCAAAAATGGTTACAATGGAGGGGAAGAATAGGAAGGCAAAAGGGAATGGGTCAACTTTATTCTCATTGAATTTGGCTTGGAGAGGGAATGAAATACACACTGAGTAGGGTATCTCACCCTTTAGGAGAGTGGTGGGGAAGGGGATGAGGGGGGATGATGGAAGGGTGGGCAGGCTGGGACGGGGAGGGAAGTTGGAAGCACCCACTTTTGAAAAGGGACAGGATCAAAGAGAATAGAACAAGTGGGAGGTGGGATAGGAGGGAGGGAAATATAGTCAGTCTTTTACAATATATCTAGTATGTTATTGTTTTGCATTACCTACACATGTGCAACCTACACTGAACTGCTTATCTTCGCAGTAAGGGTGGGTGACAAGGGAGGAAGAGAATGAATCTGGAATTCAAAGTTTTAAAATGAAATGTTTATATATATATATATATGCTATTATTAATATTATTTTATATGTAATTGGGAAATAAGATATACAGTCACTGTGGCATAGAGATCCACCATGCCCTACTGGAAAAGTAGAAAGGGGTATGGGAGAAAAAACAGAAGAGAGCAGATTGGAGGAGGAGTATCCTGTGGGATTGCCATTTTGGGGCAGTGGGTAGAGGACAAATGGGGAGAAAATATGTAGCTCAAAATCTGGTGTAAATGAATGATATGAATCAGAAGTTAATAAAGCATTTGAAAAAATGGGAAAAAACAATAAATAAATAAATAGACAAATAAATAAAGAAAAAAATAGAATTCATCAAATGGAAAAAAAGGAGAACAAAAACTCACCAAAGAAAATTATTCCTTAATCATTGAAACTGAACAAATGGAAGCTAATGGCTCTATGAGGAATCAAGAAGAAATAAAACAAAACCAAAAAATGAAAACATAGAAAAGAATATAAAATATCACATTAGAAATACAACTGACCTGGAAAATAGGTCCTAGATGGATAATTTAAAAATTACTGGACTACCTGAAATCAATGATTTAAAAAAAAGAGTTTAGGCACAATTTTTCAAAAATTCATCATGGAAAATGCCCTGATATTCTAGACTCTGAGGGTAAAATAGAAATTGAAAGAATCCACAGATCACCTACTAAAAAAGATTTTAAAAATGTTCACTCCAGGGACATTATAGCCAAATTTCAGAGCTCCCAGGTCAAGGAAAAAATATTGCTTGCAACTAGCAAGAAACAATTCAAAGAATAGCCATTTTCAGGATACTCCAAGTTTTCATAATTTCTGCATTAAAGGATTTGAGGGCTTGAAATATTATATTCTGGAGGACAAAGGAGCTAGGATTACAACCAAGAACCAACTATCCAGCAAAACTGAGTATGATCTTTGCTATAGGAATGGGAATCTAAAGATCTCCCTTGCCCCTTGGCCCTTTGATAGGCTTTTATGGCTCTGAGAACCTTCCCTGATTTGCAAATATACTTTGCCCTCTAATAGGCTGAATGTGGTCACATGTAGACTGTCGCAGGAGGCTTGCTTTTCAGGAATGCCCATACCTTGTTATTTTGTGATTGGGAAGTGGGTCAAGGAGGTTGTGACATTCTCTAACACAGGAGAAGGCTATATATAGCCTGCTGTGAGATTTTGCTTTCGGACTAATTTTGAGAAGAGTTGTATGATTTGACCAGATGAGATTCTGGGCAGCCTTTGAGCCCCCTGTCTTTGAAAATGCAGATGTTGGTGCTTTCCTCTCTGGTTCCTGACTAGGTATGGATGTAATGGTCAGACAGCTGGAAGTCTGTCTGCTGATGTTTTCCTGTCTGTATTTGTTGTCTGCTAGTAACTTATTTGTATTCTCTGAAATTCAGGGTGCTGACTTTTTCCATTGAACTAGGTAAATGTCATATGTTTGATTGATTAAAGCAAGATTGTTAACCTATTTTGAGTTGCTTTCCTTTAGAAAAGCAGATCTAGGAAATTGTGCTAGCAGCCATCCTGGGTATACTAGGCTGCTTACTACTACAATCTTTCAGGGGGAAAAATGGAAATTCAGTGACACAGAGGAGTTTCAAGAATTCTTGATGAAAAGACCAGAGGTGAATAGGAAATTTTACTTTTGAATACAAGACTCAAGAGGAGCATAAAAAAGTAAAAATGAAAGGGAAATCATAAGGGTCTTAATTAAGGTTAAACTGTTTACATTCCTACATGAGAACATTATATATATAAAACTCATGAGAACTTTCTCATTATTAGAGTAGTTAGAAGGAGTATATATAGACAGAGAACACAGTTGTGAATGGAATATGAAAAGATGATAACTAAAACATAAAATTCAGAAGTGAGAAAGAGGTATGTGCTGGGAGAAAGGAAGATGAAGAGATAGAACATGGTTTAACATCTCACATAAAAGATTCAAGAAAAAGCTTTTACAATGGAGGGTAAGAGGGGAAAGGGAGAGGAAGTAAATGAACCATGATTATGATGGAATACTATTGTGCTCTTAGAATAATGAGCAGAATGCTCTCAGAAAAACCTGGAAAGACTCACATGAATTGATGCAAAGTGAAATGTGCTGCGTAAAAATAATGGTACAATTGTAAGATGATCAGCTGTGAACAAATTGGTTATTTTCAGGAATACAATGATCCAAGACAATCCTGAAGGCTTTATGTTGAAAAATGCTATCCATCCCCAGATAAAGAAATGATGGTGTCTGAATACAGATGGAAGCATTTTTTTTTACTTTATTTTGTTCTTTTTTGTCTGTTTTTTTTCACAACATGACTATTACATGAAAAAAAGATGAAAAAAACAAGGCTTAGAGAAATTAGATAATATCCCCTTCATTTTGCAGTTCTTTCAATTCCTAGAACTCATTCAACTACACTATTCTTCTCTACATTAAGTGTTCTTTACATGTGCATATACTTTTGTAGGTCTCTGCTTGTAAAAGTTGTCAATTTCATATTTCAAGATTTAAAAAAAAACAGCTACTGGTTTTATTATAAAATCAACTTTGATGAGTTTTATTATGTCTTTTCAGATATCAGGAAATGAATAACCTTTTTCTTGATCCATTCTTTGTTAATATTAAATTGCACATTAAGGTTTATAAAATGTTTTTCTCACACTAATCTTATGGTGTATTATATGAATATTATTGTCACCATTTTAGAGACAATTTAATTAAGGGTCAGAACAGTCAAAAAATTTTCTCAACTATAGGCAACCAGAAAAAATTTATTTCCAGGATTCCAAAATAGTTAAAGATAAAACTTTAAATTTTATGAAAATATATTGAGTAGACAATTACCCAAAGATGATAATGTAATTATTTTTAAGATGCTTAAATAAGAGGAACATGTTTGAACTATATGCTAAGGCATATATAGCAAAAGCTACACAATTGTAGGAAATGTGTCTTGGAGATTTCATATGAACATGTCATACTACAATAGCATGATGCATATTACAAACTTAGTTGCCTAGGTCAGATATTAGAGTAATACGATAGAGTTTGTAATATTAAAAATATTGACAGTGATTTATGAATATTGATTTCAAAAGTCTACTTCATAAACAATACTATTTCTTCTGTCTTTCCTAAGTAGTTCAAAATAAAAATGTGATTTATTGACTTTGAAATGTATTAGTTTTTGATAAAATACTGAGAGTGAGACTGTCAGATACATATTTTTCTTTTTTTTTTTAAAGCAATCAGGGTTAAGTAACTTGCTCAAGGTTACATGGCCAGTTATTTCTGGGTGTGGTGCTAAGTATCTGAGTCCAGATTTGATCCCCAGGTCATCCTGACACTGGAGCCAGTGCTCTATTACTTGCTGAGCCACCTGGCCACCCCTAGATACATATTTTTCAGTGAGGATTATTTGGCGAAATAAAATTTAAAACAAAAGTATGTAGCTAACATACAAAATTCAGACATTGAATCTGTGGAAAGGTATTGATCTTTGGAAAAGAAAAACTCTAAAGTGGAAAAAATTAGAAGTCTCATTTTGAAATTCAAAAACCATTAAAAGAAATAAAAATTCTTTTCAATTTCCTCAGTTAACAAAGAATGAAGTTCCTATTTTTGGACATAATATAGTCACATTAAGATTACTTTTAAAAATCATTAACATAGCATATAATATAAATTCTCTCAATGCATAATTTATTTTTTACCAAAGAGCTTAGATCTATATTTCTCATGTTTGATTTTCTGGCATCTAATGGTCAAGATGAGTATTTTAAAGGAAACAATAACTCGCTTAAAATGTTCTCCCAAACTAATTGTTATTTTGTTTTCTTAAAAAATAAAATTTATTCCTGTCTCCTTCTTAGTTTTCTTGTACATAAATGAAAATCATAAAACTTTATAAATCCTCCCTGATGGAATAATTGTGAGAGGAAAGTTATTGATAAACAAATATATATTTCACACACACACACACTCATGCACACACATATTAGGTTATAAAGCTTCAAAGATTTTTTGGGACACCTAGTGTAAATCAGTGTGATAGCAAAGACCTATATGCCTTGTTTCTGGGATTATATGTATGTATATATGCATCTATGTATGTATGAATACATATATTTATATGTATGTTTGTATATATGTATAAAGACAGGTTATAATGTATATGTTTATGTTTTACTTATATTTGGAGATTTATGTAAGCAAATATGTATGGATTAGCAGATAGATATACAGAAATATAGATATAGATATTGGAAAGTAATAATAATGGCATCATAGGTTTAGGTATTTAGTCCAACCTCATCATTTTAAATATGAGAAAACTAAGACCCCAAGGGATGTATAACTTTTATTTTACATTATTTTGATTTTCAATTTCAAATTATCTCCCTATCCCAAGCCTTTTCACATACATTAAGAAGACAAGAAATACAATAGCCAATATTTATATGAAGTCACACAAAACATATTTCCATATAACTGTTTAGAAAAGAAGCAAGGAAAATTGCTTCATTCTACAATTAGTATCCATCAGCTCATATATATATATAATATGCATATTCAGATATATGTATATTTGTGAGCATTTTGGAATTATCATAGATTCTTCATCCCTATCAGATTGGCTGATATGACAGAAAAGAAACTGAGAAATGTTGGAGGCTGTTGGTTTGGTTTTTCTTCTTTTTTGAGGGCAATTGGGGTTAAGTGACTTGCCCAAGGTCACACGGCTAGTTTTGTGTTGTGTCTGAGGCTGGATTTGAATTTAGGTCCTCCTGACTCCAGGGCCAGTGCTCTATTCACTGAGCCACACCTAGCTATGCCCAGGATGTTTTGTTTTTTGTTTTTGCTTTTTGTAAGGCAATTGGAGTTGTGACTTGCCCAATGGAGGTTGTTATTGTAGGAAAAATAGGACAATAATACACTATTGGTGGAATTGTGAAATTATCCAACCATTCTGAGGAGAATTTTGGAACTGTGATCAAATATCTATAAAACTTTTCATAATCTTTGTTCAAATAATGCTACTACTAGGTCTGTATTTCAAAGAGATTTTTTAAAAGGTTGGGGAGGGGTACCTATTTGTACAAAAATATTTATAGTATGTTTTTGTTTCTTGGGGGGGAGGTGTTTGGTGGCAAAGAACTGGAAATTGAAGGGATGTCCAGCAATTGGGGAATGGTTGAACAAGTTGTACAATATGGTTGTAATGGAATATTATTGTGCTATAAGAAATAATGAGCAGGGTGATTGCAGAAAAAAAATTAAAGACTTACATGAACTGATTCAAAGTCAGAAAAACCTGAATATTGTACACAGTAACAGCAATGCCATGCAGTGACCAATTCTTCATGATAGATATTCTCAGCAATACATTGATCTAAGACAATTCCAAAGAAGTCATGATGAAAAATGCTATCTACCTCCAGAGAAAAAACTGATGGAGTCTAGATGCATAACTAAGCATACTATTTTTTGTCTTATTTTTTCATGTTATTTTTTGTTGTTGTTGGGGGAGTCTTTGTAGGAGAGAGTATAGAGAGAAAATAAAAAGTGTCTTATTAAGAAACTTCAAGGATACCTATAGGTATGGGTTGGGATTTTAATAGTAATTATAGAAAAGTGGAACAGAAGAAATAGGCTGAGATGAAGAAGCAAGAGACAGTTATGTCATAAAAGCAGAGGAAGGAAAAAGTATTCAGGGAAAGTTCATGTTTGATTCCTGAGACTTCAATAAAAATATTGTGATTAAGAAAAACAAAATATTAGGTTTGGAAATTGTGATTGGTGGTACTGGTGGAGCAGTCTTCATCTTGTGGTAAAGTCTGAAACAATATTTAAAGGTATTAGAATGGGAGGTGAGAAAAGGAAGCAATGACTACACACATATATTGTAGGTTTCGAAATTGTGATTGATGGTACTTGTGGGGAAGTCTTCATCTTGTGGTAAAGTCTGAAACAATATTTAAAAATATTAGAACGGGAGGTGATTAAAAGGAAGCAATGACTACACACATATATTGTAGTTATTTCTGTCCCCTATTAATCTTTTTTTATAGGTTTTTATTGCTGTGGGATTTTTTGGCTGTTTTATCAAAGATGTTTGATGAAAATATCATCATTCAATAATCCCTCTTCTAATTTTTATCCTTTATTTATTTTTAAAGCACAGGGACTTTCTTTAGTTCCAAACTTTCACCCTTCCCTATCTTATCCCCAATTAAAAAATAAGGCAAGTAAACAAAACCTAATACAAATATGTATAGTCTTACAAAACAAACCCCCACATTAGTCATTTTCTGCCTTTTTATTCTTATCATATTGTTTTCTTCATGCAAAAGCTTTCTTAACAATATAATATACCAAAGTTGTCTCTTTTGCCATTGATCAATTGTATTCCTCGTTTGATAATTAAACATTTCCTTAACCATAATTCATAAAGGATCCTCTTCCCATCCTCCTTTATTTACTTTTATGATGTTGTAATTTTATATTGGGATCACTTATAGATTATTAGGTCATTGTGGTATGTAGTATAGGATGCCGTTTCAGTCTAACATTTAATACATTTGTTACATTGTGGTCATTAAAGGATATTTTTAATATTTCAGTTTTTTTCTGAATCTATGATGAATTTAGGCCGAAAGACTGAGTGAAGCTTTGTAATGGAAGTTTGGAGCTGTTTTGTGTTTGTTTATTTCTTCTAGCATCTGATACAATGCCTTAGTCAAAGATGGTGATTAATATTATTTTTAGCTGAATCTTATTGCATTGGTTCCCCTACTAGCCTCTTCCCACATGATAAGAGACAAGAGAATACTTCAATCAGTAGACATATTGTTCTCTCCATTTCTTTGATCTTGGTTCTATAATGTCCAAATTTCCTAATAGACTAGCCTTACATACTTTCACACCCTAATCGTAAGTGTCCAAAAATATTGCTTTCAGTTTTATACAACATTCTACCCAGGCTTATTCTGTTTGACTTATATACTAAACTCCTGATCTGTGTAGATTCTTTATCTCAACGCATTTTTCATCTCATTGAAACTCATCTTCCCTGTATTCCATTTCTTTAAGATTCTGTTCATTGCAAGTTTTAAAAAAAAGTAACTTGATTAAACTATTCTAATACATAAATTGATGCAAATGTACTAAAAGTTTCATTCTTTTTAGAAAATTAGCCATATTTATCATTATGGAAGTCTTATGAAGATACAAATTTAGCTCAAACTATAACTACCTATTAAGTGACTTTTAATAGGAGGAAAACCAGTTAGTTATTTTTAGTGAGATGAAGCTTTTTGATCAAATCATATCAAGCAGCTATTCTGGGTATAGATAGAGCCAGGCTTTTATTTAGTACTCTTCTGAATTTTATTTCCACAGATAATTTCACCATAACTCTAAAGTACTTCTTAATTTACAATTTAGATAGATTTTTCATAATATGTATAATGAAGGTGACTAATTAAACAAAAAATATTACTTTTACTTATTTAGTTGTGCTTACAAGTAGCTTATATTCATGTCATATGAAGAGAAGTTACCTGATGCAAACACTTCTTATACTAAATTCTTAGCCAAAATGTAAGGTCTTTTCTAAATATCTGTCTATGCACCTGAATATAATGAATTCATGTATTTTTCAATGAACAATAAATTGGATGCTGCATAGGTAGTCTATTAAGTCATTTAACCATCCAAAATAACTGGATCTCACTTTGAACAGTCTGGTTACTTAGACTGATTGAGTAAAACAGACTATATACTATTGATATAAATTGTAATCCTGCTATACTGTGAAGATGTATTAAAAAAACAGAATCAACACTATTTAGACTAATTCATTGGACTCTACTCAACATTCTTTGCCCTCTGCATAAGTCAGTAATTCGTTGGTTATAACTAAAATTGGTTATGCTCTTCTAAGTATACTTAGACTTAAGCATGCTCAAACCAAAAGCTAAAAATATGAATTATAATATTGTTGGCTTTTGCAAAACAAACTTTTATTCTTTCACTTAGTGATTTGAATTGATCGATTTTTTTGACAAAAAAGAATACCATGATATGCAATCAAATAACTTCTAAGAGACACAAGTTTTTATTATTATTATTTTTAAGTGAAGTAAAATGTGCCAGGTTTTTAAGTTGTACCTTTTTTATCCTAAATCAGATAAATAATTACATATTGTCTATATTTTTTACTGTTGTCTAAGGTGGTTTTATGAGGTTATTTATTCTTAAAGATTTTCTAAACATATCTGAATGGAAAGGATTAAGGCAAGAAGGAAAGGATTTAATCAGTAAATATGATTATTGTGATGAATGCTTTTGAATTTTGTTCTTATCTATCACCTTTACTATGTGCCAGGATTGGCAACAGATTTCAATTAGAAAGGAATTACAGACTTCATAAATATGAAAGAGAATTCCAAAATTCATTAATATGGAAGTAGAGCACTTGTGGTTGATTGCAAAATCAATGGTGTGACCATCACTGGGTAGCTAGGTTGGGGTGAAAGAGCAGGTTATGTGAAAAGTATAATGAGAAAAATGAAGGTGATGCTGCTTGAGAGAGTATCAATATTTATGTTAAAGTCCTTAAATATGGGGACAGGAGTAGGGCAGGAGAAAAAAAAAGTATAAGCCAGCCACTAAATTATAATTGCATTTTTATAGAATTAAGAGTTAACTGGAGGGGCGTCCAGGTAGCACAGCGAGTAAGAGCACTGGCTCCAGTGTCGGGATGACCTGGAGATTGATTCCTGGGCTCAGACACTTAGCACCCACTCAGAAACACCTGGCCATGTAACCTTGAGCAAGTTACTTAACCCTGATTGCTTTTAAAAAAAAAAAGAGTTAACTGGAACCAAAGAGGTCATACAGCTCAATTATCTCATTTTACAAATGGGGAATATCAGAACCAACAAGGTAAAGAGAAGTCATGTATGAGAAGGCATGCTAAAAAGCATTAAACACGATATATAAAATGAAAATGAGCAAACAAATAAAAAGGAGCCCAATTATAATCAATTAAGATGGTGACTGGGAAGATTGAGAGACAAACTGAAAAGACAATAATTTTCAAAGAGATACAAGTGAAACTTCAAAGAAAAATGTGAATTCTACACAAGCCCAGAAAATTCCTGGAAAAGCTAAAAGATGATTTTAAAAATAAGATAAGAATAATAGAGGAAAATGGAGGAAAATAATAAGAACAAAGCAAGAAAATTATGAAAAGACAACAGATGGTAAAAGAGTCACAAAACAAAAATCCTGAAGAAAATACCTAATTGGCCAAATGAAAAAAAAAAAAAGGCACAGAAGTTTTTCATGGGTGAAATTCTGAGAGACAAAGTTCCTGGTATAATAAATCAATTTATTAGCCAGACCATCAGATCATCAATAAATTGAGGTTATTGATCTCTGTTGGTGATCAAAGATTACAAGTGAATGTCCCAGGCCCCTCTAAATGCAGTTTTCTTCCTTCTCACAGTACATCTTTGGGACTTCCCTTGAAAAGAGAAAGGGAACCCTGATTGGTGGACATTTAATGAGAAGGTGGGCTAAGAGTTCTCAAATCTTCCCTATTCCTTCATAGGAGGGGAGAGAGTAGTCAGCTGAAGAAAGTATACTGGTCTTGAGACTAAGTTGCCTCTAGAAACCTAATCAAGAAAAACAACCCCAGGCAGTATCTCCCTGGCTTAGTTCCCCCTTTGTAGATCAGCTCATCCCAAACTTTAATTAGAAAGCAAGAAGGGAAGGCCCGCTTCTTGGTAGTATGAAATAGCTCCAATTGATTTTTGGGCTTACTGGTTAAACAGAGAAATCCAGCCCAGGCCTTGGGAAGGGACTGGAATTTTATCACATACCTGACCTAGAGTGGGAGAGGTGTCTCTAAAACATAGACTTAAAGGTGGGGGTTTTGAACAAGGAATATTATGTTTTAATATTAATACCCAAATGATATAACATTATACTTAATTTTCCTCAAGTTGACTTATGAAAACAATTACTTAAAAAATGAGAATTAGGGAAATAGAAGTTAATGATTTCATTAGGCATCAAGAAACAATGAAACTAATAAAAAATAATTTTTAAAATAAAGAAAATGTAAAATATCTTATCAGAAGAAAAAAAACTGACCTGAAAATTTGATTGAGGAGAGATAATTAAAGATTCCTTGGACTGTCTGAAATACATGATCAAAGAAAGAGCCTACACTTCATATTTCAAGAAATTATCAAGGAAATCTTTCCAATATCATTGAATTAGAGAGTAAAATAGAATTTGGGGAAAAATACATTAATCAGCTACTGAGATAAAAATGAAAATATCCAGGAAACTTAAAACCAAATACCAGAGCTCCCAGGGAGAAAAGAAACTACTTTAAGCAGCCAAAAAGAAATAATTTAAATATAATAAAGCTACAGTCAAGATTACAAAAGATTTATCATCTACCATGTTAAAGGAACAGAGGGCTTAGAATATGATATTCTGGAAGGAAAAGAAGTTAGAACTACAAACAAGAATAACCCACAAATGAAGACTAAGGATAGTCCTTTGGGGTTCAGGGGGAAGAAATGACATTTAATGAATAGAGGATGTTCAAAAATTTCTTTAAAAAGACCTGAGATGAATAGAAAATCTGATATTTAACCACAACACACATGAGAAGCTCAAAAAGTTAAATAAGAAAGAAATCATGAGAGACTCAATAAGATTAAACTCTTTATATCACTACATGGAAAGATGGTATATGAAACTCTAAGAACTTTATCATAATTAGGACAGTTAGATGGAATCTATAGAGAGAGATCAAAGTAGTAAATTGATTTTGAGATGATCTTAAGATCATGAGATGATCTCAATAATGAAAGAGCGATGCACTGTGCAAAGGGGGAAGGAGGAGGAAGAATGGAGAAAAATATCTCACATAAAAGACACAAGCAAGGAAAAACTTTTATGCTGGAGGGAAAATGATTGGGCAGATTGTGAACCCTTGAACCTCACTGTCATTGAAGTTGTTTCAAAAAGAGAGGACTATATAAACACTATTTTGGGTATAAAAATTTTAAGGGAGTAGGGGGGGAAAGGGATAAGAGAAAAGTTAGGCGATGACAAAAGGAAAGCAGATTAAGGGAAGCAGAGTTGTTCTTCAGTCAGTTAGTTCGGTCCATATCTTTGTAACTCTATGGACCATAATATGCCAAGCCCTTCTATCCTCCACCATCTCCCAAAGTCTATTCAAAGACATGCTCTTTGCTTCCATGACACTGTCTTTCTTGTCCTTTGCTATCCTCTTCTCCTTTTGCTTTCAGTCTTTCCCAACACCAGGATCTTTATTGACAAGTTCTATCTCCTCATTGTATTTAAGCTTCAGCTTCAGTATTCAACCATTCAGTGAATAGACTGCTTTATCTTAGTGAAGAGGCTTGAATAGCTTGAAGAAATTTAAGTTAGACTATATATTTTTATCCAAGATAGACAAGGCATAGAGCAGAGTTCTGACAAAAGGTGAACTGGAGAAAGAAATGGCAAACCACTCTAGGATCTTGGCCAAAAATAAATGAAATTCATTAACAGTATTAAAAAAATAAAAAGGAGGCAGTGATAAGAAGCAAAAACACAATTGTATCTGGACTTCTCATAAAGTCATTAGCTTCCATTTGCTCCAATCTAATTTTGAAGGAATGATTCTCTTCAGTCAGTTTTTTAAATTCCTATTCCATCTGGCAAATTTGGCTTTTTAAGGCATTTTTCTCCTCAATGGCTTTTTGAACTTTTTTTTACAATTTAAGTTAGTCTGTTTTTTAAGGTTCTATTTCCTTCAGTATTTTGGGGTGTTTCCTTTAGCATGTTGTTGACTTGCTTTTCATGATTTTTTGGCATCATTCTCATTTCTCTTCCCAGTTTTTTCCTTCACTTCTTTTACTTTATTTTCAAGATCCTTCTTCAGCTCCTCCATGACCTGCGAGCAGTTCATATTTTTCTTGGAGGCTTTTGATACAGGAGTTTTGACATTGTTGTCTTCTTCTGGTTCTATGTTTTGATCCTCTTTGTGCCCCCAAAGAAATTTTATGGTCCAATTGTGCTGCCTCTGTTTGCTCATCTTGCCAGACAATTACTTGACTTCTGAACTATTTGCCAAGTTAGAACTCTGCTTCTAGAGTGGAGATTGCTCTGTCCACATTTATGGGGGTTTGCCAGCTGTTGTCAGATCTATGAGGAGAACACCCTCTCTACAGCAACTAAAAGCTCTGGGACCCTAGCATTCCTCACCCCAGGACTGCCCCCCAAGACTGCACACCAGCTCAAGCAGGTAAAAGCAAGTGCAATTACATCTCTGAATGGTTGCTTGGTCCCCCTACAGTCTGTAGGCCAGGAGGTCTGGAGGCAGCCACACAGCAGCAGCTGCAGCTACCACACCAATGCCAACTCTACCTCCCTGGGGGCCAGTGCCAGACCACGCTCTTGTCTCACCCACTTCCAACACAGCTCACTACTTACCTTTTACTTCTTCTTTGACATTTATGGGTTGAGAAGTCTGGAAACCACCACAGCTGCCAGTGATTCACTCTCGTGATGTCTGCCTTGGCCAGTCTGGGCCATGAGTTTGGGCCAGCATGGCTCACATGGGACTGTAATCTGCTCCCAGCTTGGTGTGATAGACCCTTCATGTCAGCCTTCCAGGCTGCCTTCAGTGGTAGATTTGTTTCTCTCTGTCACTTTGTGGTTTCTGTAGCTCTAAAATTTGTTTAGAGCCATTTTCTTACAGGTATTGGATGTGGTTGAATCAGGAACTTAAGCAAGTTACTGATTCTAGTCCACCATCTTGGCCCTACCTCAGAACTGGTTATATTTGAAACTGTGATATTACAGATTCCAGGTTTTGAGATCACCATTAAATATTCACAAAGAGAGGTGATGGAATGGACCCAGTTTGTAGAGCAAGCAAGGAGTTGGCACTGACATCCTTTTTCTCGTCTACCAACAGTCTAAATCTTACTGCCTTCCAACATGAATGTAAATCAAAAGTTATAGCATATGAATGTATTTTATTTGTCTGAAAATGGTCCAATTGGGAGATTAATATATCTCCTGATTAAAAAAAAGCATTATTGGGAATATGTGGATCTTTCATTTACTTTAGAATTTCTAGATTAATTAACTCATGAGTTTCTACAAATTTTGGAGAAAATCGAAGAGGATATGAAACTGGAGGGCTAATCAGGTGCCTAAAAAAATGAAGGGGAGTGGAAATGTGTCTGAGACAGCTCTTCTTGGTTCATCTCTGGTACAGAATTCCATTTTAGTAGGGAAGGTAAACAGAGAAAAGAAATCATAAGGAAAAACAATAATTGTAACTGATGGAACTTTTTTCAGTATGAAAATAGTTGAAGGGAATGGAATTATATATATATATATGTATATATATATATATATATATATAGATAATGTCTACATATGAGGGTATGTGGGCATATTAATACATATGTGAATGTGTGTATATATGTTTACAGGTATACATAGATAGAGAGCACAGGACCAATTTAATAGGAAGGGATGATACTTAAAAGGTGAAATTAAGAGGTGAGAGAGGAATATAATGAGAGGAGATGGGGAGAGACAGAATGGGGTAAACTATCTCATATAGAAGAGGCAAGCAAAAATGGTTACAATGGAGGGGAAGAATAGGAAGGCAAAAGGGAATGGGTCAACCTTATTCTCATTGAATTTGGCTTGGGGAGAGAATGAAATACACACTGAATAGGGTATCTCACCCTATAGGAGAGTAAGGGTTAAGGGGATGAGAGGGGGGATGATGTAAGGGAGAGCAGGCTGTGGGGGTGGGGAGGGAAGTTGGAAGCACCCACTTTTGAAAAGGGATGGGATCAAAATAGAGAATAGAACAAGTGAGAGGTGGAATAGGAGGTAGGGAAATATAGTCAGTCTTTTACAATATATCTACTTTGTTATTGTTTTGCATTAGCTACACATGTAAAACCTATACTGAACTGTTTATCTTCCCAGTAAGGGTAGATGACAAAGGAGTAAGGGAATGAATCTGTACTTCAAAGTTTTAAAATTGAATTTTAAATATATACATATATATATATACACTATTATTAATACTATTTCACATGTAATTAGGAAAAAATATATACAGGAACTGAGGCATAGAGATCCACTGGAAAACTCGAAAGGAGTATGGGAGAAACTATGGGAGAGAGCAGATCAGAGGAGGGGATATCCTGTGGGACTGCTATTTTGGGGCAGTGGTTAGGGAAAAAATGGGGAGAAAATTTGTAAATCAAAATCTGGCGGAAATGAATGATGTAAATCAGAAGTTATTAAAGCATTTGAAAAATGGAAAAAAAATAAAAGAATTAAAGGTCTCTTTCTTGGAAAAGTACAGTTCTTCTAACTACGGAAGTGGAAAAAGCAAGCATTCAAGCCCACAAATGAGCAAAGACCATAGAAGAAAACATAGCAAACATTCTTCCAGCCACCATTACAGTAGAAGCCACAAGCATTCTTATTCACATAATGGCACTAGTAGTGGTAGCAGTAAACATAGCACTAATGGAATAACACTCACAGTTCTGAGGAGTTCTGTTGGCCTGAGTAGTGGTGGTGGTAATTCCTCTAGTTCCAATGATGTAAGAAAGAAGTTGCACATCAGTGATAAATCTCACAACCACCCATCCAAAATGAGCAAAAGTTCCTAAATTTCAGGTAGTTCATCTAGATCTTCCTCTTCTGTTAAGCAGTATATATCCTTTCATAATTCTGCTATTAAGCATTCCTTATTTCTTCCTCCCCCATCACATGCCATGTGGGCTATGGATATCTCTATACACTTGTAAAACTAGAAAAGAAGTCAGTGGAGGCCAATGGTCATTATTCCATTCACAAGTACAGTACAAACAGTTAGCTTATGGACTACAAAGACACATTCAACATGCTGAATTTGCTGTTAAGTGCCAAAGAAATGAAGATGTAATCAATTGTTTATTCCATTTTTTCCTTTTATTTTTTAATTTAAGAATTGTTAAAATGTGGCAGCTAGGTGGCGCAGTGAGTAGAGCACCTTTCCTGGAGTCAGGAGGACCAGGGTTCAGATCCAGCCTCAGATACTTAACACAAAAAAATAGCCATGTGACCTGCAACTCACTTAACCCCAATTGCCCTCCAAAAAGAAAAAAAAAAGAATTGTTACAATGGAAAATTTCCTGACCTACCAAAGGCAACACCAGCTGTGCCAGCCATTGTTTCCATATATGTAAGTGATGCTTTATCCTTCACTCTGAAAAGAAAAGATTATAGTGAACAGATTCTATATCCACATATGGTAGTGTTGTAAATACTGTAATAGCATGGAAGGTACAAAAATCTCAGTATTTTTACAGTTGCTGCTAAGAACAATAGAACCAAATGGCTACTTCTAAGTGTATAGGATGCCTCAAGCACTATTTATCATTTGAATCCTGAAGCCAAAATTTGTGGTTGTTGTTTCTTAGCTCTTGAAGGAGGGTATATTGTTTTCTTTTGTGTATTTATACTGTTTGTATGATTTGTATATTTCAATGATAATAGAATAAAACTGTATACCAACAAATGTTTAGAAGAAAGTGGAGAAAAGTGTACACGCATTTTTATATGTTTGGATGTTATTGGATATTACTATAAATACTCAGGATTGGAGTGGCTTGTAAGGATAACAAAATATACAGAAAACTTTATTTTATCTTGTGTCAGAGTCCATCTGTAATCTTTAAAAAGTGGGGGAGCACTTTGTCATATTGACTTTTCACTATAGACATTATTGAAAATTGCTGAATGGGACACTTTGCTACTAAGTGGATATCCAATACTATGGAAGGTCAGCCATACTTAACTGTGAGGAATTGAACTGATGTCTTCATGGATTGTAGTGACCAGATTTGTCATTGAAAAGGTCCCTAGTTTTCTGAAGGAAAATAAAGGAATGGAAACAAAATTTACATTAAAAAAAGAATGAGTGGGTCAAAGAACAAATCATAGAAACAATAAAAATTCCACTAAAGACTATGAAAACTATAAAAACATCAAGATTTGTGGGATGCTATGAAAGCATTAATTAGAAGGAAATTTTAATCTGTAAACATGTATATCAATAGAAGAGAGAAGTAGTAGAGTGATCACATGAGCATGCAACAAAAAAAAAGCCTTATAAAATGAACTACTTGAAAATCTCCAATAAATGGAAATCCTGACAATCAAAGGAGATGTTAATAAAATTGAAAGTTAAAAAAATTGAACTAGGGGTGGCTAGGTGGCACAGTGAATACAGCACTGGCCCTGGAATCAGGAGGACCTGAGTTAAAATCCGGTCTCAGACACTTAACACAAAAACTAGCCATGTGACCTTGGGCAAATCACTTAACCCCAATTTCCCTCCAAAAAGCAAAAAAAAAAAGAATAAAAAAATGAACTAATAAAGCTAGGATCTAATTTTATAACTAAACTATAAAATAGATAAGGCATTGTTTAATTTTATTTTCTAAAGAGGAAACCAGATTATTAGTATAAAAAATAAAAAGTGTGATTGAGCCACCTTTGTAGATAAAATTAAAGCAATTAATTTATTCAGAGTTTTTTGTCCAATTTTATGCCAGTAAGATTTACAATTTGATGAAATAGACAAATATTTTTTTAAATGTCAATTGCCTAAATGAAGAAATAAAGCGTTTATATAATCCTATCTTACAAATAGTAATTGAACCAACCAATGTGCTTTTTAAGGAAAAAAAAAACAGGAAAAGTTGGATTCACAAGTGAATTCTAACAAAAAATTAAGGAACAATTAATTCTCATACTGTATAAAATATGTTTTTAATAGGAAATTAAATAAATGCAATAAATATGGTGATGATATCTAACCAAGAAGACCAAATTAGAGAAAAGATATATACCAATCAATTATTTTAATGAGTATTCTTTCAAAAATTTTAAATGTAGTACTAGCAAGGATATTATACAATATATCACAAAGATAATCTAGAACCTAGTGGATTTTTGTGTTAGGAATGCAAGGCTGGTGAAATATTAGAAAAATTATAAGCATAATTGATGATATCAATAACAAAACCAATAGAAACCGTATATTATCTCAATATATGCAAAAAATTGACAAAATACAATGCCCATTCCCATTAAAAATGCTAAAGAGCACAAGAATAAAAGGAGCTTATCTTAAAATGATAAGAAATATTTATCTAAACCAGCAGCAAGCATTTTCTGTAATGGTGATAAGTTAAGAGCCTTACCAATATATTTGGGGTGAAGCAAGGATGGCCTTATTACATATTTAATATTGTACTAAAAATATTATCAATAGTAATAAGAGAAGAAAAATAAAAGAAAGGAATTATAATAGGAAATGAGGAAAGAAAAATATTCCTTGCAGATGATATGCTGGTAAACTTAAGAGATTCAAGTAAAAACCTGGTTGAAAACCAAACAATTTTAGCAAAGTTGCATGAATTAACACAAATAAAATGATTCTCATTTCTACATATTATCAACATAACATACCAGGAAAAGATAGGAAAAAAACTATTCACAACAATTGTTCATAATGTAACATTCTTGGGTGTTTATCTGCCAAGTCAAACCCAGGTATTATAAAGACACAATTACAAACCATTTTTTCATAGAAATAAAGGCAGATTTAAACGATTGAAGAAATAGTAATTGCTCATGGGTAGGCTGAACTAATATAATAAAAAAAAACTAACCATTCAACAAAAAATAATTTACTTATTCAATGCTAAATGACATAGCAATCAGACTACCAAAGAATTGTTTTACAGAGCTTGAAAAATAATAATAAAATTCACCCAGAAGAACAAAAGTTCAAGAATATCAAGGGAATCAATGAAGAAAATGTGAAGGAAGGAGTCCTAACAGTTACCAAATTTCAAAATATGTTACAAAGCAGTAATAATAGAAATAAAATCTGGTGCTGACTAAGAAATACACTAAAAAAAAGATACATAATACACAGTAGCAAATGACCACAATAACCCATATTTGATAAACACAAAGATCCAAGCCTTTTCAGTAAGAAATCATCATTCTACAATTTTTTTTAGAAAAACCTCAAAGCAATTTGGAAGAAACTATACGTAGACTAGAATCTCACATCATCTAGCAATATAAGGTCAAAATGGAGAAAATGACTTAAAGTGTGATATCATAAATAAAGTAGGGGAGTATGGATAAATTTATCCTTCAAAACTATGAAAAGGAAAAATTTTATATTTCAATAAAAGATAGAGAGCATTACAGGAAGTAAAATGGACAATTTTAATTACATAAAATAAAAAGGCTTTTGTACAAACAAAATCAATTCATCCAAAGTTAGAAGGAAAGCAGGATGTTGGGTGGAGGGAAATTTATAGCATTTTTTTTCTAATAAAAGTCTCATTCCCCAAATGTATATATGAAACTTTATGAAATTTATAAAAATAAGAGCCATTCAAAATTGAAAACTGAGGGGTGGAAATTACAGAGTAAAACACATCTCCATCCCAATACCCTGGAAGACATCAACAGGAAGGGTATATTGAACCAGGGTGAGGGCATAGCTTAGTCTGGTGTGGGCTGCACCAGGTCTGATGAAACTGGAGCATGCCTCAGGGGCCTAAATCTCTGGCAGCTTTGGTGATTTCATGACTTCTCAAACCACAAATGCCAAGAATAGCATAGAAGTTCAGTGGGGGAAAACTGTGGGACCTGGGTGAAAGAGGAGAACTTGGTCCAGCCCCAGAACATCAAAACATAAAACCAGAAGACAACAAAGTCAAAGCTTCTACATCAAAAGCCTCCAGGAAAAATTTGAATTGGTCTCAGACCAAGGAAGACCTCAAAATGCATTTTGAAAATCAAGTGAGAGAAGTAGAGGAAAAATTGGGAAGAGAAATATGAGTGATGCAAGAAAATCATGAAAAACAAGTTAACCTGTTAAAGGAGACCTAAAAAAAATACTAAATAAAATAAAACACATGAAAAAAGAGACTAGGAGTGTCTAGATGGCATAGTGAATAGAGCACTGGCCCTAGAATCAGGAGGACCTGAGTTCAAATCCAACCTCAGACACTTAACTATCTGTGTGACCTTGGGAAAGTCACTTAGCCCCAACTGCCCTGCCTTCCCTCCTCCAAAAAGCAAAAAAAAAAAAAAGAGAGAGAGAGAGAGACTAAACCAAATGGAAAAAGAGGTGCAAAAGTTAGTGGGGTGAAGAATAACTTAAAAAGCCAAACTTGCCAGATGGAAGAGGAGGTCCAAAATTTCACTGAACAAAATAATTCCTTCAAAATTAGAATGGAGCAAATGGAAGCTAATGACTTTATGAGAAATCAAGAAATTATAAAACAGAACCAAAAGAATGAAAAAAATAGAAGACAACATGAAATATTTCATTGGAAAAACCACTTACATGGAAAATAGGTCCAGGAGATATATTTTTAAAAAATTATTGGACTGCCTGAAACCCATGATCAAAAGAAGAGCCTAGAAATCTTTCTTCAAGAAATTATGAAGGAAAATTGCCCTGATATTTTAGAACCAGAGGGCAAAATAGAAATTGAAATAATTCACCAATCACCTCTTGAAAGAGATCCCCAAAGGAAAACTCATAGGAATATTGTATCCAAATTCCAGAGTTCCCAGGTCAAGGAGAAAATATTTCAAGCAGTCAGATAAAAACACTTTGAGTATTGTAGAAATAAAATTAGGATAACACAAGACCTAGCAGCTTCTACATTAAGGACTTAGAACAGGGTTTTCTGGAGGTCAAAGGAGCTAGGATTAAAACCAAGAATCACCTTCCCAGCAAAACTAAGTATAATACTTCAGGGGAAAAAATGGACACTGAATGAAATAGTGAACTTTCAAGCATTCTTGCTGGAAAGACCAGGGCTGAATAGAAAATTTCAATTTCAAATACAAGACTCAAAAGAAATATGCAAAGGGAAACAGGAAAGAAAAATTATATGGGACTTATTAAAGTTGAATTGTTTACATTCCTAGATGGAAAGATAATATTTGTAACTTATGAAACCTTTCTTAGTATTAGGGTAGTTGGAGGAAATAGATAGATAAGTAGAGAGATAGACAGACAGATAAATAGATAGATAGATAGATAGATAGATAGATAGATAGATAGATAGATAGATAGATAGATAGATAGATAGATAGATAGAT
>NW_027187278.1:2218708-2219848 GCF_028583685.1 Petaurus breviceps papuanus | reverse complement strand
GATAGATAGATAGATAGATAGATAGATAGATAGATAGATAGATAGATGGCACAGGGTAATTTGAATATGAAAGAATGATATCTAAAACATAAAATTAAAGGTAAGAGAAGAATATATTAGAAGGACAAAGGGAAAGATATCATGGGGTAAATTATATCACATAAAAGAAGACAAAAAACGGTAAAAAGGTTTCACAATGGAGGGAAAAGGGGGGGAGGTGAGAGGGAATGAGTGAATCTTACTCTGATCAGATTTGGCCTAAGGAGGGGGGGAGGAGATAAGGGGTGATGATAGAAATAAGGACAGATTGGGGGAAGGAGTAGTCAGAGGGAGCAAACACTTTTGAAAAGGGAGAAGGCCAAAGGAGAAAATGGGGTAAGTGGGGGGTGGGATAGGATGGAGGGAAATATAGTTAGTTTTTCACAACATCACTATTATGGAAGTGTTTTGCATAACTGCAAATGTATAACCTATATTGAATTATTTCCCCTCTCAATGAAGGTGGGTGGGGAGGGAAGAAGGGAGAGAATTTGTAACTCAAAGTTTTAAAAACATATGTTAAAAATTGTTTTTACATGCAACTGCAAAATAATATAAGCAGGCAATGTAGTAGAGAAATCTATCTTGCCCTACAAGAAAATAAGAGGGAAGGGGATAAGATGGGGGGAACATGATAGAAGGGTGGTTTGACTAGGAGAAGTGGTATTCAGAATGTACCCCTTCTTGGGGTTGGGGGAAGGGAGAGATAGGGAGAAAATTTGCAACCCCAAATCTTGTGGAAATGAATGTTGAAAACTAAAAGAAAATAAAGTAATTACTTTGATTTTCAAAAAGAAAATTAAAAATAATCAAAGCATATGAACAGGTAGTTTTCAAGAGAATAAATCAAATTTACCAATAGTCACATGAAAAAATTCCCTGAATCACTGTGTTTTGAGAAATGAAAATTAAAACAACTCTGACATAACACCTCACACCTTTCTGATTGGTTACTATGACAGAAAAGGAAAATGATAAATGCTGGAAGGAAAGTGGGGAAAAAATAGGTACACTAATGAACTCTTCATGGAGTTATGAACTAGTCCAACTGTTCTGGAGAACAAATTTGAACTATTCCCAAAGTGCCATGATACTTTGCAT
>NW_027187278.1:2180821-2218698 GCF_028583685.1 Petaurus breviceps papuanus | reverse complement strand
TGTCTCAAGGAATTTGACATTGAGATGTTCATCAATTAGGAAATGGATGAACAAGTTGTGTCACATGGTTTTAAAGAAATATTATTGTGCAATAAGAAATGATGAGCGGGGGGGGGGGGTTCAGAAAAACCTTGGAAGCTCTATATGAACTGATGAAAAATAAAGTGAGTAGAACAAAGAAAACATTGTACAATAGAATATGTTATTGGGTTTTCTCTAATGCAATATGGACATGTATTTTGTATGATTTGACACATAAAATTGGCATCATATTGAATGGGGTGGTTATGGGGAAAAGCAGGAGAGAAATTGGAAATTAAAAATTTTAAATCAACATTAAAAATTAAAAAATAAAAGGGAAAACTATATCAATGCATTATATATTTCATATTGTAGCACCAATTTTGATATTTAGAAGATAATCATTTGTGGAAAGCAATTCTTTTCTACCGTGATCAATGTGCCCCAAATGCTGAATATATAATCAAGTAATATAAAATCCACTGTTACAAAGCAAATAATCTTCCGATATTATGTTATGTCCTGTTTACCCATACATCTATATAACTCAAATCATTGTCCTTAGAAACTGATATTATAGTTCACTTATTTATCATGTCCCAATATAAATTCTTTATTACCCTAAAAAGTATATCTAACTTCCATTTTAGTAAACATAATTTCTTACTTTTTCTAAATCAATTAAAATGAATTTTAAAATTTCTTAATAAATACTTTATGTTTGTAATTGTTACTCACTATTTTGCTTCTGGGAATATGAACATTAAACAACATATATTTAAAGGGATCTCAGCTATTACCTGGTTTAATTTTCTCATTCAGAGGTGAAGAAGTGGAAACCCAAAGATATTGAAGGACTTGTTCAAAATAACTTAGTCAGTAAGAAGATGAAAAGAGAAACAACTTAACATGTCATTGGGAAACAATGGCAGACTTCTAAAGGAAATATAAATTTGAATCTCATTTAATTGATATGGCACTAGTAATTCTTCATATTCATTTAACTAATGGGAATGCCTGGTGATTTTCCCATTTATTTTTGGAAAAGACATAATGATCCTTTCTAGGAGAGTTTCTGAAATGTACAAAGTGTTATTTTATTCAGTTTATAAGCAGGTAGCTTCAGGCTACCCAGTTGTAAAATAAATGATATGTAGCAGATGCATACATCATAAACCTATTTATTGGTTTCCTTGTTTGGGGAATTTGTAAAAAAGAAAAAGGAAAAAAAAAGAAATTCCATACAAGTCCTCTAACTTGAATTATAATACCAAACAATTTTTTAAAAAGTTATCCTCATGTTACTCATCCAACACTTACCACATCCTTAAAATCCATTTTTATCCCTTGATCCTTCATCACTTATGTACTCACATGCACATACACACAAACATACTCATATAATTGCTTATACACACATACACATGTACACAAGCAAGTAAAGATGCAGGAAAAATCATAAACATCCAGTAGCTAATAATTCATCTGACAGGGTGCTGAAGGTTAATAGGGGGTAGAACATACAAATCAAAGTGTTTTGAGACAATATGTCACTAAGCAGAAATTCTTACCAGACAATTTCTAGTTACTTCCTCACCCTCAGATACCTACTCTGTTACAGGGAAGACAGAGATACTAATGCAACCCCATCTTTAGTCTCGATTGCCTTATTAGAGTCCAAGGATTAGCAACAGATTTCATATCCATGTGATAATAAGAATGCTGAATATAATACCAAATACCTGTATTTATTTAAATTTGACTCTAATATTTGTTCCTTACATGAATTTGAATAAATTGTTGGCTAAAATGAAGACAATGATATCTAGACTTCTTATAAATGAAAATGATAAGGATCCTTCTTCCCTGACAATCTACCATCCTGTAGGGTTTCAAGCTTTCTGTATGGAGAAAGAGAATAAGTTTGAACAATAGGAATGCTGAAGAGAGAAGATGATAACAGGCAATAAAGAGTTAAGGGGTGTGTGACTTATGAGAGAGGAGGAGAGACAGGATAATGTAGAAAGGGGAATAGAACAAATATAGATAGCAACTGATTATAGATTGATAAACTAAATTGCTCAAAGATTGAGAATAAAGGGTAATTGAGAAGGCTCCTTATATTTAAACCACTGGTTGTTGGGCTCTCTTATCTATTTTGCCTCTGGGCAAATTATAAATTACAATAATAAATTACAATTATAAATATACAAATGTACACACATATATGCACATACATACACGTATACTACTTAGACACGTGTGAAAACACATACATATATACATATGTGCGTGAATTTCTATAAGTATAGGTCTAGATGTCTCGTTCTATCCATCTATATGTTAAAATTCAAGGTGTCCAAAATTCTTAGTTTAAAGTAATTAAAGTAATTTTTAAAGTTTAAAATACACTAAGACTTTTGAAACACCTTGTATATACAGACAGACTGATAGATAGTTGGATAGATAGATGATAGATGACAATATAAACATATCCAACATATATGTATGATATGTTTTGGGGGTTCTTATCTTCTAATGAATATACATGTTCTTAGCATAATTTGCCTTACTGTATCATGGGAGTGACCTAAAAATCAATAGAGTTGTTTGGAGAAGACTATTGCAACTTCCCCCAAGTAGAATCAAAGGACACCCAATCTAGTTAGACGTAAGGCTTATTAAATAAGTTCTTATAATGTATGTTACTAACTGTAGAGATACAAAAACAAGCAAACTATAAAGTCCCTGTGCTAAGGAAGAGGAGATGTGTGTGTAGGGAGTAGGGGAAATCTGCCCATGAGGAGGTGAATTACAGAAAGTGAGACAAAATAGTAGTGGAGTGAGCCTTGTGAAATGGTAGTCTCTGCTAGGGACTCATGAATCTAGAGACCAAGACCAACAGAAGAAGTTTGTTGAGGGAAGAGCAGTATTGTCAGGGAAGGGATAAACAATTTAGTGAATTAACAACAGGTAATTTATTTAGCCATAACACAAGAATATTCAACAAGGATATGCCTTGAGGTGACCCTAATTTGATACAGCTAAGCAAGTCTCTTTTCTTAGCTGAATGAATCGATATTAGAGAAGGAAATTAATGACAAAGCCACCAGAAGTACCAAAAGAGAGAAGCAATGTAGAAAAATGCCTGATGCTGTAGAATGAGACCAGAAGCAGTGGATTCAGGTCTGAGTTATGATTGACCTGTTCTTATTGTTGGGGAGGGTGAGACAAATATTATAAATGAGACGACAGTGTTCCAAAAGGAGGGATTTTTGCAATTTCTTTATTGACTGGAGCTCTGAGTGGTTTCCAGTTTTTACCACTGGACTGATCAATGAAATTTATTTTCCAGGGTACTATGTAGAAGTACCAACTCAAAGAAGTATGATAAACCCTAATTAGGAAAGCTAGGTTTTCAATATTATAGTTTGCTTTGGCAAAAGCATTTCACATCTTTTTATCCAGTAAATTAGCAGGTGGTCATGCCTGTTTAAAAAAAAAAAGTTTTCTCCATTTAATAGCTCATACATTTAGGTAGCCAAGCTAAAATAACTTTGTACACAGAATTCTGATTAAAATCCTTAAATCATTTCTGCTCCAACAGGCTTGATAACTAGTTTTGCAATTTAGTGTCTGTCTTGGTTATGTTCCCAGCAGGTTATTAACAATTAATTAGCAATACTTCTCAAATGCTATCAGTGCAATTCTACTAATTGCAGGGCAAGAAAATGGAATTTCCCTTTGTAAATAAATTGCAATCATGATAATTTGTTTAAGATAAGTCACTATATATTTTACTTATATTTTTGTTGTTGTAACTTAGATTTATAACCAGGAGGCATAAATAGTATTTATGAGCCCTAAATGAAGCCATTTAAATGTTATATGATAGATATTAGATACAATTACTTCTCTTTTGAGCACACCTCCTCATTCTTTCCCAGTGTTATATTTTATTCCACAGCAATATGCTTTTTCATTTAGTTCTTGATTTGCAGGTGAAGCTTTGCAGGAGTCCAGTGTATATTAGCAATTATAAGTGCAAAGTGAGTCTCAAAATTCAAACTAATTCAAAAACAATAATTGATAAAGAAACATAGTCTGTCAATGTCTTAAGAAGTATAATTTACAGCTTTGTTAAATTGTATTTTTCTATCTTTATTTTCCAACATCTTATTTTGTTATTGTAATACCATTGTTTTATTGCCACCTTAGCTAGGGAACTGATATGGTAATAACCAGAAAGTCAACGTCCCAGAAGAAGAAATCCTCTATGGAGGCAATTGTATAAAGACAAAAAAAAACCAGCAAACATCTCATTCATACATCTGCCTTTGTAATGATGATGGTGGGATGATCCAAATAAAGATAGAGTTTTTTTAAAGTCATCTACAAGCATTTCTCTTAATGTAAGGCGTTAATCCAATCACCTATTTTAGTAGACACTTTTTAACATTATTGCTTAATTGAATGAAGTGATTCATATCTTTACATAATCCTAGAGAAGAATTTATTAATCATTTTTGTATCTAAAAATGCATTTTGCAATCTGGTAAAACCTATAAATTACTTCTCAAAATAATCTTTTAAATAACTGAAGAAAATGCCAAATTACTTTTAAAATTATTTTTATTTCATTTAATAAATATTTACACATAGAAATTAATAATTTTTAAACTTTCAAGTTCCAAATTCTTTCCCTCTCTCTCCTCTCTCCCTAACTCCTTGACAAGGCCAGGACTTTAATAGTAATTATACACAAGAGGTCTTTCAAAATATATGTTGATATTAGCCATGTTACAAAAAAAAACAAAACAAAATGATAAAAATAAGGAAAAGAAAAAAAAACATACTCTAATTTGCATTCAGTGTTCATCAGTTCTCTCTCTGAAGTTGGATAGCTTCTTTTGACCATTTGTCTTTTGTAATTGTCTTGGATTATTGTCTTGCAAATTCTCTCACAGTAGAAAATCTTTATTATATTGCTGTTATTATGCACAATGATCTCCCAGTTCTCCTACCTTCACTTTGCATCAGTTCATATAGGTCTTGCCATGTTTGTTAGTTTATTTTTCTGAAAGCATTACCTTTACCATATCTTATAGTACAATAATACTCCATCATAATCATATGTCACTCTTTGTTGATCCCTTTCCCAGTTGGTGGGTATACCTTTGATTTCTAATTCTTTGACACCACAAAAGAGCTGCTATAACTATTTTTTAACAAATATTTCCTTTTTCCCTTTTTTGATCTCCTCAGGATACAAGTTTACTAGTGGTATTACTGGGTCAAAGGTTATGCACAGATTTATAGCCCTTTGAGCATAGTCCAGAATGATTGAACTAGTTAACAAGTTTACCACAGTACATTAGTCTCCCAATCTTGACACAATCCCTCCAGCATTTTCATTTTCCTTTTGTGTCATATTATCCATAATGATAGAGATAAAGTGGTGTCTCAGAATTGTTTTAATTTGTCTTTCTTTAATCAGTAGTGATTATAATGGCAAGGAAAGAAGTACTTGATGCCTTTTTTCATCTATTTAGTTATTTAGCACCTTGTATCAGTTCAAGTTTCTTTTGAGCCTTACCCATGATTATATCAAGTCTTTGTTAAGAAAGAGAATTTGTGAGACCCACAGTGGGAGGGACTTGCCAAAGACAGGAACAGGAAAGATGTAAGAGGTGGGTGAAACAGGGAGGAGCTAAGGACCAGGAAAAAAGCTGAGTACAAGCTGGGAGAGAACAGAATTGAGAAGGGAAGACTTGTTGTGGCAGCACTGTCTCTTCTGTCTGTGTTGGTTTTTGTTTGTAATACTTTGTACAGAAGCCCTGGGACCTTACTGCATGCCCTTAATGAGGATTTTCTTTTTTGTCCGTTTTACAGAAGTCCTGGAGGAGTGTTTTGGAGGTCCTGGGACTATGTGGACAATTTGTGTTGAGTTCTCAGAATTTATTTGTGGATCTGTGTTGATTTCACAGGCAGAAAGTGAATTGATGATGATGCCAGCAATGTGTATGAATGTTGTTTTGGCTCTGTTAAGCTTTGTTTTCCCAGAAACAGAAATTGTGAAGGATTTGAGGTAGACTGGACATTTTGGGCTTCAATATGGAAGTGGAACTGGATGAGGAGCTGGACAAGGAGTTGAGAGATGCTTACCTTTGAATTCAGGTGACAGCTGGGTAAATTCAGGCAAAAGCTGGGACCAAGGAAGAGGAACTATGGAATCTGAGAGCCAACCAGGAGTCAAGATGAAAAGAACTTTCCTTGAGTACTTAGGGCTGACTGAGATCATGATTTACTGTAGCCTATGGGTGTGAGAACTTTGTACTCTATACCTTGCACCTCTTAAGGATGATAGAGTTAAGGATTATTGGAAACTAATCTCCAGTCAAGAAGAAAGAAGACTTTTTGACTGAGAGATTAAGACAATGTGAGTAGGGATGGAGAACTTTGACCTTTGTACTTTTTGTCACTTAAGGAGGATTGCTCCTTAAGGATGATTGGGTTAAAGACTTAAGAAATGATATCTTTTGTTTAAAACTATGTGCACACTTTGGTGAAAACTATGTGGATTGAGATAATCATGTTTTCTGTTGTTTTGTTACTGATACGGTCAATTATGTTGATAGTTTTCCTAATAGTGAAACAGGCTCACATTCCTGGTATAAATCCCACCTGGTCACAGTGTATGATCCTGGCGATATATTGTTATAATATCCTTGTTAGTATTTTGTTTAAAAATTTTACATTGATATTCATTAAGGAAATTGGTCTATAATTGTCTTTCTCAGTGTCTGTCCCTGATCTTTTAGGGCCCGAAGTGATAACACCAGTCAGAGCTCTCACTCCCTGTTGACTCAAAGTTCCCCTCTCTACATTTGAATTGTGTGTCAGAAGTAGGTATATGTAATGAAGCTGCCAAACATTTGCCTCTCAGGGCTTACACTTTTCCTTGACTGCAAATGCTCCTTTTCCTCCTTTAACTCTGTTCCACATGTTCCATAGACAATGGAGTTGCCAGTGTCTAATCTACATCTAGTGCAAGCACAGGGGTACCCCATAATCTCATTCTGATTGGTTGCTATGTCTCATGGAAATCATAATTGTAACATGGCAGAGGTACTGAATGACACATGTTTGTGATCATGGGAAATTAGGTATCCTTGTTGCCTAATGCCATTGAATATTATCCTTTTTATTGCTAAGTAAATCTCCTTTTGCTCGTTATTTTTGTTAGTTCTCTGAATTTCTCAGTTTGTATAGATATAGATATATAGATACAGGTAGATATATAGACAGATATTCAAGTTACTATCTACTACCAAAATGCATCTATCAAACACCAACATTCTCCCCAGGATGCAATATATACACATCCCACAAATCTACAATCCTGCCAAACTGTTCTTGTATTCCTTATCCATGGCACTCCTCCCATCTTTTTGCCTTTTGTGTCTTTTCACTAGCCATCTCTTATTCCTAGCATTTACTTCTTCACATCCTTCTTAAAAAACCTCCTTTTATTCCATTTGCACAGAGTTGGTGTCCTCTCTCTTATAGTAACTGGACAATAAGAATGGGGTTGTTATTGTGTTAGGAAGGTAGCACCCCTCATCAAATCCCTACCTATTTGGAAAGTAAAAGAAAATCTTCTCTACTCCAACCGGCCAGACTGCTTTCCCCTACCTAGTAATCCCTAGAATGAGCAAAGAATGACTAGCAATAATCTTATATATATTTTAGATCATTCAGTTTTATAACTTCCCACACCATTCCTTCCTAAGGTTCACTAGGCCCTGACATCTGTCTTGTTGCTATGCCCTCAGGATCTCTACAATTTGCTATCTGAGCTGCCATTGCACCCTAAAAGTCATGGGGCTTTTTCTTCTGCCTGAAGTTTAAACATCCTGTGTGTGGTATCTCCCAAGATAGAAAGTGAATTCCATGATAGCAGAGTTTGCATTGTTTTTTTTTTCCTTCCTTTTTTTTTTGGTATGATCAGTTCTTAGCACAGAATTTGCCACATAGCAAATAGTTAATATTGTTTTCCTTCATTCGATTCCATTCTCTTTTCTTTCAAGAAGGGGGAAATGTTTCAAAGTACTTCCTGCTATGTCAAGCCTTTGATGACTTTATTTAAATTTCTATTGCCTTTCCTCCTTATTCACCACATATTAATTTTTTTTATTATACATATTTCTACTGCTCTAAACACACATATTATATAGATATGTGCATATACATGTGTTCATATATATATATGTGCATATCTGTATGTTCATATATATATATATATATATTATATATGTACATATCTAGGGATAGATAGGTGGTGTGGTATATAAACCATTAGGCCTAAGGTCTGGGAGACCTGAGCTCAGAACCAGTCTTAGACACTTACTTACTATATGACCCTGGGCAAGTCAATTAACTCTGTTTGCCTCCGTTTCCTTATCTGTAAAAATAAGCTGGAGAAGGTTATGGCAAACCAGTCGAATATCCTTGCCAAGAAAACCCCAAATGGGGTCATAGAGCATCACACACAACTGAAACAAATGAATAACAACAATGGGCAGATTTATACCTACAGATATGCAGATAATATAAACACATACATACTTAGGCTATCCCAATAGTTGAGTGGAAGCTCTTGATAATAAAAATCTCTTCATATAATTTTGGCACTTTTCCTACATGTCTAAGACTGTGCTTGGTAAATAGTTGGCACTTTGTAAGGGTTATGAGATTTAAAGATCTCCCATGCCCCATGGACGTGCTGACATAGCAGAGCAAGAGAAAGTGAAAAGCCGAGCTAACGGTCCTGCAGTTGGCAGTTGGTGGTGGTTGCCTTTTTTTTTTTTTTTGAGTTAGGACTCCGGCTGAGCACTGCCAGGGGCCGGAGCTGCTGGGAACACACTTCCAGGACACTGGGTGGTTGCTGTGAGTGGGGAGAGGAGGACCTTTGCCTGAGATAGCCTGTTCTGTTTTAAAGGCTTGAAAATGTGGGTGCTTTCTACTTTATCTACCTGTGCCAATGTCATAACTACTCTGATGGCTTTCACTTTCTGGTTTTGGGACTCAGTCTTTTGGTATCTTAATAAATTTTCTAGTTTATTTCCCCAAATGGCAAACCTGATGTCTTTTGTGATGGATAATTATATCAGCATATTTGTAATCTCTATAGGCATTGTGAATATGGCATTGCTGATACACACTTAAACATGCTTTGTGATGAATTTCTTGTTTAGACACCATGATCTCAGGAGACAGGCAATTTTAGTTGTCATAAAGGGAATTTTTGTCTAAAAAAGCAATGACCTATAAGAACTGCAACAAGATAAATCATTATTAATGAAGTATATGACCAGAAAAGGAGGTGAACAGGTCTTGTTGTGTGGAAGAGGGATAATGATTGAAAGCCTAAATGATGTAGTGACATGCATGAAATATTAAAATAACCTTAGAAATACTTTTATACTTTGAATAAATTTTCTGCGGATGATTTTTTAAAATAAATTAATAACCACATATTACAAGAAGATGAAGAGGGATTCTATTTGGTGCACTCAAAGATAAAATCATTATATATTAAAAATAGTGAAACGAGTATTCCATTGTGTAAGTTTCAATTTTTTTCTGAAGTTATAAACTTGAATTGTTTTAGTGTACTTGGAATGGTAAAAACAAAAAGCTTCAATCTAGTCTAGACCCCAATATACAGAAAATATAAAATATAACATAAAAATGTATCCAGAAGATATAAATGTAAAAATACCCAGAAAATATAAAATATCGAGAAGAATGATCTAGGTGCCCTATCTAAATGATTGCCCCATTGTATTCAGGATCTTCTTGAATAGTCTTTCTTTGTAAAGCCTACCCTTGTCTTTATCAAAATATTTGTTTCTTGTTTTATCAATTATGGTCATGCTTTTTATTAATTTGCTTCATGAAAATTTAATTTTAATCATATATTCCTTTTTAAATTATTACTTTAAAATAATTTAATTACATTTTACAAATTAATTATTTTAATTTATTATTCATATGTTTGTTTTTAAGACTGGATAATATTATTTCACCTAAGTCAGAAGAACCAGAAATATTCAATTCAACTGTGATCCTCAGGACCATTTCGATCTGTTCTTTGTTCAACCTGGGTACCATACCTGGTGAATTACATTTTCAAAATATGCTTGTACTCCCTCACCTCCACTCACAGCATTGAACAAGAAATATTAAGGATAGGAATCACTGATATTAAAAAATTTCATGTTTTAAAGTCCTAACACAAAAAAAAAACCTTCAAAGGAAATTTTTCTATCTGAATTAAATTTTATTTACTCACAATCTCTACCTGCGTTCTTAATGTATCATTTCTTTTTTCTAGTAGATGTATCTGTGTGTGTGTGTGTGTGTGTGGTTTTGCATGTGGTTTGTGTTACTTATTTTTCTGCTGCTCTAGTAACTATGGCCTCATGGTTTTAGAGCCATTTGGGGCTATAAGAATAGAGCAAAGCTTTATTCTTCACCCAGTAAGAGAGGATGGATATAAGCCAAGCCTAAATCAAATGTGTTCATCCTTACAAGGACCTATATAATGTTAATAATTTTCCTCAAGTATATTCATGTACTTACTTATCTTCTTATTTTCCTTCATTTCAGTAAGCTATTGGCTAAAACTAGCTTCCCTAAAGAGCTTTTAGAATCAAATTATTTTAAAAGTTTCAGTTATCACTCAAAAAGGGGGGCAGGCAATGACGATGTAAATGACTTCTCATCCTCTACTTTTTCCCTTTTTATTTTTCCTGTAACACTAATACCTATCACAATCCTGGCAAAGGGTAATTGCTTAACAAAATGCTTTTTGATTAGTTAATTTCTTAGTGAAGAAACATATTGTCACGGTCCTCTAGCATAAAGGAGTCCCTCTTGAGACATTGCCCTTTCAACTCTTGCTTTCTAGGATGAGGCTCACAGTGCCCAAGCCCTTACCAGAAGTGCAACTATCAAAGTAGAAAGTCTATGCAAGGACTGTTTTATGTGTGGGGAAAGACAACCAGAGACTTCAAGGAGTTCAGTTGCCATGAATAGTATATCATAACAATGGAGGTTGATTTAATATTCAACTTTTATTGACAAATAGTAGGGAAGACTGGAAATGGAGGGAAAAGTGAAGAAGAGGAGAAGGGGACCTAATATGGCAGTCAGACATATACAATATTAACATAAAATAAAACTCAAGTAAGGGTCACATTGCATTGGGGAGCAGAGGGGGATAAGTACATTTAAGTGGCCCATTCCGGTGAGAATGCTTGGTCCCACAGAAGAAGCATATTTCCAGCAAGGGGAGATGTGCTCTCAGGAAGAGAAGATGCACTCACAAGTATGCTTCTGAGAGTAAAATACTTAAACCCTGATATTCGAGGCCACCTGGAACTGGCCAAATCAGTTATGTCAAGCTTAAGATGCACAGGGGATTTTTGAGGTACACAGATGCAAGAGGAAAGATGAACTAGCAGTTGGCAAGATATCATTTGTGTACACACAGCTCTCTTAATCTTAAAACATTGGGTTTTAGGGGCGGCCAGGTGGCACAGCGAGTAAGAGCACCGGCTCTACTCACTGGTGTCAGGATGACCTGGATTTCGAATCCCGGGCTCAAACACTTAGCACCCACTCAAAAACACCTGGCCGTGTAACCTTGAGCAAGTTACTTAACCCCAACTGCTTAGGGGCGGACAAGTGGCTCAGCCAGTAAGAGCACCGGCTCCAGGGTCAGGATGACCTGGGGATCAAATCCGGGCTCCAACACTTAGCACCACACCCAGAAATAACTGGCCGTGTAACCTTGAGCAAGTAAGTTACTTAACCCCGATTGGTCATTAAAAAAAAAAAAATTGAGTTTTTCAGTTGTATACTTGAGGTATCTGCCATTCTCTTCTCCAGCTCATTTCACAGATGAGGAAACTGAAGCAAACAGGGTTAAGTGTCTTTCCCAGGGTCACACAGATAGTAAGTATCTGAGACTCAATTTGAACACATGAAGATAAGTTTTCTTCATTCCATAAGCAGTGCTCTATCCACTGTGCCACCTAGCTATCAATATTTTTCTGTAACCTAAACTTATAGCAATAGTTTCCATGAATAAATCATATGAACTCTATAGCAGGGCTTCTTATTTTTACACAGCCTCAGGTATGTAGGTATACAAAATAGGTATAGAAATCCAACATATACTGATAATAAATCATAAGGAAATTTATTTTAAAATAGTTTTTTATATATGCATATATATTGCCATTTATAAAAGATGAAAGCAAATTTGCATACTAATTAGATAGCTATGCTTGTTTGGATAGATAGATGGCTGAATAGATATACTTGTTTATTTTTACATAAAGAATTAAATCTTGGCAGAATATTTGATATTGTAGAATGTAGAGGATCTCCGATGTTTTTTAGAGTTGATTGATATTTTGATTTTATAATCATCAATGCTGAGAATACCATTTCATATAAACATAGTACAAAATGGAAGAGATATGTTTAGGGCCATTTCAGAAATTGTTGGAAATGCTGACCTAATTCCAACCCAAAATTCATTTAACATTTCTTTAGGAAAGGCCTCTGAAACTATGTGATTTGATTAACTCAGCTGATTCTTCTTGAACTTTTTTTGGCAGATTGATGTTTTTAACTTCAATTGAGTGTGGTTTATGAAACCAACTTAGTTTTTTTTAGAATCAAAATTTGAAGGGAAGTAATTCTGCAACTGTTTCTCCAGACATTTCAGATGATCAATTAAAACACTTACAACTAAATCTTTAGGAGAGTTATTTACAATTAGCAAATCATTTGTATATGAAAATACTAAAAAAAAAAAGCAAACATTTTAAACCCTATTCTATATTTTAAATGTTTTTGTAAATTTTCAATTTTGTCTTTAAACATAAATGTTACATTTTTTCCTTAGAGAAACATGTCTATAGCATGCAGTTTTTCAAAAATATCCGACAAATAACACAGTTTTGAAAGCCATAAATCATGAAAAAAATAACAAAATTGGATTTCTGCTCAGTCAAAATATAAAAACTTCATCTTTCAATTTCAATAATCTGTTTAAACTTTGCCCTCTTGAGAGTCACCTTACCTCTGCATGTAGTAATAAGCTTTTGCAATCAGGGTCCATGTCTTTCCAAAGATTTGAAATCATATAACTGTTTAGGGCACAACTTTTAATGAAGTTATGATTTTGATGATAATGTGAAGCACACTATCTATTCTGGTGACAGTTTTTTTTTTACTACAAGTGCCTCTGACTAATCATGTAGTTATTAAAAGTGATATGTTCACTGCAACCAGCTTTAAGTTTTGCTACAAATCCAACATTTTCGCCCATCATTGCTCCAGCACCATTTGTACAAACTCCAATAGAATTTTTCCACTGTAAAACATCATTCATGGAAAATTCATTGACTAAGATATATATCTTCCCTTTTTTGTGTGCCCCACAGGGTGACAAAACAATCTATCTTTTCATATACTTCCTTTATTGACATATCTTACATAAAGTAACAACTGTGCCACATTCAAGGTATCAATTGCTTCATCTAACTGAATTGCAAACTTTGGGTTGCACTTAAACCTGATAATATGCGCTGTAATTGGTCATCATTAATTTGAGAAATTCTTTTGGAAATAGCATCATTCAATAAAGGAGTTTTATGAATTTCATCATTATACTTTTTCCCATGAATGATTTCTGACACTTTATAGCAGCAAGTAACATGAAATCTTCTCTTATTGTGCAAGACATTAGTTTTAGCAATTAAATAAGTTTCACAATATGCTGGCAAATGCTTTTTTCTTGAGAGTAATATATTTCTCAAAACATTGTTCTTCTTTATTTGAAGAATTTAAAAGTCATTCAAAATATTCCTTTGGTTTATTGAAGTTTGCAACATGCTTGGTATTATGATGTTGTTTTAGTTTGACTGGTTTCATGCTGCTTTCATTATAAATTAAGAAAAGAGGTTTTATTTCATTAGAAGAAAATCCAAATTGTAAAAATTATTTGACACATTTTCTCTTTCTTGTTAATTTATGGGTACTACAAGTTGGTAGTAAAGATTCTGATGCATTGGCAACAGTATTTTTACCTCTTCTGTCTAATTTAGCCACTTATTCATAACAAAAACATATTTTGTCCAAAATGTAAATAAATATTGCTAATAATTTCTCAAATAAATGCTAGCTTTAGTTCATGAAATTGCATTTCTTTGTGGTTAATTGAAAAAAATCCCTGATGTTCACACTTAGATAGACACACAATAATGATGGTCAAGAAATATTATTAAAGGGCTTTTGACTTTACTTGCTGCAATTAAACACTTAAGATTCTGTCAAAGAAGAAGATAACAGAAAATTTTAAAATCAAATATTCTAACACAATACAATCCAAAGATAAATTAATATGACATTTTAGTGGCGAGGAATGATGGTAGGAAAACATTAAAAGACTTTATTTTCTGTAATTAAATTATTATGTTTTTGTAAGAGCAGAAAACTTCGTACATAAAATAAAAACAATGCAATTCATAAAATATAATAGTCTCAAATCTGAACTGAGGTGTTTCTGGCAATGTCCATTGGCATTGCCTGGCATGACAGGATGTTCATTTTGTGTGTTTAAAACCAATGCTGCAGTGAAGTTGCATGATATGACATAGGCAAATGCTGCCAAAACATCTTGAATTCATTACATATCTGATTTTGAATTAATTTTTGGTCATTACACATTCAGAAATCTTTTACTGATGTCAAATTACTTGTCACCCCCACATTCAGTTATACAAGTCCATACGGGGTTATGACCCACAGTTTAAGAAACACTGAACTGTAGCATCCCTTAAGTGGAGACTGTCATGGTGTTCTCATGACATTATCTTAAAACAACACACCAGCCCCAAATTGGTTCCTCTCATGACTTATGATTCTATTTCAAAACTACAACCCAATGGATGCTTAAGGGACCATGTTGGGTGAACTATTATTTTAACTTTTGTATCTTATATTCAACAATGAGCAGGTTGAGATTTGTAATCTAATTTTAAAAATCACCAGAATTTGGCTATGGATAATTATTGCCATGAAATTACTCAGCATAAATGTTTTAATTAGTACTTTGCTCTATAATCTCATTTTTTTTTGGATTAGTATAATTCTTTGATTAGAAACCATGGAAACCTGAGGTAAACCAAAATCATTGCAATTCTGTGAGGTAAAGAAATGTATTAAAACTAATGCTTATGGAGTATTCCAAACACAAAGACAATATATACATTTGTGTATGTGTGTATACATGTGAGTGTCCATATACATACGTATCTATATGACATCATTTTTAACATAATTTAATAACCTATTTAATTGAACATCAAGAAACAAAATGGATATACATATATACTTATATATACACATATTGAATTTGAGTGCATAGTGCAAACATATTTTTCAAGAGCTTATTCATAATATGTATACATATATATTTGCATGCTATGTATGTGTATAAACATTTTACAACTGTATTTCTCTTTAATAATCAGTTCAGCAAAGTGATTAAGTCCCTACTCTTTTGCAGTGTGATCAATATGTTGGAGTTATGAGCACAAAAACCAGCATACTTCCTGTCTTCAGAGAATATAAAATCTAATAGGAGATTTAAAACCTGAAGACAAATGAGTCTTTTAAAAAAAAAGTCAAAATGTTATATATTCAAAGGAGGATTTCAAGCAAAGTGTTCTAAGAAAATATTTGGTGAGAGAGATCACTATCTGCAGAGTTCTGAAAGGAAATGGTAGAGGGAATAGACCATAAAGGAAAATAAGAATTTCAAAAGGTAGAGATGATTCTAGAGTATCATCCAAGCATGGATAATGCTTGCAAAAAAAAAAAATATTCAACAAGGCAAGGAAAGATAGAACAACACTGGAGAAAAATCTTCTCATTCAGCTAGAAGAAAAATGTGTTAATCTGAGTAGAATTAAATAAAATGTTTACAAGTTAGGCTTAGAAAATTTGTGGTTTAATGATGCTACTTCTTCCTTTTCTTACACCATATTTCTCTGCTGAATTATTTCCTTGTGCAAGATTAGGATTGTATTATGGGTTTTTTGTGTTATTTTTTTCTTTTTTAAGGTTGTGAGAAAATATATATTTAAAATACTTTATAAGTATTAAAGCTCTCTATAAATATAAACCATTGTTATTTGCGACATACATGGCCTTTTTTTCAAGGAACTTTTCATTCTCTCTGAGAGAGTATCTTAGAGAGCAAAGAAGCATTCCCTCAAACAATTGACCTTCTTTTCTAAGAGGGAGACTTATTTGTCTGCTGATGGTATAAGTTTTCTAAAGTCTTTCAGTGGGAAAAGGAGAAAGACAACCATAGAATTATAGCTCTTGTATTGAAATGTACCTAGGTGGCTAATTCAAACACCCGAAAGCTGAGATCCTCAATGGTTAAATAGATTTCCCAAAGCCATACCTAGACTAAAAATAAGTATCAAAGGCAAAATTGGTGAGGTCTTATGGTTCCAAAAGCAGTAATTTTTCCCCATTTTAGCAAACTGTGAAGCATATGGTAATTTTATTTCTCCTCAAGGTTCTATCCCAAGAACAGTTGAGTTTAAGTTCTGTTGGCTATTGTGACTGGCTAATTGTTAAAGGAAGCAACTAAACAAATTCAAAAAGTTAGGGCAGAAGACCCATTATTACTAATATTTTTTTTTTAATTCTATCAAACTAAACCCCAAAGTAATGAACACAAATGACAAGCAGGAAGTTTGGAATAGATTTTTAAAAGATTTAGTTATGAAGACAGCAAGGGGAAAAAAAGACTGAATATCTAAATTTTAAGAGCATGAAAGTTAAGAAGAATTTTATCATTCTTTCAGGCACTGAGCTATAATTCTGTTTCAGAGAGTGACAAGTAATTAATGTTCATAAACAAAACTTAGGTTTGGTTTCTTTCCTGGAAGAGATGAAAAAATTAGAGCTATGTCTCTTTTTTGTCTACTATAGAACCTAGAACATTGTAGGCACTTAAGAAATGCTTACTGATTGACTGAAGAAGATAAGAATAAATGGAATGTTTAAAAGAGAAAAATATATAATAAAAGTGATTTGAAGAAACAGATAGAAATCCTAACCATGTTCAACTGGTTGAAAAATATTTTCACAATTGGAAAAAAGTAAAACAAATCACTCTGGAAGTAATGTAAATATTTGTCTATACCAGAATGACTAAATTGTACTATATTGATACAATAATCTATAAGCTGGGCAATAATTGAACAGGAAGAGCATTGGCTATATTGCCTTTGGTAATCCATCAATTGCTTTTATTGGGCCCAAGCTAATGCCTGAGGGATATCTTTCAAAAGTTGTATTCTTTCAGTGACATTGTATAGCTACAAATTATGAACTCCCAAAGTCTCTGAAAACTTTAAGTTGAAGATCACTCAAAAGAAAATGAAGAAGCATAAGACAGTAAGATATCATATATGAGGAATTAATCAAAAGCAGTCATGTAAATAATGTCTGCACAATTCAGATTACTGATGAAATAATATGAAAAGATGGATATTCTTTTGACCACATATGTAAGATAGCAATCAAAATCTCACAGAATGGGTAGCAATGGGTGGTTTGAGATCTGCGTTATCAGAATATTGATATCCATGAAATCAATGATCAATTCAAGTTATGAAGTCTTCCAGTCAATCAGTCAATAAACATTTATTATTGATTCTATTCTTGTTTCAAGCCCTGTACTGAGCACTGGGGATACAAATTTTTTAAAAAGTCAGTCCCTGCCCTTAAGATTCTTACAATCTAATAAGGGAAAATGATACACAAAAAGAAACTAATAGAGGAGAAGAAAGATAAGGTAACCAGCTTTAGGGCATGGTAGAGAAGTCAAGGAAGGAAAAATGGGAAATTTGGGGGGGAAATGAAGAGATGGCATTTCTGTTCCTTTAATTGAGTTTTTGGGTCTCATTTCTCCTTCAGGCATGGAGTCAGAGGCTGTTGTTGAGTTGTGAGTACCAAAGTTGATTGCAACTTGTAGTATGCTGAGGTTTTCCAAAGAGGAGATTTCTATAGCCAGTGGAGAAGTAAAAAGAGTTCAGCTTGGTGGGAAATTAAGACAGATATCAAAATCTGTATGATATTTTGCAAAGTAAAAAAGATTTTGAAGAACAAAATACTAAATATAACCACTTAAGAGAAGACCTGATTGAGAAAGAATGAATAAATAATTCTGATAAAGATTTACAGGAAATGTCAGAAAAGTAGTAATTTTAGGCTTTGAAATTAATCTATTTCTGTTTAAATATTTAAAATACACTTTAATTTTGTCTTTTATGCTTATATTGGTGCTGTGACTCTTCGGTCATTTATTTTCAGAGTTTGGCAATATTTGTTAGTAATTAATTTGTAATACTGACATATTAATATAGTTTCACAATATCATTGTTATATATGTTGGCTCCAGTAATACAGCTCACATTTCAGCCATTCTTAATCATCCTATTTAACTTTCATCCACATCTTTTTGTAAGTATTCCACAGGATTGCACCCAAACTTCCTTGTTTGCTTCTGACACCATGAGGCTAATAGTAGAGTACAGATGCAGTGGATAGGGCACCTTGTCTGGACTCAGGAAGATATGAGTTTAAATTTAGCCTCAGACACTTACCAGCTATGTAATGCAGGGCAAGTTACTTAACTCCTATTTGCTTCAATTGCTCATCGCTCAAATGGGTATATACCAGAGAAAGAAATGGCAAATCAGTTGGTTTCTTTGCCAAGAAAATCCACAGAAAAGCCCATTGGATCATAAAGAGTCAGACAGGATCAAATAAGCAACATGAGCTACCAAGAGTTTTTTTTTTGTTTGTTCGTTTGTTTGTTTGGGGGTGGGGGGGGGATGGCCAGGTAGCACAGTGAGTAATAGCACTGGCTCCAATGTCAGGATGACCTGGAGATCGAATCCCAGGCTCAGACACTTAGCACCCACCCAGAAACACCTGGTCGTGTAACGTTGAGCAAGTTAAGCCCAATTGCTTTAAAAAAAAAGAAAGTTTTTTTTTTTTTTTTTCTGTACTCTTCTCACATCATCAGTTTATTTTTCTTTTGGATAATATATTTATTTGAATATATTCTATACTCTTGATTATTTTTGTACTTTATTTGGTAACTATAGCAGCTTATATCTGCTTACTATAGGTCTTTTTATTAATCTCTGAGCAATCCTTAATTTCATTGGTAAGATTAGATAATGTTTTATTAATTATTGCTAAAGAACATACTGGTAGAATATCTGGATTCCAAAAGATAGCCCTGTATTTTCATAAGTTTGAGGCCATTTAAGGAACTATGTAATTTTACAATTCCAATTCAGTCAATTTTTCTGCCTCCTAAATAGTTAACCATTTATTATAAATTTATACTATATTTAAAGATACACACATGTACATACACATACAAATTTTAATGGAAAATCTCTCTAGGTTGGTTATTCAATTGCATATTATAATACTGAAAATAGATATTCTTCATTGACTTGCTTTTTCTTCTGTAGATATTCCAGACACCGTAGAGTGATTATACATAATTTTTTCAGGAGATTTTGTATTTTTTTCACAATATGATACAACCAGCCATTATCATTTTCAAACACAAGCATCTGGAAAACATGAACATCTATAATAAATCCCTTTGCAACTTGTTCTCCATAGGAAAGCCTCTGTAACTGTGGCAAACACTTGTGGCAGGAATAGGTCTCACTATTATTTGTTTCACCTGATATTAATGATCAGCTAGTCATTGAACAAAGTTCATGCTTGTTCATATCTTTCAAAAAATCTTGAATAATTTTGTTATGCTGGTGGGTGTCACCTTAAAGAGAACTTTCAAAATATTTTGGAGCCATGAATTTTTTTTTTCCAAATCAACAAACTGTATTTAAAGCTTTTATATATAATATATGTATATATGTGTGTGTGTGTATTTTATTTCTGTCATATTAGAATTCAAATCAGGTGGCTTTAATATCTATAGATTAAAGAATCATTTTATAGTTATTTTAAATTTTTTTTAATTTAAATTAAAATTTTTTTTAAAAAATCCTTGCATATCTTTTTTTCATCTTTTCTGTTTCTGGTTCTACTTTGAGTTTGATCCTAAAATGCCAATGTTTGCATTTTTATTTCTTGGGTCTATAACCAAACTTTCTTTAAGCTATTATTTTCCATCTAGAAATGTTTTTTTTTTACTACTTTATTAGGTGGTACTACTCATTATAGTCTAATATCCTTCTCTAAATGATTTGATAAGTTAGTTTATTTGCTAAACTAATGGTGCCCTTGGCTGCCACAACTCTGATGATTAATTCAAGTGTTTGTTGGATAATATGGTTTTTAGACTACTTAGTTTCCTTATTGTAATTTATTTTTAGATTGTATTTATATTTTTATTTATTTTTCTGTTTGGGCTTTCATTCAATGGTTTGTTTACATTTTAACTGTGTTTTTGTTTGCTTAAGACTAGGTCTTCCCATCTCACTTTATCTGGAAGTGCAGTGGCTGTTCACAGGCCTAAGGCCACTACTAATTTACACAAAAGCTATGAATTGTTCTATTTCCAATGCAGGTCACTTTTCTCCTCCAGAGGGAACCCTGTGGCTCATGCTCTCTTGGGTGGTTTTAATGATTTTAATTGATTAAAATTTTAATGATCAACTTAGTTTGAATATCTGATCCACTTATCCACTGAAGCTTGGAACTCTTTACTCAAAAGATCCACCAGTTTCTGCCTCCCTGGTAGTTGAGATTAAAGATAAACTCTTAAACTTTTCTATCAGGTATATGTCTAAATTAAATTATTAAAATGAGTATTGAAATCCAATTCTCAATCCTCTTCTGATTTTTTACATCAACTTTTTTTTAAAGTAAATTGTATGCAGAGCCAAGAGGGTGAAGTAAAAGCAGAGAATGGACTAATCTCTCTTAAATTCTCTCCAAAACACTTTAAAATAATATCTCAAAACATCTAGAAAGGTAGAAATAACAAAAAGACAAAATGAAACAATTTTCCAGCCCAAGACAACTTAGAAGGTTGACAGAAAAAGTCTGTCTCACTGGGTTGAAAGTAGATTGCAGTTCAGGACAGGCCATGCCCTGACAAGCCAGCACAGATTTGGGGGACATTGAATCTGGAATGGTGAGTTCCAGAGCTCTGAGGCCACAGGTGGTAAGGTGATTGGACAACTGATCAGCACAAAATTATAAGGGACACTATGATGGCATTTTTAATTTTGATTAGAGAAAAGCTCCACTAAACATGAAATACTAATGCCCATTCTTTGATATGGAGTTTTATTTAATCATTTTTTTAAACATTTTACAAATTAATAATTTAAAAAATGAACCATTTCAAACATATTGGGAAAATGTAGAGCCGCAACTACTGGCATCTTTGGAAAGGTAAAGAAAGAATATATGTAGAATTTGTTACAGAGTTCAAAGTTTGAAGCTGATAGAAACATGATGATTTACTGTAACTTTAAGTGTTTGAGTGGGAAAAATCTCTGTATCAGTAAAACTAGATGCAGAATAGGGATTCTCAGGCAAAGAAGAAGAATGTTAAATCAATAGAAAATCCAAGACAAATATTGTTCACAAGCATAAAATCTTGGGATGCAATTCATCCCTGTGGTTTCTTGGAAAAATTTGTCTTGCATTTACAGACTCTCACACCTCTGTTAGTTCAAAGAATACAGAGGCACTTTCAGCAAAAAACAGCAAGATAATATGTTATACACAATATAAACATACTGGAATTATTTGAGATCAATAAATTCATTGACAGGACCCAAGTTTTGAACTATTCAGAATTGCTGAAATAACATTTCTACTCAATACCATGTTCTGCTGCTATTTCTTCATGTTTTCATAAAGTGGTACCCATTGCTCTGAAATTGCCTCTTTGGATAAGCTGTGACATGAATGGTTTTGCATAATTTGATTTTTTTTGCAAATATGAGCCTATTCACTAGCAAATTAATTTGATAGTTTCTACTAATGCTTTATTTGAATTAAAATGATAAAATAGAGCAAGTTCTCATGTATCAAAAATAACAGGGTATTTAATTCCACATAATTATTAAATGCCTACAATGTTCAAGACACTGTATTTGGCATTGGATATGTAAAAATGAAATAAGACACAGTCTATCAGAGAACTTAAAATTTAATAATAAAGGCAAAAGGGGGTGGCTAGGTGGCACAGTGAGTAAAGCGTTGGCCCCAGAGTCAGGAGGACCCGAGTTTGGTTCCAGCCTCAGACACTTAACACCCCCCCACACACACACACACACACAAACTAGCCGTGTAACCTTGGGCAAGTTACTTAACTCCAACTGCCCTCCAGAAAAAAAAAAGGCTAATAATAATAAAGGCAAAAAATATAAACTAGAATATGAAGATGTCTAGTTTGCATCTACTCCAAAGGGTCATGAAAGTAATATTTAATGAAGGAGAGGTTACTTCCCACTAAGGGACCACAGAAGGCTTCATTGATGAAGTTGCCTTTGAACTGGGCTTTACATGAAGCAAAGTATTTCAGTAGGAAAAGCTGGAAGATGTGGCTCAATTCCATTCAGAAAGAGATACAGTAATAGAAAAGTTATAAAGTTTGGGAAAAAAATTAAATACATGGAAGAATGGTGGAAGAGAGTCATAGTAAATATACCATGTTGCCATTTTTAATATTTTTAATAAACAGATTGAGAGAATGCTATATAGTTTAGACAGATTTATGCAAAAACATTTTATAAAACATCAAGCTAGTTTTGCGGGAAAGATGCAGAGATGTGACAATAGTACTGTTAAGCTGATACCAAACTTTCTGAATATGCATGCACCGAGTAGTTATTAATGATGTAATGTCAGTTTAGAAGGAGGTTTCTGTTGGAGTAAACCAGGGATCTATATGCAAACTTGTCTTATTTAACATTTTCATTAATGATTTGGATGAAGACATATATAACGTGATGATAAACAGATGACAGATAGCAGGGCATAAGTAATGCACCACATAAAAGAGTCAGGATTCAAAAAGATATTGTTATTGAGTACTGAAACAAATCAACTAAGATAAAATTTAGTAAGGAAAACAATTCTTAATTTTGTACTAACAAGAATGTGGCTAGACAACATCTCATCTCAAAAGTTTTTAAAAGATTTTAGACCAACTCTGTCTCATTGATGCAGAACTACTTTTTGCTACAACCTTCTGGGCCTCAGCTATTCAGGGCTATCAATTAGATTCTCTGCACCCATTAACTAACCTCTTCCTGATAAGAGTAGACTGATTTGATTTTAGTGGATGGAGCTAAAAAAGGTCAATATAATGTCATAGACAAAGATTAAATCTATTATTTTGGCCATTCTTTATGTGTTGCTTTTTAGCATCCTTTATTTCAAACCAAGAAATTTTTTTGGCAATTCTAGTTATAACAGGTTATGAATTCATGCTGTCCAAAACTAGATCTTGCATAGGTCTTCGAGGCTAGGAATCTGAGGTTAGTTTCCCATAGAGGAGCTTCTGTTTTCTATGCAAATGAAAATATTTGAAGGTCAACATTTCTGCCTTTATTATTCATTTCTACTATAGAGAAAAACACCCTGACTTTTACATTTTGAAATTTAAGCACAAAACTTTTTTGGTCTGCTGAAACCTGTCTCACAGGGCTTTCATGATATAAGATCTTTGTAAATTGTAAAGTGTAACATGAATTATAATCATACTTGTATAATAAAATATAGCATTCTTTTCTTGACGTTTAATATATTTCATATTTTGGCACCAATCTACCAACCTACATTTTTAAGTATATTTCATAATATTTTTCTTGACATTAATCATATTATACCTACTCACTTTTCCACTCCAAGTAATCTCAATTCTGTTCATCCAACTCTACTGAAATTACTCTCCCCAGGGTCACCAAATCCAGTGACCTTTTTAAAGTCTCTTTGGATAAATATCTACACTCTTAGTCGATATAGTAGATAACTGATGACAAATATATATTTTGCAGAATGCAGAAATTATGGAGGTTAAAAAAAAACTTAGGCTTTATTATTATGTTCAAGCACAGTTTAGGCCTCAGAGAAAACCTGAACAATCATGAGGATTCTGACGAAGCTTATTATAGGAAAAATTATGTCAGAGTGGCAGAAGTAATTCTTTTACATAGTTGCAGTTTGTGCATTTTTCCCAGAAGATAAAAGTTAAAAAGAAGATAGATCCATAATCATATACTTCTTTCAATGTCTTAAAAACTGAACAAATTTACTTAAACAAAGTCAAAAATCTTATCTATTTCCTAAGGAAACAAACTTTATCAAACAATAGGTAAACTAAATCAGGTTAAACTACATTTAGAGATGCATAATTAGACTCATTAAAGAGGAGGATTTACATGTCACCAAGAAGTCAAGGACAACTATGATTTTTCCTCTGGCTTCTTATCCTTGGAATACTTCAGGCTCTTAGGTAAAACTTACATGTCCCTGAAACAGATTTTGGTCAAGGTCAAGTGAAGTATATATTAACCAAAGATGTGGACGGAATAAAAAGAAGTAAAAAAACCACACATTAGCAGTCTCTGTGTAGCTTTTGGCACCATTTGTCATCACTTGGTCCTCTACTTCATTCTCTCCTTTTACTTTCATGCAACTGCTGTCTCTTATTTCTCCTTCTTGCCTGATGACTCCTTAGGTTTTTGGGTTTCTAGCATCTACCTACTGCCCCCTAACTTCACTTATCTCCTCTCTCTCTCTGTCTCTCTCTCCCTCCTCTCTCTCTCTCTCTCTGTCTCTGTCTCTCTCTCTCTCTCTCTGTCTCTCTCTCTCTCTGTCTCTCTGTCTCTCTCTCTCTCTCTCTCTCTCTCTGTCTCTCTCTCTCTCTCTCTGTCTCTCTCTCTCTCTCTGTCTCTCTCTCTCTGTCTCTCTCTCTCTCTCTCTCTCTCTCTCTCTCTGTCTCTCTCTCTCTCCCTTCCTCCCTCTCCCCTTTTTGTCTTCTCCTCTGAAATTGTTCCTATTACTCATCTTTGTCTGTGTTATATAGAGTATTAGGAGAAATTTAAATTCTTTGCCACTAGAACCTATCATATTTTTTATTTTGTATCCCCAGAGTATAGAGTCATAAGTTATCCATCATAAAGAAATATTAATCAGAAATCTAGTTGAATTATTAGTAATAAATTATTTCCTTACATTTGTCAAATAGAACATAAATAATTCTAATATTTTAGCATGAACAGTTAAAATGGTAGAAAAAAAAAAAAAACGGACCATGAGCCTGGCCCTAAAAGATCACATCTCGTATTGGCAACTGGTTTAAAGCCTCACAGGGTCTACTGTGAATGTAATTTTCAGGTGAGAACTTACTGTACAGTATGAAGGGGAAAATGTGATCAATATAAGCAATAAAATCATATCATAGATCTTGACTGGGAAATCACTAAAGCAGAAGGGAATGTATGTGAATTCTGAATGAAATGTTTATCATATGTTTCTAAGAGACTATATTTGACTTTCAAAATTCCTTTGAAATGTTGAAACTGTTTAAAAGGTAGAATATTGTAAGGCAGATTTACATTTTGTTGGAGAATAATAGATGCCATGGGCTCCTCAGTGTCCAGCACTAAGCATGATCAGAGACGTGAATTAAAAATGACCAGACCATGTGGGTATTTCAAGGAAGAACCATGGAGTCCATTTATTGATTCTCAGGGCAAGGTTTTTATAGAGCAAATGAGACAAATGAATAGTATTCTTATCATTACTTTAGTCTGTTATATCCTGGAATTAGCATGGAATAGCTAATTTGATAAGGCTTTGTTATCTAGCCAACAAAAGTCTCAGGAAAATTCCATTAACTCCTTTCATATGCTCCTGAGGGCAGGCTTTAAGGCTGAAGCCAAAGGAGGACATTTGCATAGGAGCTGACCACCTAAGAATCAGATATTTTGGCTAAAGTCTTGGGGAAGAGCCTATTGGTCTTAGAACTTAAACAACATACTTTTAGGTGTAACCCATATCAAAAGACCCAAGGAGGAACCTTAACAAAAAGTCCTGTTACAAGGGCCTTTTATAGAGCATATTGTGAGATTTTTATCTGAGTCCTGAATCAGGCTTCCTTGGCTCCCCACAAATAGAGGTATTGAAGAGTTGATTAAAAAAAAGGTCTATGGAGCAATTGAAAACAAATAGTATTTTGAGTCCAGAAATGGGACATTAGCTCAAGATTCTGAAATAAAAGTAATTTTGAGAGAAGGAAGAAAAATAGATTTCACAAGGAAATATATCTAGAATGTTTATCAACTACTCTAGCTATAATAAAGTATATAAATGATCAAGTGAATGAATAGACTATGCATTTCAAGTTATACCTGATAAAGTCCACAGCACATGAAAGACACACAACAGCATGATTCCCAAGTCAAGGAACTGATTAGCAAGTGACATACTGAATCAGACCATACAGCAAGAAATCAAAATAGTAGTGGCAAAGGAATATTATAACATAGAAGACCACAAGGTAACACAGAGATAGTTACTTTCATATTGCATGAACTGACTGACTGAATGAGGTCATTCAACATGAAAGCATGAAATGATGTCTTGAAATAAATGTCTAACTTATTAAAATGCTAAGAGGAAAGCGTGCAAAGTAAAAAGTTCTGCAATCGCACCTAAAAATTCAAAGTTTTGGGGGAAAAGTGATTAGTTTTTCTTAGAAATGAGGTGGTTGTTTTGTTTTTAAAAAATAGAAGAAAGGGGTGGCTAGGTGGCATAGTGAATAGAGCACTGGCCCTGGAGTCAGGAAAACCTAAGTTCAAATCCGGCCTCAGACACTTGACATATTTATTACCCATGTGACTTTGGGGAAATCACTTAACCTCAATTGTCCTCCAAAAAAAAATAGAAGGAAAAAAATCAGACACAATAAATGGCAAATTGAAAATCCTATCATTCAATGTTCCTTAAAAAAAAAAAGAATACACACAGACACACAGAGTAAACAAATAGAATGTCAATGCTGGAAAACACCTTAAAGATCAACTAGTAAATCTCCTCATTTTCTAAGTGAAGTAGATGAAACCATGAGTAGGGAAATGATTTGCCTATGGTTACACAATGAAGTACTAATAAGGCCATAATTAGAATACCAGTACCCTGACTCCTAGTTCAGAATATAAGCGAAAAAATGAGTGAACCTGGTCACTAATCCTATCTCTGAAGTCACTTGATCTCATTGGATATTAGTTTCCCTGGTCACCAGTCTTAAAATGAGGCAATTGTTTTAAATGACTTCTAACTTCCCTTTCAGCTCTGTATCTAATATTTTAATACATTAAATGCCACAACACCTCAATATTCATGTGACTGTCACTTGTCCTACAGTGAAATACATTCATCTTCATTATCCATTGAATCTTTTTGGTTGGGAAAAAAAAAAGCATGTTTAAGATTTTGGCAAGCAAAGTCAATGTCAAATTAATCTTTGTATCATCTATAGTCCTTAGCTTTGGAACACTCATGTAGTAAACAATCAACAAATATTTAAATGTTTATTAGTTTAAATTGGAATTTTTTATTACTATGGATTTTTTTTTCACTGTGACACACGATATATTCTAGCACTGAGTAAAGAGACAGAATAAAGAATTTTTTAACACTGGTCACTAAAGTCCTTTACATCCTTAAAATTTGGAATTTACAAGCAACAGACAAGGAATCTATATGTATTCGTTAAAATTTAGTCAATCAAAATTGAACATAAGACATCCTATATGTAGAAGTACTATTTAGAACAGTTGCCTTTTATTTTTTCCCCTCATACACAGACATTATTATAGTCCATATGTTAGCTTCTGCTATAATTTTTTAGCTTGTTTAATGAGCAAACAGACCATAAAAACAAAACTTCTTTAGGTAGCAGCCTTATTTTAAAACAATGATAAATAGGTTAAGATCTACAGGATTCTCATAAAAACTGGTCCTAAAAACAAACAAAAACTTGTTCTCTACCTTTAATACACTTTCTGATTCAATTTTATTACTTCTAAATTTTTTTTGATGAGGTTTTTAAAATTCTTTATGGGTGCATCAGCTAATGTCCTGGCTAATTGTCAGACAAGAATGTTTTGAGAGAGACCTAGATTGCAGGGCTAGTTTTTTTTTTTTTGAATGAAGAAAGTGCCTGGTATTTTAGAAGGACTGTGATCTGAATGTGCTTTGGGGGCATTAATAGCTGTACCCACAGGGACTTGTAGCCCCTAACTACTTAAGTGAAGTTTTGTTGTTGTTTTTTTTTTTTGAACAATCAGGGTTAAGTAATTTGCTCAAGGTTACATGGCCAGTTATTTCTGGGTGTGGTGCTAAGTGTCGGAGCTTGGATTCGATCCCCAGGTCATCCCAACACTGGAGCTAGTGCTTTTACTGCTGAGCCACCTGCCCACCCCTTAAGTGAAGTATTAATAGTAATTTTATCACCAGTACATCTGAGATCATGTTCAGAGACTATTCAGACTCTTTGTTCTCATCAAATTTAACCCTATTTGATCCATTGACATCAATTCCTCTACCTGGAAAAGTGCATCCAGTGTCCAAAGCTTGAAATGAGAATCAATCATTCTTAAAGGCACTCTGGAAAGACAGAGGACTGGGTGTTTTAACAGAGGAAGGTAGGTTTTTCCATTTTTGTTTTCATTCAAAATTAGAAGAGAAACCAAGATCCTCAAAATTAATCAGTACTAAATTTGTGCTCCAGAGGGTGTGATTATGGATGCAGTAGAGAAAAATAAAGAGAAGAAATGAATTATAGCAAATGGTAGTGACAGTGTAAACACATGTAAGGGAAATATCAGTACTTTTAATTAGTGGAATTCACAACTCACTGCAATTGGAAACTGCAGTTTTTATAGTGAAATCTAAGGCCATGCAGACCACATTTAATTTAAGAAGAGAAATATTGCTTAGGAAAATTACGGCTTTTAAAGTCCTTCCAATTCCAGACAGAAATGAACAGCATGTTGGGGAAAAAAAGAGTACAAACAAATCTTTCTTTTAAAATGTTCATATAAAGAGGATTTTTTATATTATGTGGAATCTGTATTACAATAAGGAATATAGGCAAAGACGTTGCCTATCTGAAATGTTCTTCAAATATTTCCATTTCATAATTTGCAAGGCTGCATGTTTCCCAAATGTGATCCCACATGCTTAAGAGAAAAATCATATGGTAGAAGGGAAGGTAACCAAGATTCATTTTCAAATAACTTGGATTGGAGTCCTAGATGCAGCATTTCCTAGCTGTATGACTGTGGGTGAGTAGTTCCTTTATCTGAAAAATCAAAAGATAATCAAACATCCTATTTATTTTATTGAACTGTGATGAAACTAATTTCTAAACCATGAAGTATAAGATATGTTTAATTATCTGATAAAAATTTTAAATCATTCTTAAATATTGGGATAGGCCTGGATTTCAGTTGAATAGGGAATTCCCAAGGAGGAAACTCCCTCTCCTATTACAGAGCTGCAAATATTTTACAATTTATAGTATTAGACAGTTGCTTGAAGCATTGAGAGGTTTTTTAGAGCCACACAGAAATTATGTCAAAAGTGGGAGTGGAATGTAGAGTGCCTGAAGGGTATCAATATCAACTATCTGAGAAGAGAGACTGGAATTGTATTGTGAAAAACACGAAACTAATGTAGGAGGTAAATTGTTTTAGCTACCTGAATTAAAAATGTAGACATGGGAATAAAATAGTAACAAAGACAGCAGCAAATGGCATCTACATGTCACTGTAAGGTTTTTTTTTGTTTTTGTTTTTGTTTTTGCCTTTTGGAGGGCAATTGGGGTTAATTAACTTGCCCAAGGTTACATATTTTTTGGGTGGGTGTTAAGTGTCTGAGGCCGGAACCAAACTTGGGTCCTCCTGACTCTAGGGCCGGTGTTCTTACTCACTGTGCCACCTAGCCGCCCCGTCACTGTAAGTTCTGCAAAGTCCATTGTTTCTTTATCTCATAGGAAGTCAAGCAAACTAGTTTGTAAGGGATATATATATATATAGAAGAATCTACCACACTTGCCCTTCCCCTTCTCTTTCACTTTCTGCCTTTACAGGATTATGCTATATAGAGTATTAACTCATTCTGATTGATACATTTTTTTCTGATAGAATCAACTAGAGTATCTTATGCAAAAATCACAGAATCTTATAATGACAAGGGAACTTAGAGGTCATTTAGTGTAACACATGTTTGACTAAGAATTCTTTCTACAGCAATGGCAATCAGCAGTTTTCTAGCTTCCATTTAATATCTCCAATATGTGGGAACCTACTACTTTCTGAGGCAGCCAATTCCAGCTTTGGACAACTCCAGTTATTAGAAAGTTTTTATCCTTAATGAAAACTAAAACCTGTATGTCTACAACTTCTATCTATCATTCTTTTTCGCTTCATATTACCTTTTAAATCTTACCCAATGAACTGATTGGTAAATGCTGTGATGTTCAATCAGTCACTTAGTCAATAAGCATTTATTAAGTGCCCACTATGTGCCAGCTAATGCACTAAGTAATAGGAATATAAAGGCAAAAGAACATCCCCACCCTGAAGTAGTTCATGATCTAATGGGAGAGACCACATGTAAGTAAAACTGATAAGCAAATAAAATAGAGGATGAATAGGAATTAGTAGAGGTAAAACACTAGAGTTACGAGAGACTGAGACACCTCTGTAGATTATGAGGTTTAAGCTGGGATTTGAAGAAAGTCAGGCAAACTAGGAACTGGAGAGCATTCCTGGTATAAGGGATAACCAGAGAAAATGTCAAGAGCCAAAAAATGGAAAGTCTTATTTGTGCAACAGTGACAAGGTCAGTGTCACAGGATCAAAGAGAATGTACAGGGGGAAGGAGAGAAGGTGGAAGAAGAATGTAAAAAAAAAAGGAAGGGGTGATTATATGATCTGACCAGCATTTTAGGAAAGTCGTTTTGGCAGCTAACCGAAATGTGCTCTAGAGTGAAGAGTCTTGTAGCGGGCAGACCAACCAAGAAGCTTTTGCAATAGTTGAGGCAAAAGGTGACGGCTTGCATCAAGATGATGACTATATCAGGAGAAAAAAAGATAGCATATTCTAGAAATATTACAAAGTTGAAATTGACAGACATTTGCAACAAATTGGATATGGAAGATGAGAAATGGTGAGGACTCTAGTATGATGTCTCTGTTTTGAGCTTGGAAGATTGGGAAGATGGTGGTGCCCTGGACAGTAGTAGGGAAAATTGGAAGGGAGAGGCAGTTGGAGATATGAGATTAGAGGTCAGCAGAGATGTTACAACTGAATGTGTAGATTTGAAACTGATCAACATAGAGATGATCATTAAATTCATGGGAGTTGATGCCCATTTAGGAAGTAGAATTCCCTAGAATCTTAAATCCTTTAAAACGTTACTTGTACTAAAGCTTAGGGTCATTCACCTTTGATATTTTTTTGTGCCCATAGGATTTGTTCCCTCCCACGTGATGAGATAAGCCTGGTCACAGTCTACCACCATATGATAATGTTTTCATGACTAATGTTACATAATTTATAGGACTCACTCTCCCCAATATGTATTCAATAAGTTTATATTTTGTGTATATAAAATATAAACTTATATTTTTATAAACAAATTTTCTTATATAAGAGCATACTTGTAAACTTTTGCAATGCCATCTACTTTAATTAATGTCTTCACTAATATGGCTCCATTAGTCAATAGGCAAAACTCCTATATGTGGAAGAATTTCAAAACAGGCAATCACTTAATATTCTCTTGTCACCAATGTAAAAAAATATATTTTCTGTCTTCAGAGAATAGGAAAATTATGTAATTAAGACCTTTTAAGTATATTTCAAATTTTATTGGGTTGTAATATTTTAATAGAGTATAATTTGATAAATATTTATACATAATTTATAAAATAAATATTCCTTCAGGGACAATATTGAAATAAAGATGTGCAGGTTTTGGCATAAAATTTCCAATGTTTTATTGCTATTAAATTGTAACTTTTATCATTAAAATGATTGCCATTATAGTTTTCAAATTTACATTTACTTAGTTAATTATATTATTGTATGGACTAGATTCTATACAATATCAGTCTTCTTTCTTAGAATCTTCTGTAGGTTTTAGTGCTTCTCATTTTATGTTGTTTTTTTATCTTTGTGTATGCTAAATTTTCAAGGGAATTCACATCAGATAGGATGCCTTGTTTAAAGCAAATCACCCTGGGGTGAACATGCCTTTTATACCGTTAAAAATATAAATACATTCACAAATGAAAGAAACTTGGGGCAATATAAGTACAACATTAGGAATTTGTACTTGCCTACCTCCCCAGAGAAGAATATATCCTGAGTCCATGAAAAAGTATGTTGATTTAGTTCAATTGAATCTATTTTATTTCCACTTGTAAGACAAGATTCAGGATTTTTTTCTTAAACATGAGTCAGTAATATTTTAGTATTTAAATAGGTGCCATAAGTAGTATATCTTCAGGTAATCTTTCATTCTGAAACAAACTAGCCTTCAGAAATAGTAGTATTAGTGCTTCTAACATTTGGTTTCAAGAATATATTTGGACATGGAGTCAGGGGTTGTTTATTTGGTTCCCAGAAGTGTCACTAACAAGCTGTGACTAGGGACATGAAATAATGCTATGTAATTGAAATACACTAACTCCGACCCAGTATCCCTACCCCTAAACCTCATCTGGGACCAAGTTCATCCAGCACAGATGCCTACTTGTATTGTTCTTCAAGATTTACTTGTGAGGATTTCCTGAATGCTTCCTGCTTTTCCTATGGAAATGACTTAGTCTGAACTCCAACACACACACATGCACATGAATGCAAACACACATACACACACACTCAGACATATGTAAGAGGAAGTACATATGGATTTTTCCCAGCCACATGAAGAGGAGTATAACTAGAAGTTAAAAGTGGGAATTAGCATAAGGTGGTGTAAAGCCAAGCATGAGCAGCTTTTCAGAGGACTGTTGCTGTGAATAGCTTTCAAGGTTCTGATTACACAGCATAGTGAACTCTCCATTTATTCAGTAACAAATCAGAGCAAAACATTAACAGAAAACAAAGTATAGCATTCAGAATGTTATAACTTCACAATTTATCACAAAAATAGTCATATAGTTTTCAACAAAGTGGTCACATAGTTTTAATCAAAAGACCACCAGTCACTACTAAGTACCCTCTTAAGGGGTAGTGGAAAGTACAAAGGCCATCCACCCTTCGGTCACAAGGAAATTACAATCTCATCTGTCAGCATTAAATACCCAAGGAGAGGCCTTTCATCTTGACTCAAGACAGGCTCTCAGCTTCCATGGTTCCTCTTCCATGGTCCCAGCTCCTACCTGAATGCACCAAACTGTCACCTCAGTCCAAAGGTAGGCACCTCCCAGTTCCTTGTCCAGTTCCCATTCTGTATTAAAGCTCACAGTGTCCAGTCTACCTCAAGTATTCAAAGCTTCTGTTCCTGGGAAGACAAAGCTTAACAGAGCCACAAAAACATTTATACACATTGACAGCACCATCATCAATTCCCTTTCTGCCTGTGAAATCAACATAGAACAAAAACAGACAGACAAAGTACCAAAACTACAGTCATGCTTCCTCTGGCAGCTCTGGCTGGCCCTCGGAAGTGTTTGGCAGCTCTGGCTGGTTCTCAGAAGCTCTCAGCAGAAGTTCCCAAAAGAAAAGTCTCAGAAGAAGTTCCCAGAAGAAAAGTCTCAGCAGAAGCTCCAGCCGACTCTCAGAAGAAACTCCGCCAACATAAGTTCCATTCTCAAAATCAAAATCACTTTATCCAGCCTGGGCCTCTCCTCCTCAGCCTCCATGCTGCTTGTTCCAAAAAGTTCTGACTCTCCCCCTTGTGCTTTTCCTTATATAAGATTTTATCTCCTCCTTGTTCCAGCCCCTTCCTGTTACATCAGGATGTCCATCCCACTGTGGGATTTATAAGTTCTGGGTCTTAATACTTGCACAATTGTGAGCTTAGAACTAAATGCTAAGTAACTGTTAGCTTGCAATACAAGGGGATCTTCAAATTTAATTACTATTACAATGGAAGAAGGCAGCTCCCATATCAAAATGGAGGGGATTCCAATCTTTTTGTGTGTGTGTTGGGGGAGAGTTTGCTTTGGGCAGGAAGATGGTCATACCTCTAAAGATGCTACATAAGGCTCAGGTGTGGTGGTAGCAAATATTGAGTGTAATGAGGAAAGCCAAGGAAAAACTATTTAAAATATGTGAAAAAAATGAAAGATAAAACATCCAAGAGAGAAAGTTTGCATATAAGTTTAACCCATGGCAGATAAATAATTGACTGATAAATAGAGGAAAAATGAGTAAATAAAACCATAACACATTTAATGGGTATTCATGCCATGAAGAAAAATTACCAAAAATCTCCAGTGACGAACAGAATTCTTTAGACACCCCAGAGACCATGAGACAAGAACAAGAAGTACTATAGTGATCCCAAAGGAGAAGTAAGACATTAAAAGGGAACATCAGGATGGAAACATGATCATATATCATAGCTCACAAATATAATTGAAGAAGATAATCAAAGTATAGAAAATAGAATAAACAATAGTTCATAAGTACAAAGAAGCAGATATTTTGCAATAATAACAATTGTGATCTTCAAAAATAGATAAGTGAAAATAAATTTGTCAGAAATTACTAATCAATAAGAAATTACAAACTATCTACTATTTATTAAATACTGTACAAGATGACTGGAATAGCCAAAAAATAATAATAATTCCTTGAGGATTTTATATTCTGTTAGAAGTAAGTAAAAGAGAAAATTAATTCTGTTCTAAATGACTCAAATAAAGCTGAAGACAGGACATAAAGAGACAGATCAAAGACCATAGGGTCTACAAGAAACACATGACAGATCAAAAAAAAAAACTGCCACAATATGTGAAATAATACAAGAAAACTCAATAGCACTTTTGCATAGTGATTGATCAAATTCACAGACTAATAATGGGGGAGGAGGAGTTAAAAACATGTCACAATTCTATTATTTTAAAAAATTGCAACCATCCAACAAAAGAATTTCATCTATGAAATAAGTAAGGTTTATTCCACAGAAATAAGAAACAACAGAAAAGAGAATGGAATAGTTAATTCCAAAAAACAAGCAAGATCATGTTGTGATCCAAATTAGCATAAAGGATTTGACTGAAAAATCAATAAAACTTTAGCAAAGGAAGAGGTATTAAAGGCATTGCTGGGGGAAAAAATCTAGAAATGAGCAGAGAGAAGACTTAGGAAACTTTAAAACAATAAATAAAATAAAAGATATTTAATAGGAACTTTTAAAAAGTACAGTTATCAGGAAAATAAAAATCCATTAAATAAATTCCAGTATGTTTATATGTTTTTGTTTGTTTTTATCTTATTCAACTAAGGTGCAAATAAAGGAACATAAAGTGATCATCAAAAGCAATCAAAAGACTTTTAAGGTCCAAAAATTTAAGGGAATATAAAAATATTAGGAGGAAGGAAGAAAACTATATTAATATTCTACAGACTAGATTACAATTTATTCTTTGGGTGAATTAATATATTTTGTAGTATGACTAAAGTAGGAAGTTAAGCAGTTAAGCAGGCATCAAAAAAGTGAAGAATGAGAGGGAAAGCTTAGATACATGTAATCTAGATACAAAGTGGAAATAGAATTTATAGTAATTTTCATAATCCTTAGAATGGTAAGGAAGAAGTGACCCATGAGTGAAGAAGATGCAAGAAATAAAGAAGAAAGGCTAGTGTGAGGTCCAGTGAAAGTGGGTTACAACATAGCTGGGAAAAATGTGGGGTCATAGCCTAGAAGGGCGGAAATGTTCCATTAAATATTTTTGGTAATGGTACTGAGGACTTCTATGGTAATTCTTGTTATGATTATGAGTTGATATCAGTTATTTAGACAGTTAATTAGCTTTTTGACATGGATTTTTATTAAGGTGAGAGAGTAAGATGAGTTAGCACAAAATATTCCATACTAATCCATGACATCCTCTTCCACAAGGATGTGCAGAGTTCAAAGGAAAATATATTCACAGATTACATGTGGCAAAAGGAAAAGTTTTTCCTCAATTCTTTGCAATGATGCTCTTGGTTGTGGGAGAGATATGATATAATGAGGATTTTCTTTATTGTTTTTGGGGGGGCCATGGCAATAGTCCTTTTTATGGTAGGAGAGGTCTATAAAGGAAAGAGACAGAGACCTCCTAATAGGTTTTGTATGGGGGGAAAAGACTAGGTACCCACTTTCTCTGAAGAAGGGTTATGCTTTTCAGGACTGTATCCAATTCCACGAAATGTGCATGTTTAACAGACAATCTATAGCCATATTTGGAGGAATGAGTCATAGAACAAGTAATAAAATGACCTTACAAGACCTAACAAAGACAGGGTGTCATTATTTGGAACACAGAATAGCTCACTACATAAAACATCTATTACATCATGCATTAGGATCCCTTCCTCCTTCTCCAAAAATGGTGTAGTTGGATTGAAATACATGAATGCTGTGAGTGAAAAGGCAGTCTCTATCATTATAGTTCAATCCCTGAGAAATCATTGATTAGGGGCAGCAACAAGCCTCAGCTTCAGTTTCCTTTTCCACTATCCCTAGTCATAGAAGTACCTCAAGAAGTTAGGAACATTGGAGGATTTGAACTTTCCATCAGGCATACTAGTAATTTCCCATGGATAGCAATAGCTGAATCTAATATTCAGAGCCAAAAACAATGAGTATGCAATTAAAAATTTGCAAAGATCCCAGCCAAAACAAAAAATCCCACTAAAATGTGTATGTACATATAGACACATGCACATAGGCATGCATAAGCCCAGAAACAATAAAGAAAAGCCTCATTATGTCACACTTCTCCCACCACCAATAGCATGATTGCAAGGAATTTAGAAAGAAAAAGTTACCCTTTTGCCACATGTGATTCCGAAGTCTGAATACGTTTTCTTTTGGAATCTGCACGTCCTTATGGAAGAGGGTCTCCCAGGTTAGTGCGGGATACTTTGTGCCAACCCTTCTTACTATCAACCTTAACCAAAATCCATATCGAAAAGCTAATTAACTGTCGAAATAGCTGATATCAACTCAAAATCATAACAAGAAGACCATTACTGTGGGGCTTGTGAGCCTTTCTTAAAGGTTTCCTTTAGAAAGACATGTTCCCCTTGCCCCCAACAACAGTTATCCCCATTAGCAGATACTCATTTTGGTCAACTGGCTTCAAAGTGTGAATGTGCGATGGTGTAGTAGCCCCAGAATTGATGTATGCCACCAGTGAGATATGAGAGACATCTGGGAGTAGATATATGAGAGTGAAAAATGAGAGATATAGGGAGAAAGAATACAGAGAGAGACAGAGAGAGACAGAGAGAGAGAGAGAGACAGAGAGAGAGAGAGAGAGAGAGAGAGAGAGAAAGAGAGACAGAGAGAGACAGAGAGAGACAGAGAGAGACAGAGACAGAGACAGAGACAGAGAGAGACAGAGAGAAACAGAGAGAGACAGAGAGAGAGACAGAGAGAGAGACAGAGAGAGAGAGAGACAGAGAGAGAGAGACAGAGAGAGAGAGACAGA
>NW_027187278.1:2171280-2175821 GCF_028583685.1 Petaurus breviceps papuanus | reverse complement strand
AAATGTGTAGGGCAAAGGAAAAATATGAGTTGAGGTTAAGGGAAAGGTTTCAAAACCATTGAATTGAGTAATCAAAAGGCTAGAAGAGACCTTAGGGTGCAGATGATTCATGCCTCATAGGACAGGAAAGAGCTCTGAATGTACTGAGCCAAATGATGTGTCAGACTACCATTGCCAGAAGTCAATCTTTTTTTTTTCTCTTTTCTAAGGATATAGCCACAGTTTGGAGACGCCATCAGGAAGCTGAATCAGTACAAGGTTAAGCTGGATCAGAATTGGCCTCTAGGAATGAAAGATGAGCTATCATTTATGCAGTTACACTGCTACTTTTTTCATGTTAAAAAGTTCTTCAAAAACTGGACAAAGTTAAATTGTGCTAGGGCTAAACTCACATGTTTACAGCACTTTAAGATTTCCAAAGCATTCTTCCTAATGCAGCTTGAGAATGCATATATCAAAATGATACTTGTGTCTATTTTATATATGAACACTGATGCTCAGAGTAGGTAACTACTCTTACATAACTTGTAAGACAGGATTCAAACCCAGCTCCAGTGACTTCAGACCCAGTACTCTTTACATTTCACTATATTACTTAATAGGCATTTTTAATCTTTATAGTTGGAAATAAATTGTATTTTAATCCTTACCTTTAAGCAGCTTATGGGCTAGTAGTAGGATATGACATATTCACTAATACATGCAAAATCAAATATTTTATATGCATGAGTGAAGCAATCTATCCTTTTTTGACCTTTCTTCATCCTTACATGCTATTTATCATCCCAGCTTTCTTGACAGTTTCCCTGTTTCCTTCAGATCAGGGACTTTAATTTCTCCTAGCTCTTCTTGTATCTGACTCAGTGTTTTTTGGCCTACTCTGCTTTGTTGTTTTCTTTCTTCTCCTTAATCATGGATGTTCGTCATAGCTCAATTTTTGCTTTTCTAATCATCTCATTCTACACCGTAACCTATTGCTAAGTCTTCAGTTTTCACCTCTATATAAATGACTTTAAAATATTTATCTCCATCCTAAGTCTCTTCCCTGAGCCTTGATATTTAATTTCAAACTACTTCCTAGGCATCTCCACCAGAAAGTTCTGCCAGCAATCTAACTCAACATGACCAAAAACTGAAAACAATATTTCCTTCTCTTAACCTTCAACTATTCCCTAAGTCACTCTTTCTTTTTTAAAATTTATTTTATTCTGAAGGTAAGAAATAAAAGAAGCATTTCAATAACAGAATAAAAAAAGATTGTACAGAAAACTGCAAATCTCTTATGAACAACTTGTTCCTTCTTTCACCCTAAAGATGACTATCATCAGACACAAATATGTACATTTGTGTATGTATGCACATGTAATATGTGTGTGTGAAATCATTCTATACATAGTTGTATTTATATGCAGATAGCATCTTCCTTCATAGGTCCTTTTCAGTTAAATTGGGTTTTAAATTTATAGTAGTCAAAATGATCTAGTGACTCAAAGTTATTATTAAAACAATATTGCTGTTAATATATACAACATTCTCTTGTTCTGCTCATTTCACTCTTCACTGTTTCATGCAAGTCTATCCATATTTTTCTAAAATCATCCCACTGATCATTTCTTATAGCACAGCAGTATTTCATCATAATCATATACCACAACTTGTTCAGACATTCTTCACTACATGATACATTATACAAAATATTATATTTAATGAATTTCTGAGTTTCTACTTTTTTCTGTGTCATATACTGCCCTTTGCTTGTTGTCCACAGCTTTAGCAAAATTTTCCCCAAATTACCATTTAATTTCTTATGCCAACCCACAATATATTGAATCTGTGATAGGGAAAGTTGCAGTGTGGAAGAAATAACTGCATATATGCATATATTAATATATTTCACAGAGATCAAAAGGAGGAAAGGTTAGGAAATGAGAAGAGGCCATTAGATTTGGCAGTTAAGAGATCAATGGCAACTGCTGGTAAGTTAATAAGAGAGCCTGTGGAATAGAAATAGAGGCAGCAATTATATATCGCCTTTTTAAGTATTTTAGCCATGATAGAGAGGAAAAACCCATGATGATTAACTAATGGAAATAGATGGATCTTCCTCATATGTATGTATAGGGATATTATATATGTACATGTAACATATAAGACACATATTTATAGTCCCAACATTTTATTTCTTTTTGCTTGGACCTTTAAATAAAAAAAAAAAAGTAAGGAAGTAGGCAAGATTGCCTCTGAGTCCAATTCATATTTGCATTACATAAGCTCAACTCAATTTTCACAATGAAAAGGCAACCTCTTTTCAACTCCCTAATAGAGTCACTATCTCACCACAGTAGCTTTTCCAAAACTTTTCATCTGTCATCAACCTCTTTTAAAATCCCTCTCCCCCATTCTCTCAGCTGAGAACCCTGCCTATGTTTCACTAAAAAGTACAAGACCACTTGACCGGACATTCCTCTTCTCTAGTTCTCCTCATATAACATTGTTTCATATGAAGAGGTTTTTTTTTTTTTTCTTGCCTGGACAGACCCCTCTATATGCACAAGTGGCTCCATTTCATCCAATCCCATCTTCCTTATCAGATTGTCCACTCTGTCATCCCCACTATTTTACTTTCTTTCATCTCTCCTTCACTAATTCTAACTGGCTGCTGCCTTGCAATACTGCCAGCATCTCCATTTCCAAAACAGCCTCACTTGATCCATGTGTCTCTATTAACTACCATTCTATAGCTCTCATGCCTGTCATGGCTAAACTTCTTGAGAAGACCATTGACAATTAAGGCTTCTGTTTCTATTCCTCTTATTATTTTCTAAACTTTCTGACTTTAGACTTCTAATCTCATCATGCAACTGAAATAGCTTTTTTCCAAAATTTCCAATGATTTCTTAATGGTCAAATCTCATCTCCATCTTCCCTGACCTGTCTTAAGTCTTTGACACTACCAATCACTGTCTTCTGCTTAATACTCTTTTCTCTCCCGACTATTTTCTCATTTACTTTTTTTTTAAGCAATCAGGGTTAAGTAACTTGCTCAAAGTTACACGGCCAGTTATTTCTGGGTGTGGGGCTAAGTATCTGAGCCTGGATTTGATCCCCAGCTCATCCCGACACTGGAGCTGGTGCTCTTACTCACTGAGCCATCTGGCCACCCCTTCTCATTTACTTTTGCTAGATCTTTGTCATGTATAGCGTGGCAAAGAATGTGTGTCCCCCAGGGTTATGCCCTGGTATTTCTTCCTTTATTCCTCTGTACTATTCCCTGTACATAAATTATTGCAATAGTTTTCTAGTTGCTCTGCGTAATTCAAGTCTCTCCCTGTCCTAAGCCATCCTCTACTTAACTACCAAAATTATCTTCCTAAAGGTGACGCCTGGTTATATCATCCTCTCTATTCAATAAACTTTAGTGGCTCTCTATCACCCCTAAGATTTTACATATATATATATATATAAATATATATATATATATGTGTGTGTGTGTATTATATATATGTATATATATATACACACACACATTTCTCTTCTTCCTAACCTAGCCCCTTCCTATCTTTTGAATTGTCTTATACTCAACTAAACTCCATACACTCTGACGCAGTAATGTTGGCCTCATTCCTGCTCCCCACACAAAATCCTTCACCACCTGACTCCAAGCATTTTTACTTACTGATCTCCATTCATAATATCTCCCACTTTGTTTTCTGCCTCCTGGCTTCCCTCAAGTCTCAGCTAAATACCTTTTGCAAGAGGCTTTTCTGGTCCCCCTTAATGCTATTGCTTTCCCACTGAGATTATCACCGATTTATCCAGTATACCTGGTTTGTGCATAGTTGTTTGCATATTTCTCCCTAAGTATGTGAGTTCTTTAAGGGCAGGGGATATTTTTGCTTTTCTCTGTATTCCTAGCCCTTAGTACGATGTTTGGCTCATATTTATTGACTATAGACTTGACTCAGGAAAATGCAGTTCTGTTAACGAGGGCAGACTTATGCATGAAACAAAGCCCCTTGTTTTTAGAACCAACCTTATTTTTCAGGTCTTGTTCTGTGACTACAATCCATGGAACCCTATTGTTCAATCTTAAAATATTTAAAACCGAGTACTACCCAAAAGGAAATGAATATAAAACATATTGGATGTGATGAGGCAGTAACCCATTGCAAACAATGAATTATAAGGGAGAATCAGTATAAATGATGCCTTCAAGAAAATGCATGGGCAAAAAGAAAGAAAAAAATGGGATAAAGTTACAAAAGTTAGAAAAAAGTGATGAACTGAAACTCTATTAGTTTCTTCTTGTTAAGGGACAGGAAGGAAGGTTATAAGTATATTTACTGGACTTCTACCGTGTTTCCCTGATAATAAGACCTATCCCGAAAATAAGCCCTCCCCTTACTGTATAAGATTCCTCTAAAATAAGCCCTCCCCCGAAAATAAGCCCTATTGAGATTGCTACTGTACTGAAGGTGATCCCCTGCGCTACACGCTACATTATGGTACCCTCTGTATGCACCGTCCCCCCCCCCCCCCCC
>NW_027187278.1:2149449-2171180 GCF_028583685.1 Petaurus breviceps papuanus | reverse complement strand
TCCCCCCCCACCCCCCGGTGAAACGCACGCCGCACTCTGAGCTGCATCCAATCAGAGCTGCAGCAGTGAGCACGTCATCCTGTTCTTCCCCAGTGATTTGCTTGCTGGCGCCATTGAGAGCAGTGCCGCGGAGGAGAGCTGAGGCAGGACAACATAAGCCCTCCCCTGAAAATAAGCCCTCTGGTATTTTTCTTTCCAAAAAAAAATAATAAGACAGTGTCTTATTATCGGGGAAACACGGTAATGGTGTATTTAATGGAAGATATTCAAGTGTTTTAGGGTAACATGTTTTACTTGGTTGTAATATCATTACAGGTTATAAATATATTATTGAGATTATGGATATTTTTGAGTAGATATATACTAATACATAGCCCCTTTTGATCCCATGCTAAAGGAAAAATGAATTTCTTTTTATCCTTACCTATATATTTTTAAATTCTATACCACATATTTATGATAATATCAACAATAATAATAATGACAACAATTTCAAAATAATACTTTTCTCAAAATTTATTTTTGTTTGCTTGTCTACATGTATCTAATTATTAGGGAAGATGCCATGAAAGTAATAACACCACAGTTTAGAATCCACTGAAGTATTTTCTGAATATTAATTCTAATAATTTTTGTTATTACATAGAATGCACTAAAATAAGAGAAAACAAAGTTTCCCATAACCTATCTTATTGTTAGAATAAGAATTAGAATTTCAACTCTGCCCCTAACACACACAGCTATTCATGTTTTTGTTCCCTATAATTCTCTGTATGGTCTTTCCTATTTTGTATACTATCTCCTTTTTTTTTTTTGCATTATTCCTTTGTCCTTATTAGCATTCATTATACCCATATATTAAGTGGGACCTGTGAATCTCATTAATGTACATTTATTTACTCTCCTTTCCAAATAATTACAATATTAAATAAGAGTAATGTGACACTAATCCTTGCAATGTCCCCAGTAGATTATTTCCAATTTCTTGCAGTATCATAAACCAACAGATTTTGCTGATTTCTAGCCAATATTAGTCCCAAATGCATTCACTGGGTTAATAACAGCAATGAAGTAAAATGACACCTTCACTAGAATTATTTTAAATATTATAATTTTAGAAATTTTCAGTGTTCACCCTGATACAGAACACTTTTCCTCTTTAAGAGTGTGTGTTGTCAATGAATATAATGAATTCTTATATTTTACTAATCTTGTTTCCTTATTAATTAGTAATAAAATGCATAAAATGTTTCTGGATGTTTAATTCCTCTTGAATTAAAAAACAACAATAACAACTATCCATTCCTTTACAATTATACCCAGATAGTTTAGTACTTTAACTAATTACTAATTACTTAACTTAAATAACTAATTATTTCTAATTATTTTGATATCCTAATGTAGTCAAAAGTCTAGCACAATGTCATAGACTCAGTTAAGTGAACTTCAGGGAAAAAAATTTTTGTTTTTGATAGTGTTTATTGTAACAATGATTCTAGTGACCATAATCCTTTCTCAAGATAATAATCTTTGAAGGGTAGTAGTTGGAATGTGTTTGTGTATAAGTATATTGTGTGCCTATATATAAATGTTTGTATAGATACATTCACATTAATATATATGTATATAGACACACACGTATGTTTGTATACATAAGCATATGTGTGTGTGCATATGTATATGTCTATATGTGGCTCCTGTCAGCCATAACAGTAGTTTGCATACATAGACATCTACAAAACCCTTTATCTTCACCATCTCACTTGAGCCTATAATAATTCAGTGATAAGAAAAAGTCTTAGGAAGTTTAATTGAATTGCATGAGGCAGTGTGATCTTGTGGAAGAGTGTTGGATTTGGAGTAAAATACCAGGCTCCAAATGTTAGATCAGTCATTAACTAACAGTGTGACTGTTGGCCGAACCTAACTTCTCAGGGTCGTAGTTTCCTCATCTATAAAATGAGGGGTTTAGATTAATTATCTCTAAATGACCTCATGCCATAACACTCTGTAATTATAAGGTCATACTGCTAGAAATGACAGATCTAGGATCCAAACATTGGCATTTTGACTCAATCTACAACTGCTCCCACTATCTGTGAGAATATAAGAAGGAGAAAACCATTTGATTTGAAAAGAACCTCTATCATTAGTAGAAATAGAAAAACAATGTCAAGGACAAGATAAGAGAAGCAGAACTCCCTTTGGACTATTGAAATATTCTCAATATTAAATCCTTGGGGCTTTCTCTAATTAGCACAATACTGAAAAGTTACTTGGCTTTGCCTTTTCTAGTCATGTTAGTTAGTTTAAGGCAGCATTTATTTATTGTCCATGGAATATTAAATGGTGTATATATTGAATTAAGGGCTCTCTTTCTTCCCATATCAACAGCATCAAAACTTGCATTTAAGTTCCTTTATATGTCTGAAAAGCATGCTATTCTCATCTCTGATGAGGGAAAACTTTCTCCTCTTCCAAGATAGAGTGCAAGTATGACTTTTTCTATGAAGCTTTGCTTGATCTCCTCGATCAAATTTTTCTAGAGCATTTTGTCTGAATTTCTCTTTTGTCCTTATGACATTCCATCTTATGTTAAAGCTATTTTACTTGTGTATACATTATAACCATCGCTAATCCCTAATCAAAGTGTTAGTGAACAAAAGAGAAGCAATGTCAGACACATACACACACAAACACACATATATGAATGTATGCATTTTAGATGTTGTTTGGTCATTTTTCTGTCATGTCTGATTCTTTATGACTCCATTGGGGTTTTCTTGGCAAAGATCCTAGGATAGTTTGCTATTTCTTTCTCCAACATATTTTATAGATGAAGAAACTGAGGACTAAGTGATATAAAGCACACAGCTAATAATTGTCTGAGGCCAGATTTGAAATCAGGTCTTCCTTACTACAGGCTCAACCTTCTATCCACTGCACTTTCTAGCTATCCAGTGTATTGCAAATACAAGATAATAAAACACATGCAATGAGGAAATCACAGAATGTTTTGGGAGATCAAAGAATAATCAAGTCTATGGTTCTCAGAAAGTAGACAAATTTCTTTTCCCCACAATTATTTTTCTTTTGTTATTTGTACAAATTCATCAGTCCAGTGGCTCTGGTTATCTTGGAGGTCTGCTATGAGAGTCAACTCAAAGTCTCCATCCTGAAAAAAAGCATTTCCTGAAATCTCTATATTTCACTGAGCTCTAGTCACAGTTTTAAAATAATGGACTTGCTCCCCACAAGAAGAGACAGATATTATACTATTTACTCTGCCCTTGTGAGGTCATCCAAATTTAGGAACCACACCATAAGAAGAGGATTGTAAAAATTAAGCAGATCCCTTAAGAAGGCCAACCAGGAAGGTGATTGGGCTTCTAAATTAGAAAGTGAAACTTGAATCTGAAAAGACTAGGAATGGATAGGAGAGCTATCAATAAGTTTTTCAAGAACTGTCACATGAATCATGATTTTTATTGTTGGCACTAGAGAATAGAAGCAGGGGCAATGGATGGAAGTTAAAGAATGATAAATTTACTCTCTACATAATGAAAAATACCTTAATAATTAAAGTTGTTCAAAATTAGAATGAGTTACCTTGAAGGGAAATTAGTTTTTTAATACTGAAAATCTTTAGTCATGGTTTGGATAATGCCTTGGTATGGATATTAGAAATGTGAACCCAGTTGAGATACGGGTTTGGGAGACTTGGATAACTTTCATTATCTATAATAAAACACACTGATTATCATTGGCCTATAATTTACTTATTTTCTCATGTACTTTCTCTGAACAACTACTTTCACCATTTTTTTTTAGAATGTGCACTCCATGCTCTTGAAAATTTGTTTCTAGAAGTAGAATTTTTTAGAATAAGTTTGACCCAAAATAATAAACTTTTTCCTTGCAACCTTATAGATAAAAACGTACATACCAGTTTCATAGATAATATTATATGCAAAGTCCACGTAATTATATAATGACCATTAGTAGAGAATTACATATGCTTGCAAATAATACTAGCTTAATTAAAACACACCAACACACCCTGACATGAAGGGGAGTTTTGTGGCAATTCAAAAAGAGATAAGATTTTCTGCATTTGAATTAGGTAGCTGATTTTTAAAAAATATATCATACATGTATTAGAACCTACATTTGTCCAGTAAGTTAAGTAAATCATCACTACTTTCTTGGTTGCCATCACTTTCCTTATTAGTCTTCCATTTCCCCTCCTCTTCTGACAATATGTCACTTTCAAGACTGTAAATTTCATTTCAAAGGTAGCATTTTTTCAAGTCACAGATTAAGGAAATATCCTTGCCTCCACATTTATAACTTGGATGTCCCGCAGACCTTTACTAAATGTTGGTTGAATTGGATTGAATGCAACAATGGTCTCTTAATTTTTCCCCTAGACTGTCTTCTTGGAAAAATTCTCTTCAGTTATTATAAGCACAATGATATATTTAACTCAATTTTGATCACCCATGAATTTGGGAGGGAAATGTGAAGGCATATGTTTGAAGTAATATTAATATGTTACCCATATTTCACATTATTTACAATAGAAGGTGAAGAATAGGAACATAACTGTATACTAGAAGGAATTCTAAAAGCCAGATAGTCAAAATTCATATTATAGATGAGGAAACTGAGACCTAGGGAAGATAGGTGACTTACCTGAAATCACACAAGTAAGAAACTCACAGTGAGATTTGAATCTAGGTTTTCTGACTTTAGAGTCAGTGCACTTTGAATTTCAACACTATAGCTGATATTTTTATTATAGCTTTAAGAGCACCTGAAAAGCTCACATGATCTTGGATGAGGTCAAGGCATGTCCTCTTAATAAACTTCTCTTAGATTACTGCTAAATGATGATGCAGGAAGTAATTTAACTTTGCATCACTTGTTGATTGTTATGAAACATGCTTTACTTACCTTTATTTTTTAATGTCCATATTTTTATAATCATGTTTTCCAAGTTTACTTGCTACCAGAAGCAATAACTCAATTATATAAAGTAGATCTTTAAATCTCTACTTAATTTTCAATCATTGTTAGTAGAATTTTTTTAAATTTAATTAGATATGTTATTACATTGAGATTGAATGAAGTTTAAGTACAAAATAATATTTTCTCATAAGGAGAAAAAAATCTGGAAGTTTAGAGGTGGAACAATGCATTTTTGCATAACCAGCAGGAGTCAGACATTAGAATAATAAACCTTTTTTTATTTATGTAACTCAAGTCTCAAAGTTCATGGTGTGAGATTCTCTCCTCATTGGTGGAGAATAATGCTCTGGGTCTGTGTGAGGGGGAGGTGTGCTGTTGGAGAGAAAAGAGATTCAATTTCTTGATTTTATGATTTTTTTCAGTCTCTTCAGTCTTCAGTTCTTTCAGGCTTTTCAGTCTTTGGGGGACACTTTAGACTTCAAGTTTTGAGAGAGAAGATGGAGGACACCCACTTGAGGTGCTGAAGGGAGAATCATATTCTGGGAATAAGCTGGTGTCAGAAGAACGAGCAGTCCCCATCATGTTATTATCACCAGTTTGTTACACTATAGAATTCTGGTAATTTTCTCTTTGGTTGAGATCTGGGACTCTGTTTTCTGTCTCTCTTATTTCTCTCTCTCTTATTTCTCTCTCTCTCTCTCTCTCTCTCTCTCTCTCTCTCTCTCTCTCTCTCTCTCTCTGTCTCCTTCTGTCTCTCTCTCTGTCTCTCTCTCAGCTGAACTAGGTACCTTGTTCCTAATAGAACTCTTTTACTTTGTGTTGTCTGGTATATATTTTTATATGTATATTTTTTCTGATTTCTATTTTGCTACTGTTTTAGATAAATGTGGTTTTTTTCTTTCTTCTAAGTGTCTGTTCACTGTGGAATTGATATTTAGTGGGAAGGAAGTTAAACTTTGGATATAAAGTTTGGGATCCTTCTTTCCCATTAATGACTAGCAATCAGAAGTCTAGCTTGAACCTGAAAACTCTTATCTTATAGACTAACAATATTCAAGGGAGAAGATAGATAAAATTCTAGTCAAATACTCTCTTTTTTCCCTCTGATGAGAGCAGAGTGGCCAAGGTTCTGGCTCCAAACTTCTACTTCCCTTCTGGCAGGAATTAAAGTCTCCCTTTATAATGCCAATACAATATTCACAGTGCCCAAGGTGGCTATGAATATGTCGGTGTAGTTGTGAATCACAAAATGTAACTGATTCTTCACATGGAAGAAAAAAACATTTATTCAAACAACAGAAGGTTAAATCCATCATAGCAACCAGTAAGTTGGAACACATACCTAATGCAGTGAGCACCAACATTCCCAAGCCTTCCCTCCATCAGGCCTTCAAAACAAAACAGGCCCCTTAAGCAAAAATGCCCCTTTCTCACTCAAGCTAGCTGCTCTCTGCCTCCATGCTGGCTGTTCCTAGCTCGGCTCATGCTCTGCTCCTTCCTGCTCCACCCTTCGTGTGCCACCCTTTCAGCAAGCTCCTCCCACCATGGGCTCCTTGTGATTACATTTGGTCTATTAAGGGGCAGGGAAGATCTTCAAATTTTCATTGCCATTACACCATTAGATAAGGGTAGGGCAAGATGATGAGCCAAAGGCCCAAAGAGTTTCCCTGATGTCAGTGGGGTATTCCCAGAAGAGCTGGAATTAGAATACAGGTTTTCCGACTCCCAAGTCACTCCATTTTCTACTAGACAGTGTTGCTATCTTACCTCACTGTAAGGGAAGTCTAAACTAAGAATCTGTGAAATTTCAGTCAATTATTTTTTGATGGGGATGATCATCTTGGGTACCACATCAGGGGAGTAGAAAGGAGATGTAAATTATTGTTTATGAAGAAATTATGCTAGAGTGATGTAAGTAGATATTTTAGTATCTTTCATAAACTCAGCCAATACTCATGTTACTGAAATAATTTATAGCTCAATTAATTATGATATTCAATCTGTTACCAAACTATTTTATTTGTATATATCTCTAACAAGATGCCAGAAAGTGATAAGGGACAGAACTTTTAATTACAGCATTCCATTTCCCTCTTCTACTTCTACTTTCTCCTTACAAACTTAAATAAAATATTCCACAAATAGAAAAGGTCAACTTTGACTCAATCATCATTTTATTCTAGGGATTTTGTTGATGGCTTGTTGAATTTCTTTTTCTGAGATGGGATTATTTAAGTAATTTAATTCCTCTTCAGTTAATCTGGGCAATTTATATTTTTGTAAATATTCATCCATTTCACAAAGATTGTCAAATTTATGTGCATACAATTGGGTAAAATAATCCCTAATTATTGTTTTAATTTCTTCTCCATTGGAGGTAGATTCATCCTTTTTCATTTTTGATACTTGTAACTTGCTTTTCTTGTTTTTTTTGTATCATATTGACTAAAGTCTATCAATTTTGTTGTTTTTTTTCGTAGAACCAGCTCTTAGTTTTATTTATTAAGTCAATAGTTTTCTTAATTTCAATTTTATTAATCTCTCCTTTGGCTTTCATTATTTCTAATTTAGTATTTAATTGCGGAATTTTCAATTTGTTCTTTTTCTAGTTTTTTTCAGTTGCATGCCCAGTTTATTGACCTAAATTTTCTGTTTTATTCATGTATGCATTCAGGAATATAAAACTTCCCCCAAAGAACTGTCTTTGTGGCATCCAACAAGTTTTGGTATCTTGCCTCATTATTGCCATTCTCTCTCTCTTTTTTTTAAGCAATCGGGGTTAAGTAACTTGCTCAAGATTACAAGGCCAGTTATTTCTGGGTGTGGTGCTAAGTATCTGAGCCTAGATTTGATCCCCAGGTCATCCCAACACTGGAGCCGGTGCTCTTACTTGCTGAGCCACCTGGATGCCCCTAAGCAATTGGGGTTAAGTAACTTGCTCAAGGTTACACATCCAGGTGTTTCTGGGTGGGTGCTAGGTGGCTGAGCCCGGGATATGATCCCCAGGTCATCCCGACACTGGAGCCAGTGTTCTTACTCACTGTGCTACCTGGCCGCCCCTATTGCCATTCTCTTGAATGAAGTTACTGATTGTTTCTATAATTTCTTGTTTGACCCACTCATTCTTTAGAATTAAATTATTTAATTTCCAATTAGATTTTAGTCTATCTTTCCATGGCCTTTTATTGAATATGATTTTTATTGCATCATGATCTGAGAATGATGGATTCAATTTTTCTGCCTTTCTGCACTGAATTGTGAGGGATTTATGCCCTAGTACATGGTCAATTTTTGTGTATGAGCCATGTACCACTGAGAAGAAGGTATATTCCTTTTTTATCCCCATTCAGTTTTCTCCAGAGATCTATCATATCTAGCCTCTCTAAAATTCTTTTCACCTCCTTAATTTCTTTCTTCTTTATTTTGAGGTTAGCTTCATCAAGCTCAGAGAGGGGGAGATTGAGGTACTCCACTAGTATAGTTTTGCTATCTATTTCTTCCTCTAATTCCCTTAACTTCTCCTCTATGAATCTGGATGCTATACTGTTTGGTGCATATATGTTAAGTAATGATATTCTTTCATTCTCAATAGTGCCTTTTAGCAGGATGTAGTTTCCTTCCTTATCTCTTTTAATTAGATATATTTTTACTTTTTTTTGCTTTATCTGTGATAAGGATTGCTACACCTGTTGTTGTTTTTTTTTTTTGCTTTAGCTGAAGCATAATATATTCTACTATAGCTTTTTACCTTTACCCTGTCCATATCCCCTTGTTTCAAAAGTGTTCCTTGTAGACAGCATATTGTAGGATTGTGGCTTTTAATCCATTCTCCTATCTGCCTCCATTTTATGGAAGAATTCATCCCATTCACAGTTATGATTATTATCTGTCTTTCCCTCTGTCCTATTCCCTCTCCTTTATGTTTTTATTTCTTCCTTCTCCCTACCTCTCCTTAAGAGTTTTCCTTTTTGACCACTGCCTCCCTCAGTATTCCCTCCCTATGTCCCCCCTCTCTTTACCTACCCTTTCCCCTTACTACATTTTCAGTCCCTTCCTTTCCATCCTGCTTTCCACCCTTATACCTCCTACATCCTGTGGGGCACAATCGATTTTTATACTTAACAGAGTGTGTTATTCCCTTCTTGTACCCAAACTGATGAGAGTAAATTTTGTACACTGATCCTCTCCCTCTCTCCATTCCCTCTATTGTAATGAGCTTTTGTGTCTTTTCACATTAGAGTCTTAAACTTAACTGATTATGTTGATCCCTCCTTGAAGCAGAACCGATGAGAATAAAGTTCATACAATGTTAATCTCCCTCCCTTCTTTCTCTCTACTATAGTATGTTTTTATTCCTCTTCATGTGGCATAATTTACCCTTTTCTGCCTCATCCTTTCCTTTTCTCCCGTTATAGTCCCTTTGTATCCCTTAGTAAGGTTTTTCATCATCAGATTAGTTCATTTATACCCACACACTCTATCTATGTATATCCCTTTTTAATGTCATAATTATATAAATTTCAATATTGACAGGTATCAGCTTCTCATATAGCTATGTAAACAGTTTGCTTTTATTGATTCACAAGTTATGTGCATGTGTGTACATGTGTGTGTATGTGTTTTCCTTGTTTACCTTTTTATGTCTCTCTTGAGTCTTGTATTTGGAGATCAAAATTTCCATTGAGCTCTGGCTTTTTCATATGGAAAGTGTGGAAGTCCCTTATTTCATTAAATGACCATTTCCTTGCCTGAAAGATTATGCTCAGTTTTGTCAGGTAGTTGATCCTTGGTCTCAGTCCTAGCTCTTTTGCCTTATGAAATATCAAATTCCAATCCCTCCAATCTTTTAATGTAGTAGCTGCTAGGTCCTGTGTTATCCTGACTGTAGTTCTCTGATATTTGAATTGTTTCTTTCTGGCTGCTAGCCACATTTTCTTACTTGACCTTGTGATTCTGGAATTTGGCTAATATATTTCTTGGAGTTTTCAATTTGGGATTTCATTCAGGAGGAGTCTGGTGAATTCTTTCAATAACTATTTTATCTTCTGATTCAAGGACCTCAGGACAGTTTTCTTTGACAATCTCTTGGAGGATGTTGTCCAGGCTGTTTGATTCATCATGGCTTTCCAACAGACCAATAGTTCTTAGGTTATCCCTCCTGGATCTGTTCTCCAGGTCAGTTGTTTTTCTAGTGAGATATTTTACACTTTCTTCTAATTTTTCAATCTTTATGTTTTGTTTGACTGATTCTTGATGCATTATTGAGTCCTCAGCTTTGAATTGATTGATTCTGATTTTTTTCCAACCTGCTCGAATCCTGCCGACTATGCCATAATGTAAGCCATGCACAAGCAACTTTCCAGAGGACTGCTGCTGTGAACAGCTTTCAAGGTTCTGATTGAATGGTATAGCAAACTCTCTATCCAATAACAAATCAGAGCAAAACATTCATAGAAAATCAAAATACAGCATTCACAATGTTATAACATCACAGAAAATCAAAATACAGCATTCACCATGTCACAGCTCAACAACTTATCACTAAAATGGACACATAGTTTTCACCAAAGTAATCATATAGTTTTCAACAAAGTACATTCGTTTAGTCAATCCCAAATTCCTTAATTCAATCACATAAGTACAAAAGTCAAAGTTCTCCATTCCTAGGTCACTATAAATCATAATCTTCTCTGTCAGTACACAGTATCCAAGTAAAGTCTTCTTTCAGCTGGACTCAAGATTGGCTCTCAGCTTCCATGGTTCCTCTTCCATGGTCCCACATCCAACTGTCACCTGGGTTCGAAGGCAGGCAGCTCCCATTTCCTTGTCCAGTTCTGAATCCAGTCCCCATTCCATATTGAAGTTCACAGTTTCCAGTTCACCTCAAGTCCTTCACAGTTCCTGTTTCTGGGAAGACAAAGCTTGACAGAGCCACAATAATATTCATGCATATTGCCGGGACCATCATCAATTCACTATCTACCTGTGAAATCAACTCAGACCCACCAACAAGGTCTGAGAACTAAACAGAAATCATCAACATAGAAATCAACACAGACCCACAAACAAGGTCCAAGAAATTAGCAGCAATCATCAATAAAGTCCCAGGACCTCCAAAACTCTCCTCCAGGACTTCTGTAAACATACAACCAGAAAATCCTCTTTCAAGGCTTCCAGTCAGGTCCCAGGGCTTCTGTACAAAGTATCACAAACATCAACACAGACAGAGCAGACAAACAGAATGCCAGGATACCACACATTTTCTCCTTCTTGACTCTGCTACCACAAGAGTCCTCTTCTCAAGAGTTCTGCTGTCTCTAGCCTGGAAATTCTCCCTATATATGGTCATTAGCTCCTCCCCTTCCTGTTGTAGGAGTTCATGACTTCTAAGGTTCACAAGTTGCAGGGTTCACACGGTCTGTTTCTTAACAGACTTTATACAAGGCTCAAAAGAATCTTGAACTGAAACAATGTGTTAATTAAACAGGGTGTGAACTACTTCTGTGCTTGCCATTACAATAAGGAGACATTTTCAGCACCTAAATGTGAAAACAACAATAAAAGGCTATTCAATCATCAAAAAAATGACTATTTTTTAATATTCATTCTGCTTATCTTGCCTTACTTTTTCAAGTTCATTTAAGCCTTCCCAAGTTTCTCTGTATTTATCATATTTCTTTTTTCTTACAGCACAATGATATTCCATTATATTCATGTACCACAACTTGTTTAGCCTCTGGGAGGTCTGGAGAGTGAATTGCTAAACTCTTCCCAAAGTCTTTATATAGGTAGAAATTTGACTTCCAGATCATTCCATTCCTCAGCTGCAGCTCTGCTTGGTTTCAAGTCCAAGGAACAAGATACCTTCTGTTGTTTCCCTCTGCTCCCACCCCCCACCAGATATTTTAAATATATGGAAAAGAAAGAGTATATTGAAAGAGAATTTGTTCTTTCAACTAGATTTGGGGAGGGGGTAGAGTGGAAGCAATGTGAAAATGAATTGAAAAGAAAATCCATTTCCTTTCTGTGTTATACACTACTTACAAGTAATATTAATAATGGATATCACTGTAGATCTAGAGGCACATTGAAAAGAATAACAAATGAGAAGATGTTATTTGTGTTTCATAGAAAATATTAAAATTCATTTTATGTGGTTAAAAACAAAACAAAAAGCAAGAAAGTCTGTTGAGTGCAGTAAAATCTTTCCCTGCCACAAATAACTGGAAAAAGTTTTTGCTGTCCCTAAAGATATTTTAAAGTGTGCCTATAATTTTCATTTAGTGTTCAGGGAAACTGAAGGTACACTTATAGTATTCTATTCTCTTATTCTGGAGCATGCGGCAACTGCCATATATTTGTTAAAACAAAATTTAACATCATAGTGCAGGTTGGCAATGCAAACAGTTTCTCTTTTGTTTATCACTGAGGAAAAAAAAATATGTTGTTATTAAAGACAGAATATACTGGAAAAAAATTTTCTCACCACCACCACCCCATAAAACCAGGAACTGTCATCTGACTGACAATTACTAGTTTCACAACTTAGTCCAAGTCATTCTATCTTTCTAGGTTTATTTTCCCAGATAAAAAATGAATGTTAAAAAAAAAAAACTGTACTGTTACATAGACAAAGTTGTTCTTGAGAATGAGTGTTGTGTAGTGGATAGAGTATAGGATTTCAACCCATACCTGGGTTCTGATATATCTTACAGGCTATGGGACCCATGGCTTATCATTTAAACCTCTATCTGCAAACTGGAGAAAATAATGCCTATTGTGCTACCTCATGGAACTCTTTTGGGATTTAAATTAAATGATGTACATAAAGTTCTTGGAAAATTTTTAACTGCTATGTACATAACAGTTATGAAAAGACAGAGGTCTTAATAAATATAAATAAACTGCTACAAAAGTTTTGCTTCAGTGATATTTTATATACCATATTGGAGCAAACAGGAATTTTACCATAATTGTGCTCTAAGCCAATGTTCATGTGCTGATGTAGGATATTTAATTAACTACATTCAGAAGTAGAAATTTAATCCACATTGATGGATGAATCCAATTCTTGGGAAGCAAAATTATCTAAAGGAAAGAAAAAATTGACTTATAGTCAAGATATCTGGGTTTAAGCCTCAGTGCTAAAATTCACTTGATATAAGAACAGAAATGTCATTTTCCTTCTCTAAGCCTTGGTTTCTTCATAAAGAATTTTGTAATACCTACACCATAGCATTATTCTAATTTTTAAAAAAAAGCTACTTTGAACCAATTATAAAGTGCTATAAAATATTAAGTTGGGATCAATTTAAGACTACATTTGAGATAAGCAACCCCAAATGAGAACACTCTCTTTACCAATACAGATCAGTATGCACTATTCCTCCTCTGGGAGCCATAGATGGTAGAAAAATTGATTGTTCATGTGAAATGGTTTGCTCATGCAAATTGATTAAAATAAGACAGTTGTTTTGGTATTTTCTTTATGAATGACAAAATATTTAAAATATGAATTCGAGTTCCATGCCCTATATCATGTCCTACTATATCTCAGTATAATTGTTATTACAGTGTGATGGATAAAAAACTGGCCATAGATTAAAAAAAAAATTCTTGGACTCTTGTCATGCCTCAAACACATACTGACTTGGAAGCCTTAAGCATGTTATTTTATCCTTTCAAGGCATGGACAAACTCTCTAAGGATATAAATTGCTGAGTAGTTCTCAATCTGCTTTGGTAGAGGGAGTTTCCTTAATGAGAGTTACCTATACCAATGCAAATATGAGTATTGCCCAAATTTGATATTTCAGTACAGACAAACTGTCAGCATAATTACATAGAAGGGAATATTAAATTAGTCTTAGAATACTATAGCAAAAAGGAACTAGGAAATAATTCTATACATGTTATTCATTCTACTCCTTTTACAGAGAAGGAAACAGAGGTACAGAAAGATTTGTCACTTGATTAATGTCACACAGAGATTTAGAGTGAAGTTCAATAATCCAAATGTGTTATGTGGCCTTCATATGAATAGAAAGCTATGAAAAAGAGATTTATGGAAAATATTTTAAATATAAGTACAACAGCATGGATTATTACCATTTTCTATGAAGTTTAATGGAAAGGACAAAAATAAGAAAACACAAACCATTGAGAAAGTGTATGAGCAAATACTTCTTGTCCTTTCAAAGCCAAGATATATGGCATCCAAGGAAAGCAACAATTTCAAATATAAACCTATAGACAAAATTTCACAAAAGATGCAAGGAAATCATAAGTGATATTTTTTCTGTTCCTGGGTGCTTTACTTTTAAGTACAAATGATCAGAAAAATATGAGGAAAGGAAGAAAAGCTAAACCAGACCAAGCATAAACAAAAGAAATCCATGCTAGAGGCAACACAATTTTGAATATTTTAATTGAAAGGAGAATGGCTTAAGATTGGAAAACAATAGAGAATCATCACCATAAAAACGTGATTGAGATTATATGATTAATTTTGATACATATACCTACTTTATCTTCTCTAAAAAAGTGTTCATGGAAATTAATCATACAGATATGGAGGGCAACCTTCACGAAAATGAAAAGAGAACAGAAATTTTCACAAATCATTTTCCTATTCAAGAAACTATTTGCATTGTAACAATGTAATAGGAGGGGAAAATAGGAGATCCTTTTAGTACTATATGATAATGAAGAAGAAGATGAGGAATAGAATGAGTATGGTGAAAGGAATTTTATAAGTAGAACAAAATATTGCTTTAAATTTATCCAAAAAACAATCTTCCTTACATACACTGAGCATTGAACTTCTACAAGATTTTTTTTATAAATACAACTACGAGGATAACTGTATTCAGTTATATTTTGGTTGTCACCATGAAATGACCTATAAATGAGAGATATGTACACTCACCAAAGGTGCAGTTGATGTCATGTACCATGTCCTTGAGGCAGTTAGGTGGCTTAGTGGATGGAGCACTGGGCCTGGAGTCAGGAAGACCTGAGTTCAAATCCAGCCTCAGATGTTTATTAGTTGTATGACCCTGGGCAAGTCACATAACCCCTTTTTGTCTTAATTCACTGGAGGAAGGAAATGGCAAATCATTCCAGCATTGTAGGCAAGAAAATCCCACACAGGGTCACAAAGAGTTGGACATGACTGAATGAGTCAACAACCATAATAGATGGTGAGGCTTTCCAGATGTTCTTGCTTAATTTAATGTCCTCAAGCATCCTTTAAAAGTTTTATAGAATGCTGTAATCTACAGTTTCATATAATGTTAGGCAATAATAAATCTAGAGTTAGAAGTTACATCAACAAAATGTGATTATGTTCAGTATACAGAAAAGCATGAATTATATTTTAGAAACATTGTCTTTAAAATAATGAAGAAACAAGTGATGGTATTTTGAATGGTTTCAATTATTTGGAAAATTCAATTATATGGAATTGTATATAAGGTCATTGGATCATAGATCTAAAACTAAATTAGTTGGTCATCTACTCTCTCTCATTTTACCTGTAAGGAAAAAGAGGCCCAGAAAGTTAAGTGATTTGTCCAAGATCACTTAGAGTGTAAGAGGTAGAACAAAAGTTTGAACCCAGTTTCTCTGTCTCCAAAACATTTTTTTCCCATTTAATGATGAACAAAAGAAGTACTGGGAGAAGGTTTGGGGTAGTATCGTTTATGTATAAAAAAAATTCCATATTTCCCTTTTAATTATGTAAACTAAGTGGATGATCCTGTAAAGTAAATCTATTAACCTAAGTCGCTTTGTACTGTCTTACTTTTCACATTTCACTTTCACTTTCCAATCAATGACTGAAGTTCATACCCCATTTTATGTAGGCCAAGAGACAAGAAGCACATGGTGTGTCTTGAACCTTTGCTTCCTCAGTCATTTCCTCTTTCACCAACTACTGTGGATATGCACATGAAGAAAAACTTCCTAAGGCTGACAAGTCAGCGAATTCTGTTACTTTCTCAGGGAAAATTCATTGTTTCTCTTTATATTCCCATTAAAAGATTCCCTGCACACTTGGGTCCTGGTACTGAGTAGCAGTTAGGATACTCACTTCTTGGTTTCTCAGTAATGACCCTCAGATTGGTTTGGTTTCTGCCACCCTTTTGGGATGTTGCTTACACTCTATTTTTTTCCTGCCAGGTTCTGCTTGTGAATTCCTGGAACTGACTGCTTTTACTTTGTTTTGCCTTAATCCCTATAGAGTTTTGGTACTTACCTGACGATTGCTATAGGCTCTGTCCACTAATTTATTTTCTTAATACATATTAAGCTTGATTTCCTTAGCCAGGTAGGAGGAAGCTAATTGAATAGTATCCTAGTAAAACAGAAGGAATGCTGCACATAGTATAGGAATATCTTGCTGGTAAATTTGCCTTCTATGTGGATCCATTTCATCCTAAATTTCATTATCCAGCATCACATATGTGACATTCAGTAGCATACAGTCCCATAGCTTATAGAAAAGAAAGGAATTTACACAAAGTTGGGCCTACGTGAGGCAAGCTTTTCCAAACACACACATATATGTATATACACATACATACATGTACACATGTATTTGCACATGCACATGCATTTACACATGTGTGTCTTCCTTCTCTTTTCCTGTGTTTTCAGCTCTGGAGAATATATTAAGGTTAAGAACAAGAGGGTGGCATTAGGTGGCACAATGAATAGAGCACCAGCACTGAAGTCAGGAGGATTGGAGTTCAAATCCAGACTCAGACACCTGACACTTAACTAGTTATATGACCTTGGGCAAGTCGTTGAACCACAATTGCCTTGCCTTCCTCCTCCAAAATAACAAGAACAATAACATGAATTTAGGACCACTTTAGAGCTGAGATTGAAATCAAAAGTTTCCATTTTTAAAAACTGCTCCAATTTGACTTTTCATATTCATATTTCTTGTTAACTTGTAAGTATTGAAGCAAGGCCACAATTTTGCATTGTTGGAAAATATTTATTACAATAAACTTATCCAATGATTGGTGCTATAAATAACCATGGTAGTAATAGAAAGGAAAATTATTCATATTCAATCTCTTCAGGCACAAGGGGGAATCATCTTTCAGATCTATTTGGAGAAAACATACATGAGAGGTAGGTAGTTTTTTGCTAAATCAGGAAAGTTATAGAATGGTCTAGGAGGAGCAATGCTATGAAGAGGGTAAGCACTGCAAGGTCCAGGCATAGGGGACTCCTCTTCCTTCTCTCTCCATCCTCTCTTTCTTCTCTATCTCTCTGTCTCTCTCTAACACATACATGCAGATATATACACACAACTCTCTCTTCCCTCTCTTTTCATTCAATTTTTTATAGAAACCAGTACATCAATGATCCTTTCAGTGATCACAAGTCCGGTTGTCTAGGTAGTATAAATGGAGTATTGGACTTGGAGTCAAGAAAACTAGAGTTCCAATACTTCTGTAAATCACACAGAGATTAAGCTGTGTGCCTGGGCAAGTGACTTACCCTCTCTCAGTCTCATCTTACTCCTCTGGAAAATGGAAATATCAGCAACAGCAAGTCAGAAGGCTGGAAGGCTGTTGTAAGGATCAAATGAGATAAGGAATATAAAGTGTGTTGCAAACCTTAATGGACTATATAAGTGATAACTACCAATAATGATGATAAATACTTTAATGCTTCAGAGTCTGTGTGATACAATGGACAGAATGCCAACTTTGGAGTCAGGGAAATCTACGTTCAAGTTATCCCTTCTAAAAATGATGACTATGACCTTGGGCCAGCCAGTTGACCTCTTGATTCCCTGAGCAATTCACTAAGATTATAAATTGCAAGATAGTTGCCAATGTATATTTGCAGAGCTTGCCAAAGAGTAGTGGAGAGTTTTCTAGAAATGAGTTCTCTATAGCAGTGAAACTGTAAACAAAAGAACAAAACCAAAAACAATAACAATTCTTTAGGTATCTATGTCTTATTATCCCCTTCCCTTTACCTACCTTAAAGAGTTTGCTACTTGAGGGCAAAACGTGGGAATGATGTTCCTTACCTCCCCCACCCCACTTTTCTACCACTATGAAAATAATAAGCATTCAAGGGATACTTCTTTAATGAATAAGATTCTGATTCTTTTCAAATTCCTAGTTGATATCCATGCTGTTCAATAATTATAGTTTTAGTATGTGAATATTTCTATCAATTGGAAAAATATGGAACGTAAAAGTTATCCAGATAGTTCATAAATGTATAATATTCAGATTAAAGAACTTCAGCTCATGTATGCTGTTCTACAATTCCATTCTCCTCTTGATTCATAGGATTTGTGAATCTGCATATCATCACTTAAATCTTAATAAAATAAATACATATATATGTATATGTGTACATATATGTATATCTATCTATATGTATACTCACATCACATTCTCAGTAGTTTGAAACTGCTAAAAAAAGAATTAAAGTTTTAAAATCAGAATTGCAACATTGAATATTCTCACTTTCTATTTACAATTCTATTTAATATAGTATTTCTTTGCCAAAATAATAATATTCATAATAATTATGATTATATAACAATTAATACATAATGTAGCTCTTTCAGGGAAACATGTTATGGTCTGCTTAGCCTTAGACATATTTTCATCTCTTCTAAAAACAACTGAATATGGCTTCTGAGTGAAAGTGGAAGTCACACCAAAATATCATATGAACTGCTTTACTTATGTGGATAACATCAAGTTTTAAGGATCCACCAAAATACACTTTAAACAGGTTTTTTGTTTATTTCTTTTTTACTAAACTCTCCATGTATGCAAAGAAAAAAATAGAAGACTGAACTTGAATTAGGAGGTTAAACAAAATAAATGGACAGAGATAATGCTGACACATTTCTTGGTCTCCACTATGCCAGATTTTACACAAACACACACATACATATAAGTACACAATGCACACATATATAATATATGCATGTATACATATGTGTTTGTGTACACATCTATGTACATACCAAAAATATAAAGAAGGAAGTTGTGGATGCACATATGAAGAGTTTAATCAGCATTCTGAAGTAAAATATCAATGAAAAGAATGGATTTAGGGCAATTTATATCTCTATAATACCTGTCTCATTTTTTGGAATAGTAAAATGATTGATGAAGGAATATGAATATATTCTCCCTCAAAAACAAATAAACTCATAAATTATTGCCAAAAAAAGCAAGCACACAGGGCATACCACTCTGAAACAACTATAGATAAAAATAACACTTTCTTATCATGAAGGAGAAAGATGATTGACAGATATTCTCAGAATACATGAAAAACAAGTTTAAAATTTACAAAATTATTTCTTGAAGAAACAGACAACAATCTGTTAATAGATGTGTAGCAGTGAACACGTCAGATGTATCTAATATTGATTTATCGCTACTTGGAACCTATGGAATTTCTAAGCATGGAACCAAAAATCCCTCTGCTGTTGATATCAACACACAGTCAACCAAGGATAGTTTGACAGGGAGGCATGGAACAAATAACTAGATCGAGATGATTTGTTTATAGAAATGGAAAATTTCGTGATCACTATATGATGCAAGGTCATTGGTGACAGAAACTATTAAAAAAAAAAAGCTCATTACGAAGCATCCTGTGCTTACAGATTTTTCAAGGAAATTATATAAACTGTATATCATATCACTTTTGTTGAAAAATTTACCACTACCAAAGCTTAGAAAGACATAATAATTAACCAGATTTCAATACCAGAAGCTAAATAGTATTTATAATACAATAGTCAACAAATACTTGTACTATAAATACAAACTACAAAATATCCTTGAGAATTCAAGTCTATATGTGTATGGAGGAGGGGCTTCCTGGCAGGTTATGAGGGGTTTGGGAATATCAAATAGATACTTTATATTTCAATAGATACTTTATATTTAATATAATTGAAATATAGTTTCAAATAGATACTTTATATTTGATCCTGGAGGTAGTACAGAGACAGTGGAATTTATTGAGTAGGAGGTTGGGGAGTAATTACTTATTCCTGCATTTTAGGAAGATTACTTTGATTCCTTTATAGCTAAATGGAAGAATGGACTGGAGTAGGACAGATCAACCAGCAAGCTATTGCAATAGTCCAGGCTTGAGGTCAAGACAGCCTGCACCAGCACCATGATGTTGTCAGAGGAAAGAATAGGAGGCTAGTATTTGAGAGATTTTCTGAAGGTAAAATCATCAGAACTTGCTAATAGATTAGATAAAGAGGGAGAAACAGAATGAAGAGACAATGATTCCACATAAATTGCAAGGCTGGGGATTTGAAAGGATGCTGGTATGATTAAGTGGAATAGGTAAGTGAGAAAGAAAGAAGAGTTTGGGGGAAAGTTAATGAGTTCATTTTTTATGTGTTGGGTCTAAGATGTCTGTAGTACATTCAGTTTGAAATGTCTGAAAGGTAGCTGAAATATGAGATAGAAGTCAGCAGACAGGATAGTACTGGTGAGTAGATTGGCGAATCATTAGCATAGGGATGATATTAGAATGTATGGGAACTGATAAGATCATCAAGTGAAACAGAAAGGAGATAAGCAGAGACAAATTGGGAGACCCAGTGGATAGAGCTTCAGACCAAGAGTCGGGAAGATGAGTTCAAATCTAGCCTCAAACAATTGCTAGATAAGTCACTTCACCCTGTTTATATCAGTTTCCTCCTCTGTAAAATGAGCTGGAGAAAGAAAGAGCAAATTAGTTTAGTATATTTGCCAAATCAGGTCATTGGATGCAGCTGGAATGACTGAACAACAACAGAAGAGAAAGGTACCTAAGAGACAGCTCTATGGGATACCCATGGTTAGTTAATGTAACCTGGATAAAGATTTAGTGAAGGAGACTAAGGAGAGGTCATATAAGTAGGGATAGAAGCAGAGAGATCAGTGATATACAAAGCTAAAGAAAAGAGAATATTAAGGACAAAGGATTGACTAACAGTGTCAAAGGCTGCAGATAAGTCAAGAAGAATGAGGATTAAGGGAAAAAACCCACTGGAAGAGGCAATTAAGAAAGTGTTAGAAACATTGGATAAAGCAATTTCAGCTGAATGATGAGGTCAGAAAGAAGACTGAAGAGATGCAAGAGGACAGTGAGAGGAAAGGAAGTGGAGACACTTAATGTAAATAGACTTTTCAAGAAATTTAGCCACAAAAAGTAGGAGAGTCATGGGACAACAGCAAAGCAGGGATGGATGGATCAAGAGTAAATTTTTTTGAGGATGAGGAAGGTATTGGCATATTTGTGTGCAGTAAGAAAACACAGCTTCAACTAGATAGACAGAACCTGAAGGTAAGTGAGAAAGTGGGAATACAAGAGAAGACAATATATTCTAGAAGATGGGATTTAATAGTTTGATAATGATGATATAATGCCAGTGGCCTTGCCATGGTAAGCATTTAACACATACTTTTTGATAGATGGATCATTAATAATAATAACATTTGTGTTTATGTAGTGACAGGGTAGGGCAGAAAGATCACTCAGAGTTAAGATAATCTAGTATTTGACAGTGTGACCCTGGGCAACATCTCTTAACCTCTACTTCCCTGAGAAACCCCTCTAAGACCCTCTTAGTTAGAGTATTGGCTGACTTGCATTGATAGAATTTTCCTCTTTTTTTCATTTTCCTCCTGGGGGGGAAGAGAGGCAGAGAGAGAGAGAGAGAGAGAGAGAGAGAGAGAGAGAGAGAGAGAG
>NW_027187278.1:2129832-2149349 GCF_028583685.1 Petaurus breviceps papuanus | reverse complement strand
AGAGAGAGAGAGAGAGAGAGAGAGAGAGAGAGAGATGGACAGAGAGAGAGAGAGAGAGAGAGAGATGGACAGAGAGATGGACAGAGAGAGAGAAAGAGAGAGATACTGACAGAAAGAGACAGAGACACTGACAGAGAGAGGGAGAGATTGACACAGAGAGAGGGAGAGAGAGAGACTGACAGAGAGAGACAGAAAGAGACAGAGACAGAAAGAGAGAAAGACAGAGAGAGAAAAAATGCTGAGGGAATTTAGGGAAAATATTTTACAATTATAAATGAGATGAAAGGAGTCAGTCCAGCAAGTGAATGGGAAGGGAAGTCAGAGGCACTAAGGAAAAGACATAAAATGTAATAACTATGAATCAGGTCTGACCAGTACTTTTTAGGATAAATTCCTGTGACAAACTAAATGTTCTCTCTTTATCCTTTTCCCTATTTTAAAAATTCTATTCAAAATTCTTACATTTGAAATAAAATCAAATGATCACAAGATAATAACCAGCAAAGAATCCATACTAAAGATTAAAAAAATGAAAAAAATTCAATTCAGCAAGTATTTATAAAATTCCTAGAATATGAAGACCACTGTGCTAGATACAAAAAAACAACAATAAAACCATCTATGCCTTCAATAGCTTAGCTTACCTGTACATCTATTCGCTTTCTCTATTCTTTTCCTTAAAATTCATGAAGACAATGTATATAGAGCAATTAAAAGATATCCTGAGTAAAAGAGGACTTCAAGTTTGGAAATGGTGGCTGGTTGTAAGTATTGAAGTCAATAAAAATTATCTAGGATGGACATACTACCATGTTAGATGAAATGCAATGAAGTAAAATGAGGTAATCTATACCTTTAACAACTGAAGTATTCTATTTGCACAGCTTATGGGAAAGAAACAATTTGCTAAGTAAATGAAAAATGCATTACACATATATGTACATATATACACATGTGTGTATATTTGTATATTGATTTAATATATACGTGTGTGTGCATGCATGTGTGTACATACACTCAGTTTTTCCCCCTAAAGTCTAAAGCCAGCTAACCTTTCTCAATTCTTATTCAAGAAATATGGGTTGTATAATGAAGAATATGCTAGTTAAATATTTCTCTATTAAATATGGTTAGTTACTTTTATTGTCTTTAGGAAGAATGTTCCAAGCACCTGAATATATTTTTTTTTAGTCTAAACCCTTCCATAAGTCATATTTCCTTCTAACTCAGATTGATTTTCTATTCATTTGTTCTGAATAAGCAGAATGATCCAATACTAACTCAGAGAAGCAAGCATTTTATACATTGTGTCTTTGATAGTTATTTGAAAAAAAAAACAGAATTACAAAATCTCATAATTCAAAGAACTTTTAGGGCCTTCTAATTCGGATCATCATTTAGAAGTAACCATGAAGCTTCTGGGTTAAGGCATCTAGTAATAGTAAATCAATTATTAACTAGGCAGTCCATTCTATTTATGAATAACTCTAATTGTTAGCAAGTTACCTTTATATAGCTTTTACACAATGTTCCTGGTTCCTCTGGGACCTGTTAGTTCAAAATTACCCATGTCAAATCCATTCAGAAAACTATCAGATATTCTACAATTCTCCATGTCTTAGAACTAAGCATCCCCTATTCCTTCAATTGAGTTTCAGATGGCCTGATCCCCAGGCCTCTCACTATATGTTGACTCATTCCTCTGGATATGGTGAAGTTTCTCAATATCCCTTCTAAAATGTGGTGCCCAGAACAGAACATAATACATCTTAAGCCATCCAATTAGGACACAGTGCAGTGGGACATCAAACAGTTTTGTTCTAAATAATATACTTCTATTAATGGAACTTAAAATCATAGCACAGAAAGGAAGCTTGGTCTAATGGATGAAGAACTGGAGTAAGGAAGAATAGGGTTGCCTCTGGCATATAATAACTCTGTAACTAATAGTTGTAATACATGTTCAACTCCCTAAAACTATAAATTATAGTGAAGCTTCTAATGAGGGTTAGAAGAGGGAGTTTCTTCACATGAAATTCTCTATACCAATTAATTCACAAGTGCAGTTTTTTTTTTTTATAAAAAAAGAGAGTCTATTAGTTTTCTCAGTTGCTGTATCACACTATCTATGAAAATCTTCATATCATTTTTGATGTTTTTTTTAAATGTTTCATATGGACTATAGTCTGTCCTTGTCTCACACATACTGTATTTGTTAAAGTTAATTTTGAAGGTCTACTTAAATGACTTTACATTTTTCCCTAATAAAATTCATCTTACTTCATTCAAAGAATCATCCTAGACTAATGAAATGTTTTTAGAACTTCACATTGTCAGCCTCAGTCACCCGTTCCAGTGAGCAATGCCTCCTACTTTTGAGACTATATCAAACAAATATATCCTGGGGAAAAAAAAGAAACCTCAAAGATCTTAAAATAGCAAAAATATTATATTCAGGAATCTGAAAAGCAAGATATTTCTAACTGTTTGGAAGCCTACATTATTTGACAATTTTTTGAGACTGATTCTCATTTTTATAGATGCTTATGGGTTATTATGTATATTAATATATATTCATATTTATAGTTCACATATCACAGTATGAAATTATACATATGTAATTATACATGAGTCAAATATTTATAATTATACTCTATTAGTATACCTTATTTTTTTAAAAAATGATCTTTCTCTGGGATAAATATAAGGACCTATAGCTGGGCTCTAGACAACTTTGTGGGGAAAAGAATGATGATGATGTGAAGATTTTAATAGAAAGGAAATGCAAAGTGTAATGTGACGACTGAGGAAGCTAATAGAATCTTTCTTTAATAGTGAGAATGTCCCCCACAAGTAACATGAGGGCAATTATCGTGTGGTTCAAAGGAAGGCAGAATAGACACTTCTAACCTCTTTTCCCATCACTCTTTACGAAAGGGAAATTTAATTCCTTACAGAACAGGAAGCAGGAGTTTGGGCAGGAAGCCAGATGCTCTACTCTCCTCAGAGAGAGAGGTATCATGCCAGAATTATATCCATCTGTTCTCATCAATATTATTATTCTAGGGGATATAGTTTCAGCTTCAAATTGAACTTCTGATCACTGTTTCTTAGGGGAAAAAAAATAAGAGGACACCATTTGCAAGGGTTGATCTCTTTCCAGCAAATAGCTGTTCCACAACGAACATAGAAGGCAAGTCATTTATCCAAACTGAGAACAAAACAGAAATCAAAGAAAATATATCTATGAGACTACATAATAGGCAATAGAGAGTGAAGGAGGGCTCCCATTGGGAGCAAGGTAACTTAGCTCATCTGAAAGTCCTAAATCTTACCCAAAGGAAAAGTTCTCTGAAATCTCACATATAATCTAGGAATAGACACATGATTGATTTTCTACAAGCTAGCTTCTTCCCAGAGTCTTACTTTACTTTTAGGAAACTAAAGTGCTTACATCATCTCACTTCTCTTTCAGAGCTCCAAATCAGAAAAGCCTGAAGAGATTAAAGAAAGTGAAAAGCCAAAAGAGAGTGAAGAGATGGAATCTCTCTTTTCTCCTGCATTTATCTCTGCCAATGAGTAGAGAGTTCCGTAACAATGGGTTTTGAGGCTCAGGATTCATAATGCATATGTACATGCAAGTATTCATGCACAAGTGGATGCATAAAACACAAATACATGCATATGCATACATCGATATACATGTATGAATATTTTTGTGTATTTGTGGGTATTACAATTTATGTTTCCATAGGCGTTATGTAAGAAAAGAGTAAATAATACCTAATACTTTGGCTTTCAAACATCATTTTACCTCCCTAATTTAACTTCTGGCTATAGTCTTCACCCTATTGTTCTTTCTTTTTTGGGGAGAGTTTATTAGGGCAATGCTGTAACTTATAGCAATCTATATAAAAATAGTTTGCCTGCATTAAACAGGCAGAGAAATTATCTCATTACCTTTACATTTACATGGGTGGCAAGATGCTTATAACACTTGTTTTCATGTTTAGAAAATCTATAGAGCTAATCACTCTCACATAGAGAAAAATGTATTAAACATTCCAACACTGCATGCTATGTTATGGCTGTGAATTGCATTTCCCATATTATCAATAAACTTTTCTTCAAGGAAGTATTGCATTGTGTTATTTTGGGAAACTTCTATTTACCCACCTGATTGCCTAGATGCTGAATACAACCTAATTAAGAATCTCAGAGGATTTCAAAGAGAAAAATAGGAAGCTCTGAATCCAAGTGAATAAAAAGAACACAGTCACCAGCAATTAACTGATTAGTCCATAGGCCATAGCCAGTTAAAATGAGGGTAAATACATGGGTAAATTGAGAGAGAGAGAGAGAGAGAGAGAGAGAGAGAGAGAGAGAGAGAGAGAGAGAGAGAGAGAGAGAGAGAGAGATTTGACTATGAATGTTTTGTCTTTCCTAGAAGAAACTATATTAAGAAAAGTACTCTCAGTCTTAATCAGCACTGTAGGAAACATTTTATTGCCTTTTGCATGCTCTCTTTACAAAGAAGTGCTTGCTTAATTAACTCCACCCTTACGTAACCAGAGATTAGTTTACAAAACAATATTAAAAGAAATTCTAAAGGGAGTATTTGTTGAAATAAGTTGGTCTGCCATTACTGCAGGAGCAGCTTTGTGTCTACTAATGGTTGGATTTATAACTGATGTCTACTACTTTTAATGTTACACTATATTTTCCTAAATGCTTCTCAGCACAGTAGCTAGCTGCAAATAAAAAGTTCCCCTACTTTCCATTTCCATTGTAATTTACAAATGCAATAAAGGACTAGTTCATTAATGCAAAGAGCAAATATGAGCAATATTTAAAGCTACAAACACTCATATAAAAATACAAACACAAAAACTATATCAGCACTAAATATAAAATATGGCATATTTGCACAGCACAAGTTTCCCCTTTTAATAGAAAATCTGTGTTGAAGAGCTTAGTGCCATATACTTGTCAAAGGCTACCAACCAAATGCATAGAGAAAACAAAATATTATGGGCCTAGAGGGTAATTCTAGTTACTGTGCATCTTAATGCAAACCCATTCAAGGACTTATAATGAATGAGGCAATATTTCTCATGTGGGTTGCCAAAATTATAACATGTAAATTATGCTAAAAAATGGGTGATGAACTCATCAGAAGAAGAAAAGAATCTTGGTCATACATTATTGTTCAATCATTTAGCACTGGTTTTCCTAGCTCAAATTGCCATGGAACTTGGCAGCTTTGCTGCAGAGAGATACCTTGGACATTCAGAGTCTAAGCCTAATCTTTGTTATTCTCATTTCATTTTCACATCTGATGTTTTCCTTAGTATAAAAGAAAAGAATATAGGTGATATTGTAGGGCCACAGTGCTTGGATTTTAGACAAAATGTCTCATGCTATCCATGTAAACAAGAAGAAGAAATGTGAGCTACTTGGCAGGACTGCTACACAAGTTCATGGCTAAATGACTGCTTGTCTGAAAAGAATCTGGGATTTTAGTTAATAACATGACATGGAAGCCAAAATGGCAAATGAAATCTCTATGTGCATTAAGAACAGGGGCGATAGTAGCTCCACCCACTATCCTAAGTTTGGCTAGAACTCATTTGAAGGAGTGAGTTTAATTATTCTTTTTTAAAAAATTGTTGTTTGTTTTTTGCTTTTGGGAGGGGGGAGGGCAGGGCAATTGGGGTTGAGTGACTTGTTCCAGGTCACACAGCTTAAAGTAAGTGCTAAGTGTCTGGGGCTGAATTTGAACTCAGGTCCTCCTGACTCCAGGGCCAGTGTTCTATTCACTGTACCACCTAGCTGCCCAGAGATTATTCTTACACATTATAAATGACATGGACCGATTACAGCATATCAGAGGAGAGCATCTATAGAGGTGAGGAGATTCAAAATTATTTCACAGAAGAATTAGTTGAAGGAACTGAGGATAATTAATCACAATGAGGCATATGAGTATAACATTATTGTGCCATAATAGTGATGAATATGAAGAGCTCATAGAAACTTAAGAAAATATGTGGATTGAAATAGAGTTGATTAAACAGAGTCAGGAGAAAAAATTATACCATGCATTTCCACAATGTGTATATTTAAAGACATCTGAGCTCTCATCAGTGCAAAGAAGAGATATGACTTAAGAATACTGTCAATGCTATCTCTTCCAGATTCCGGAAGAAAAATAATGAACCAGAGGCAGGAAATGAAGTATGCTTTGCTAATAATCATCTATATGTTTACTTATTTTACTTGACTGAATTTTTTTGAAAGGAAATTGGGAAACGATTAGAGATGTATACATATAGGTATCACCATGGAGGCTGAGGATCTGTCCTGTCCTCACTTCTCCTTTCCTTCCAGCAGAGTTTAACCTCCAGAACCTATGCTAAGTGGCACCACTCTTGAATAGCTAATTTTCCCAGGAGAATTTTAAGTGAGCACTATTTAAAATGTGGGTTTCAGTTTGGAAAAGTTATAGGATCTTTCAAAAAACTAAGTTTTGAAGGGACATCTTAATCTCCCAAGCTATAATTGCAGGGAAGTATCTTAGGTAGTTAGTGAAATATGAAATCCCTTAAAATTACCCCACCATACACTTCACTATCAAGTAATGGCCTGTCCAGACACAATGTGAACAAATTAACTTATAAAAAGGGAATCAGGTTTACAAAATGTCATTATCAGTGGTAGATATCAAAATATGACATATCCGGGTTCTTCTCAATTCTGCCAAGACAGGTGGAGAGCAGGAGTGGGAAAGAGAAAGGACATTATCTCATGCTATGGTTTTTGAGGAGACTTGGGGGAGAAGAAGGGAGCAGACTACAGATTGGCATTTCCTCCAATCAGAATGTGGCAGTATAGTCTGCCAGCTATGAAAGATAATATTAACTACCCCAGAGTGAGGCAGATGGTTTTCCGCTCCATGAAACACTCTTCCCTATTTCCTGATCCCACAAACTGTGGATAGGCAAGATATCTCCTTATAATATGCTTATCCTCAAATTTCTTTTTGCCTCCAGCCTTCATCCCATAAAACCAGGATAAAAGGACCCCCTTCACTAGAGATAATGAATTACTCCCTAGAAACTTGTAGGGTTAAAGATGTCTTTTTTTAAGATGGCACCAATAAAACATTGTTTAAAGCAAAAAGATCAAAGCATTCATCTTAAACAACCTTTATATAACCTAGCAAAATGGATTGCATATGGGTCCTTAATATTTCAATTGAATTCAATGAGTTTGTTTCTTAAGAATCTCAAATGTAGGTGTTTCTAGAATACTATGCTCTTTTGTCTCTCATTTTATCTGTGACTGTAAGACCTCGTAATATAATTTTCACTTGGTTCCAGATATTCTTTACAATTAAGCTTTGAAAATATGAGAAACATCTTATCACTGTGGTTAGAGGGTCAGGAAGGGATAGCTGGATTCAATTTCTGAATCTGATGCTTACTAGTTGCTTGACCTTTGTTAATTCACTTATCTTCTAAGTATTCTAGGTATTCTTCTAGTGTTGTGCTCTAAGACTATAAATCACAGTAAATTTTAAAATATACAATGGTGGAGCAAATTTCTTTTTTCTACATTCCCTACGCCAGTGAAATTAGAGGACCAGTTAGTCCTTATCTCTAGCTGTACTCTCTCCTTAGGCCTAGAGATATTTTGATCTCTATGACCATCCTGATCTAATGGTGGAGGGAATAGTTATCCTGATGAAATTTCAAATTCCTGGAGTATAGAAGTGTAAATTGAAACAATTAGAGGTTTGTGAGAATCTTATATTGCAATTTTTTATCAGAAAGATGAAAGATGAAAAATCAAGTAGATTTAATTGAAGTTGTACTGAATACATGTTTTGTGCTCCAGTTTGTTGTTTATTGCCACCTATATTATGCTGCAAACCATGAGGGATCAGCATCTTCAGTGTCTTCATTTTGAAATTTTAAGTGTAAAGGAGGGGGATTTGCCTCCTCTTTCTCCAATTCAGTTGATGTAGTCAGAATAGAGATATAATCACAGATGATGAGCTTAATACCTTTTTATACCATATTAATACCTAATCACCTGTGATGATATCTTCTGACTATATCAACTGAGCTGAATGGGTAGGGAATTTAAACACCTTTCCTTTTACACAAAACCTAGTTGTATTCATCTTCAGACTTAATGTCTTTCTCATTCCAATTCCAAAAGTGATTCATATAATTCACATAAACAGAGGGCAGCAGTTTTTAAGGAAAAGAATACAATAGACTTTAGTAGACCAGGTTTTACTTCCACTGTCTTCTCTGCCAAAATAAATACAGGTAACATTCTATAGAACCAAATTGAATTCTTAGTGGGAGTTTGAAGACTTCCCCATATCAGTGAAGTCACGGGTTCAGTCCCTATCCCTAAAGTTATTCAAAGCAATGCAAAAGCAGTAAGGTAAATTATCAGATCTTCAGTAAAATGTGTTGCAAGTAAGTTAAATGCATTTATTATAGCAAGATAACTATTTCCCTCTGAATTAAAGCATTGAGAAATGGTTATTTTACATTTTTTATGGGGAGCATTAATAATGCCTCTAAACAGCCAAATTTTTAAGCCTCAGAATGAGAGGTATGTGGAATAAAATAATTGTTACAAATTTCTTAAGTTATTATTTGTCTATGCTTTAAATATTAATGTTGTGTTTTCCAAAAATGAAAAGTATAACTTGATTAGAAAAAACTGATATATATACACACATGTATATATATTTTAAAAACATCATTTTAATATGTGTGTAGTTAAATGATGTTTTTGAATAACAAAGAATCATCTTGCTACTAAGGCATTGCCAAAAACGTAGGCCTTAATCATTTACCATAGAGGGTAATAGTTATGACACTTTAGTACCAGGGCTTTAATGGAATTGGGGGGGAGAGGGGGCTAGTGTTTGTTTCTTTGTTTAATTATGAAGTTACATTAATAATTCTAGCAAGTATCTGGAGTACTAACAGGACTTGAATAGGAAGAAACCACACAACTAAACACAATGATATTCCATGGGTCTAATTATCATTTTCCCCCAGGAAGTTTTAAATATATTATATTACATTATGTTATATCAATTACATTAATTATATCATATATCACATCATATTATATTTCTATACCTCTATATGTTTTAATCTTGGAAATGTTAATATTTCCCCAATTGAAAAAAAAGTATAAAGTAAAATTATATTCTATTAGATGAAGCTTAATGGTCATCTGAGCATCATATTTTTGAAGTAGAAAAATAGCTATGGAACACAATCTTCTTTCCACAGAGTCTGGTTTTGAGTAATTCATCCTCACTATATGGTAACTGGACAGCTTTTCATTATGTGAAGCAGTGGAACATTTCTTCAGAAAAAAGAGAGAGAGAAGATAAAAAACAGGAAGAAATAGATATCCCTATCTATGAAAAAGACAAAGAAATATTAAACAGCAATAAAGAAGCATATATGGTAATGCAATTGTAGCAGCTGTGTGAACATAAGTAGGACTAAATTGTATATGCATTTGCTAGAAGAATAATTATGTTGTTCATCAATAATAAGTAATTATCTGAAAAATCATCATGTCACATGGAAGCACATTTGTAAAAATAAAATAAAAGCACATATGTCAATATAAAGATGTTTAAATACCATTAGCCACACTATTATTTCCATCAAACTACAAGAAAAATCATGCAGTTTTCAAATTGTCTGTTGTGTGTTTATTTTTTCACAACATCTCACAGGGAAAATTCATTTATATCTGTAATTTAGGAGAACCAATAATCAATCCTACTATTTCCCTTCTTTCCTACTGTCTTAAAAAAAATGCAAGTTGGAAAAAAAATGGCTCGAGTTCCCATAAAACAAAACTTTCTGGCTTAGGCCAACATCCACATTTTCCAATTATTCAACTAGTCAGCCATTTGCTGACAGATAAAAGGCCAGGATAGATGGTACCAATCATAACCACAACATCCCTTATTCTTCTCTGCCTGTGATTGAACTCCACATCTTGTTCTAGAGTATATTTTTACATTCAATATGTAATTCTCCTTAGGTCACATGATATACTTCCTATTATTATTTTTCATGTCTCTTGCCAGGTTATTTTCTCCTCCAATACTTTGCAAGGGGTTATATTGGTGGTGGAAATAAATATTCTGGTACAGTTATTGAGTCCTAAAAGCAAGCTGCTATTTGAGGAAAATACCTGAAAAGACAGAGGCACTGAAATTCTGTGAATTGCTCCCAGACTTTGTGCACAATGGAAAGAGACATCTAGAAAGCACTCAGTTTATCATATAAAGTTGCCAGAGTAACACTTACTATTTGATATAATATGGGGGGGGGGGGGTGTCATTAAAGAACAGTTTACGAAGTGTTTGTTTTTGGAAAGGAATTGATCCTTGAAAATCTGGGACATAATATCAAAAAAAAAAAAAGGACTCAGTACAAAGGTGGTAAACTAGTTGTAGACACATCAGGTGAGTCCTTTATGAATTATGAAAAAGGCCTCTGAATGAATTATATAAGTTGTAAGCCATAGGACAAACAATGTTAGACCATTTCTTGTGGGTAACATTTAGAATTTAGTGTCTTCCTAAATTAAAATGCAGGAGGAATCCTTAAGTCCCAGCTAAAACTCCACCTTCTGCTGGAAATATGTTTAATCCTCCTTAATTCTAGCTCCTTACCTCTGTTAAATATTTCCTATTTATCCTGTAAATAGTTTGTTTTACATATTTCTTTGTATCTCCAGTGTTTAGCCCACTACCTGGCACATAGCAGACTCTTAAGTGTTTATTGAATGACTTCAGTGCTTTGTAACTAGAGATAAAGTTCTAGTAGGTTCTAACAGGACGGAAAGGTTACACAGGTGTTTTCAGTGACCTACTTCCAAGTTCAAATAAAACCAAATATCTCTTTGGTTTGTTCATTCAATTAACTGGGTATTTCTGTTGAAAGAGCATGGCACTTAGTGACAAGAGGAGTAAAATTCCTACCTTAGACAATTACTAGTTCTTTGACTCTAGGCAAGTCCTTTAACCTCACTTAATCTCACTTTCCACCTCTGTAAAATTCAGATAAGAGCATTGTAAAGGGAATGCAAATTTGGAAGATCTTCCCTGCCCCTAGGCTAAAGTGCACCTGAAGCCTGGGGTGGGAGGCTTGTTTTTCAGTAGATACTTTTTGATTGGCCAGTGGGTCAATAAGGTTGTTACATTCTCTGAGCCAGGAGAAGGCTATATAAGACCTGATGTGAGGCTTTGTTTTGGGAGCTCACTTTGAGAAGTGTTCTGTGATTTGATGTGGATTCTGGGAAGCCATTGTCCAGAGCTGCCCCCCTCCCCCCTTTGAAAAACCCAGATGTTGAAATCCAGATGTTGATTTGGTATGGATGTAATGGTTGGACAGTTTGGAAATATGTCTACTTGATCTGTTTCTGAAGTTCAGGGTGCTGACCTTTTTCCCCTGAACTAGGTAAATGATACATGTTTGACTGATTAAAGTGAGCTTGTTAAACCATTTTGAGTTGCTTTCCTTTAGCAAAGCAGATCCAAGAACCTGTGTGAGCAGCAAACCCTGAGGACGCTTGGGGTGCTTGCTGCTACAAAATGGCATCACGAACAATATCTGCAGAGTAAAAGGAAAGTATGGGGACTGGGATAATTGTTTGTTTCCCAGTTGTGGTAGCGGTGATTCTGTGGAGCTGTGGAGCTGGAGAGAAGAATGGCCTGCATGCGGACTTCGCTGAGCTGAGAGCAGGAATGGTGAGCTGCCTGCATCCGGACCTGGGCAGAAGCCAGGAGCGGCTGCCTCCTGCGGGAAGAGAAGGAACCCAGGAGTTTGGAATTCAGCCACAGGAAAAGATAAGAACTGAGAAGCAAAGCAGGAGCACTGAATGTGTTTCCTTGCTGCATCCCACAGTTTGGGACCCAGGGGGAGGATGGACTTGTGACTATGGTGGGTGGGATGAAGTGCCTTGGATCCCCAGGGACCCCACCTTGTTGGTTTTGTTGCCTAGCCCCCTCTCTGTACTTGGAAGCAGAGGCTGGAGCTGTGTGAGGGGAAGGACACCCCCCCCACCAGAACTTTATTTGAACTCTTGTTTTGAATTGAAGTGATAATGCTATGTACTTTGTGTTTGTTTAAGGCCCAGTGGCCACTTTGGTAACTTTAGTTCTGTGTCTTGAAAATGTGACCTAAGAGATGTTTAGTGCTAATTCAAAAGTAAATTGTCTATGCTACGGGCATGAAAGATCTTGGGGCCGAATGTAAAGGGAATGCAAATTTGGAAGGTCTTCCCTGCCCCTAGGCTAAAGTGCACCTGAAGCCTGGGGTGGGAGGCTTGTTTTTCAGTAGATACTTTTTGATTGGCCAGTGGGTCAATAAGGTTGTTACATTCTCTGAGCCAGGAGAAGGCTATATAAGACCTGATGTGAGGCTTTGTTTTGGGGGCTCACTTTGAGAAGTGTTCTGTGATTTGATGTGGATTCTGGGAAGCCATTGTCCAGAGGCCCCCCCCCCCGGCCTTGAAAAACCCAGATGTTGAAATCCAGATGTTGATTTGGTATGGATGTAATGGTTGGACAGTTTGGAAATCTGTCTACTTGATCTGTTTCTCTGACTTGATAATTCTGTCTGTGTATTCTGAAGTTCGGGGTGCTGACCTTTTTCCCCTGAACTAGGTAAACGATAGGTGTTTGACTGATTAAAGTAGCTTGTTAACCCATTTTGAGTTGCTTTCCTTTATCAAAGCAGATCCAAGAACCTGTGGTGGCAGCAAACCCTGAGGATGCTTGGGGTGCTTGCTGCTACAAGCACCTACATCAGGGTTGTTGTGAGGATCAAATGAGGCAACATATGGAAAGCACTTTGCAAATCTTAAAATGCTATGTTAGTTTTTATATTTAGTTTCATATCAAATTGCTTTTTATCTTTTTTAAAAAATAAATTTATGTATTTATTTTAACATACTTTTCCTTTTAAAAATTGAGTTCCAAATTCTCTCACTCCTTTGAACCCTTACCCAACCCACAGAGAAGGCAAACAATCTGATCTCCTAAAGTATTTCACTAAACATGTGAAATCATACAAAAAAATTTCCATACTAGCCATATTACAAAAAAAGAGAAAAACAATTAAGCCAGAAAAATATAGCTTAATTTGCACTGAGTTCTTCAGTTCTATCTCTGGAGGCAGATAGCTTTTCCTTTTTTTTTTTTTCATCATGAATCTTTTAGAATTGTCTTGGATCATGGTATTGATCAGAGTGGCTTAGCCTTTCATAGCTGGTCACCATTAAAATACTGCTGTTACAGTGCACCACGATCTCCTTATTCTTCTACCTACACTTTATATCAGTTTATATAGTTCTTGCCATACTTTTCTTGGGACCACCCCCTTGTCATTTCTTATGTCACAATAGTACTCTATCACAATCATATGCCATAATCAATTCAGCCAATCCCCAAAAGATGGGTATCCCCTTGATTTTCAATTATTTAACATCACAAAAAGAGCTGCAATAAATATTTTTATACATATAAGTTCTTTTTCTTTGATTTCTTTGGAGTGCAGATTTAGTAGTGTTTTTGATGAGTATACAAAATTTTGTAGTCTTCTTGGCATAGTTCCAATTTGTTCTCCAGAATGATTGGGTTAGTTCACAACTCCACCAACAATTCATTATTGTCCCTGTTTTCCTTTATCCCAAACAGGAAATGTCATTTCTGATAGGTATGAAGTGGTACCTCAGAATTGTTTCAATTTACCTTTTTCTAATCAATAGTGATTTAGAGCATTTTATATGACTATAGATAGCTTTGATTTCTTCTTCTGAAAACTGCCTCTTCATATTAAGGACCATTTATAAATCAGGGAATGGCTTTTATCTTTTAAAAATTTGACTCAGTTTCCTATGTATCTAAGATATGATACCTTTATCAGAAAAAAAACTAGTAATTTTTGATATTGCTTGTTTATGAGACCTTTTTCAAAATGTAGTTTCTCTGATTATCTCTTTTAATTATGTTTATTTTTGCTTTTGCTATTACTTTGTCTGAGATCTGCTACCCCTGCCATTTTTACTTCAGCTGAAGTATAACAGATTATGCTACAAACCCTTATTTTAGTTCTGTGTTCTGTTTCAAATGTGTCTCTTGTAAACAACATATTGTTGGATTGTGTTTTTGAACCCATTCTGCTCTGTGTTTCCAATTTATAGGGGGGCTCACCCCATTTCATTCATAGTTATGATTGTCGGTGTATTTTCCTCCATCCTATTTTTTCTGATCATCATTATCTCTCTTTTTATTCTGTCCCCCCTCAAGTCTTTTTTGTTTCTGAACACCGCCTCCCTTTTCAACCCTCCCTTTTATCATCTCCACCCATAACTTCTCATCCTTGTTCCCTCCTATTGCTCTATTGGGTAAGGTAGATTTCTATACCCAAAACTGTGTGTGTGTGTGTGTGTGTGTGTGTGTGTGTGTGTGTGCGCGCCTTCTTCCCTTTTTGGGCCAATTCCTAAAAGAGTGAGGTTAAAGTACTACCTATTATCCCCCTATTAATCCCCTATTTCCCCCTCTACTATTAAAAATCTTCATCGTGTTTCTTTTACATAAGAAAACATTTCCCCATTTGATCTCTCCCTTCCCCCTTCTCCCAGTGCATCTCTCTCACACTTTTTGTTTCCTCCAAACTTTTCTGAAGTTTATAACAAAATAGTTGACTCACATTCATGCTCTCTATATACATTCTAACCACTCCAAAAATGATAAAGGTCTTAAGATTTACATGTATTGTCTTGCAAGAAAAACACTTTAATTTTTTTCAAGTTCCTTATGATTAACCTTTCATGTTTACCTTTTTATATTTCTCTTGAGTCTTTTATTTGCATGTCATACTGTATATTCAGCTCTGGTCTTTACATCACTAATGTTCAAAAGGACTCTTTCATTAAATATCAATTTTTACCCTGAAGGATCATACTCAACTTTTAGCCTTCTGGAATATCATATTCCAAGACTTTTATTCCTTTAATGTGGAGACTACTAAATATTGTGTGATTCCTGATGGTGACTGCACAATATTTGAATTATTTCTTTCTAACTGCTTGCAATATTTTCTCATTGATATGGGAGCTCTGGAATTTGGTTATGATATTCCTGGAAATGTTATTTTGGAATCTCTTTCAAGAAGTGATAAGTGGATTCTTTCCATTTCTATTTACCTTCTGAATCTGAAATATCAGGGATGTTTTCCTTTATAAATTCTTGAAACATGATGTCTAAGATTTTTATTATTTATCCTGGCTTTAAGGTAGTTTAATAATTCTTATCTCTCTTCAATCTATTTTCCAGGTTGGTTGTTTTTTCCCATAATATATTTCACATTTGCTTCAATTTTTTTTTTATTCTTTTGACTCCATTTTATCGTTTCTTGATGTCTCAAGGAGTCATTAGCTTATTCTTGCCCAATTCTGCTTTTTAAGGAGTAAGGAGTTCTTTTCTTCAGTGAATTTTTGTGACTCTTTTAACATTAGGACAATTGTGGGGTTTTTTTTAATTAATTTGTTTTTAGTTTTCAACATTCATTTCCACAAGATTTTGAGTTCCAGGTTTTCTCCCCATCTCTCCCCTCCTCCCAGGCTGAGATGGCATGCATTCTGATTACCCCTTAGCCCAGTCTGCCCTCCCTTCTATCACCCCCCCCCAGCTTATCATCTCCCCCCTTACCCTCTGGTAGGGTAAGATAGATCTCTATATCCCATTACCTGTATATCTTTTTTTTCCCAGTTGCATGTAAACACAATTTTTAACATTCGTTTTAAAAATTTTAGTTCCAAATTCTCTCCCTTCTTCCATCCCCACCCACCCTCATTGAAAAGGCAAAAAATTCAGTATAGGTTATACATGTGTTTTTATGCAAAAAACTTCCATAGTGAAGACTAACTATATTTCCCTTTATTCTGTCCTGCCCCCACACTTATTCTATTTTCTCCTTTCACACTATCTCTTTAGAAAAGTGTTTGCTTCTGACTACCCCTTCCCTCAATTTGATTCCCTTCTGTCATCCCCTTCCCCCATACTTTCCTATAGGGTAAGATACCCATCTGAGTGTATAGCTATTCCCTCCTTAAGCCAAATCCAATGACAGTAAGGCTCGTTCATTCCCTCTCTCTCACCTTCCCCCTCTTTCCCTCCATTGTGAAACCTTTTTCTTGCCTCTTTTATGTAGGGTAATTTACCCCCATTCTATCTCTATCATTTTCCTTCTGCCAATATATTCCTCTCTCACTCAGTTTTTTAGATATCATCCCTTCATATTCAACTTACTCTGTGCCATCTATCTATCTATCTATCTATCTATCTATCTATCTATCTATCTATCTATCTATCTATCTATCTATCATCTATCTATCTATCTATCATCTGCCTACCTACCTATTTCTCCAACTACCCTAATAATGAGAAAGGTCTCATGAGTTACAAATATCTTTCCATGTAGGAACATAAACAATTCAACTTTAATAAGTCCCTTATGATTTCTCTTTCCTGTTTACTTTTTCATGCTTGTATTGATTCTTGTATTGGGATGTCAAATTTTCTATTCAGTTCTGGTGTTTTCTTGAATTTCAAGAATTCTTGAAAGTCATCTATTACATTGAATTTCCATTTTTCCCCTGAAGGATTATACTCAATATTGCTGGATAGGAGATTCTTGGTTTTAATTCTAGCTTCTCTGACTTCCAGAATATCATATTTCAAGTCTTTCAGTCCCTTAATGGAGAAGCTGCTAGCTCTTGTGTTATCCTGATTGTATTTCCAAAATACTCAAATTGTTTCTTTCTGACTGCTTGCAATATTTTCTCCTTGACCTCGGATATCTGGAATTGGATACAATATTCCTAGTAGTTTTCCTCTTGAGATCTCTTTCAAGAGGTGATCAGTGAATTTTTTCAATCTCTATTCTACCCTCTGATTCTAAAATATCGGGAAAGATTTCCTTGATAATTTCTTGAAAGATGATGTCTAGGCTCTTTTTTTAATCATGTTTTTCATGTAGTACAATATTTTTTTTAATTATCTCTCCTGGATCTATTTTTTTTTCTTTTTTGGAGGGGGGAGGGCAGGGTAATTGGGGTTAAGTGACTTGCCCAAAGTCACATGGCTAGTACACGTTAAGTGTCTCTCCAGGGCCAGTGGTCTATTCACTGTGCCACCTAGCCAACCCTCCTGGATCTATCTTCCAGGGCAGCAGTGCTTCTGGTGAAATATTTCACATTGTCTTCTATTTTTTTTTCATTTTTTTAGTTTTTTTCTATAATTTCTTGATTTCTGATAAAGTCATTACCTTCCATTTCCTCTATTATAATTTTTAAGGAATTTTCTTTAGCGAGCTTTGGCACCTCTTTTCCATTTAGCCAATTCTTTTTTAAGGCATTCATCTCATTGGCTTTTTAGACATATTTCACCATTTGGGTTAGACTATTTCTAAGGTGTTATTTTCTTCAGTATTTTTTTGGATCTCCTTTGGGAATCTATTGATTCATTTTTCATGATTTTCTTGCATCACTTTCATTTCTCTTACTGATTCTTCCTCTACTTCTCTTACTTGATTTTCAAAGTCATTTTTTAGCTCTTCCATGGCCTGTGATCCATTCATATTTTTCTCCGGGGTTTTTGATATAGGAACTTTAACTTTGTTGTCTTACTCTGGTTGTGTGTTTTAATTTTCTCTATCATCAAAGTAAGATTTTATGGTCTGACTTCTTTATGCTGTTTGCTCATCTTCTCAGCCCAATACCTGACTTCCTAACTCCTTCTCAAGGTAGAGCTCTGCTTCCAGTGGGGGAGGGGGTGGGTGTGGGTCCATTGCCCAGGCTTCAGGGTTTTGTATCAGCTGCTCAATCCTCTACTGTCTGTGGGCCCACAGCTCCAGAAGCAGCCTCCGCTGCTACCACCACTGCCACCTCTGCCACCCCTGGGTTTGGGGCTGTACTGTACATTCATCTTTCACCCAGATACCATGGACTTCCCCACTGACCTTCCACTCTGTCCTCAGTTTTTTGTGGATTGAGAAGTCTGGAAACTGCCACTGCTGCCAGAGATTCAGTCCCCTGAGGCCTTCTCCAACCCTGTCTGTGTCAGGTGCAACCTACACGAGATTGTGTTCTGCTCCCAATCTGGTGTTATATAATACTCTTCCTGTTGACCTTCCTGGATGTCTTGTGGTGTATATGTGTTTCACTCTGTCATTTTGTGGGTTCTGCAGCTCTAGAATTTTTTTTAGAGTCATTGGCTAGAGGTATTTGGAGGAGTTTAAGGGAGAGCTCAAGTAAGTCCCCATTTTTACTCTGCCATCAAGCTCTTTATGTTAAAGTTTGCTATTCTCAGTTGGGGTTCAGAAGGGATTAGCCCAAGTTGCAGGTCCTTTTGTGCCACTTATTTCAGAGCTAATTCTAGAGTTCTGAAAGTCTTTCTTGCTTCCTAGGTGTTGTGAGCTGGGTATCAGTGTGGTCACTGCTCTCCTAGTCTTTGCTCTGTTCTTTTTTTTAATACACATTTGTTTTTAAAACTTTGAGTTTCAGATTTTCTCCCCTCTTCCCTCCTCACCCACCCCATTGGGAAGATAAACAATTCAATATAGTTTGTACATGTGTAGTTACACAAAATATTTCCATGGCAGGCATATTGTGAAGAACTAACTATATTTCCCTCCATTTTATCCCATCCCACAATTATTCTATTTTTCTCCTTTGACCCTATGTAATGTAATGCCAAAAGAAGGCAACTTCCCAGGTTCAAAATACCAGCATAGGTGCTCTCCATTTTATTCAGTGACAAACCAAGAACAGAGAAGATCAAAACATGACATCATTCAAAATACAGCATTTACTAAGTGTGATTAAATAATCTCCAAGTACTACCCCACCCCAGGACCTTCCAATCATTCAATCAATTACAAAGTCCCTGTTCTAAATACTACTCCACCCCTAGGCTATACCTTAATTAAGTCCACCACAAAACCCCTCTTCTCAAATGGAGATTAGTTTCCAAACATAGGTAAAGTACCTTCATTTGTCAAACACAGAGCACAATAAGGTCAAACGTTCCCCACCCCTGGATCACAATTGAATCTACCCCAGAGTTACATCAAGTTTAAACACAGCACTTAATACCCAAGTGAATTAAGGTCTTTTCTTCATCTTGACACAAGGCAAGTTCTCAGCAATCTTAGTTCCTGGGGAGACAAGGCTTAGCAAGGCCACAAGATACATTGCCAGTCCCTTCATGAATTTATCCTCTGTCTGTAGAACAGTCCCAGAACCCCTGAACACATTAGCAAAGCCCTCTCCCAGGATTTCTGTAAACATACAACAAGAAAATCCTTCTTCAGGGATTCTGAACCAACAGAAAGGCTCCCAGACCCCTGCAACAACAGCACTGTCCTTCACCAGTGGACAGTATT
>NW_027187278.1:2064488-2129822 GCF_028583685.1 Petaurus breviceps papuanus | reverse complement strand
CCAGACCCCTGCAACAACAGCACTGTCCTTCACCAGTGGACAGTATTCATTCTGTCTGCAGGACAGTCTCCAGACCCCTGCAACAACAGCACTGTCCCTCACCAGTGGACAGTATTCACTCTCTGTCTGCAGGACAGTCTCAGGGCTTCTTAGCGAACAGCCAGGTTCCAGGACTTCTTCAACAAAAGGACTGTCTTTCACCAGTGGACAAATCTGGCAAAACAACATCAAAACAGACAGACAAAGTACCAGCAAAACAGCCATGTCTCCTCAGTCCTTGGCAGCTCAGGGGGCAGGTCTCAAAAGTCCAGGGCAATTCAAAGCGGCCACCAGCAATTCTCTTCGTCTCTCTCTCTCTCCACGAGGTGCTGCTTCCAAAAAAAGGTCTTCCGCCTCTCTCTAGTGTCTCTCCAAATCTACATCACCAGCTCCTCCCAGTTCAGGACTTTCTTTTCACATCAACAAGCCCATCCCACAGGTGGGATTAACAAACTCTGGGTTTTAACACAATCAATTTGAAAACCAAGCCAATACAGGGGAATCTTTAATTGCCATTACTATCACACCCTATCGCTTTTCAAAAGTGTTTGCTTCTAACTACCCTCTCCCCCAATCTGCCCTTCCTACTATCATCCCCCCTCTTATCAACTTCCCCCTATTTTCCTGTAGGGTAGATACCCAATTGAATATGTATGTTATTTCCTCCTTATGCCAAATTCAATGAGAGTAAGGTTGTCCCATTTGCTTTCACCTTCCTGCTCTTCCCCTCCATTGTAACAGTTTTCTGTTGCCTCTTTTATATGAGATAATTTACCCTAATCTATCTCTCCCTTTCTCTTTCTCCCAATATATTCCTCTCTCACCTCTTAATTTTATTTTTTAGATATCATCCCTTCATATTCAACTCATCCTCACATATATATTTACACACACTTACACCCTCCTATACATACATATATGTGTGTGTACATATATACATATATGTACACATGTATACTTATATGTATTCCCTTCAACCATCCTCATACTGTGAAAAGTCTTATGAGTTACAATTATCATTTTTCCATTGTAGGAATGTAAATAGTTCAACTTTAGTAACTTCCTTATGGTTTCTTTTCCCTGTTTGCCTTCTCATGCTCCTCTTGCTTCTTGCATTTGAAAGTCAAATTTTCTGTTCAGTTCTGGTATTTTCATTAAGAATGCTTGAAAGTCCTCTATTTCATTGAATAATCATATTTTCCCCTAAAGTCTTATACTCAGTTTTTCTGGGGAGGTGATTCTTGATTTTAGTCCTATCTCCTTTGACCTCCAGAATATCATATCCCAAGCCCTACGATCCATAATGTAGACGCTACTAGGTCTTGTGTTATCCTGATTGTGTTTCCACAATACTAAAATTGTTTCTTCCTGACTGCTTGCAGTATTTTCTCCTTGACCTGGGAAGTCTGAAATTTGGCTATAATATTCCTGGGAGTTTTCTTTTGGGGATCTTATTCAAGAGGTGATGGGTGGATTCTTTCAACCTCTATTTTGCCCTCTGGTTCTAGAATAATAGGGCAATTCTGTTTTGATAATTTCTTGAAAGATGGTGTTTAAGCTCTTTTTTTGATCATGGGTTTCAGGTAGTCCAATAATTTTTAAAGTATCTCCCCTGTATCTATTTTCCAGATCAGTGGTTTTTCAAGGAGATATTTTACATTTCCTTCTATTCTTTCATTTGTTTGTATCTGTTTTATAGTATCTTGATTTCTCATAAAGTCATTAGCTTCCATTTACTCCAATCTAATTTTGAAGGAATTATTCTCTTCAGTGAGCTTTTGAAATTCCTTTTCCATCTGGCAAATTTAGCTTTTTAAGGCATTCTTCTCCTCATTGGCTTTTTGGGCCTCTTTTGCCATTTAAGTTAGTCTATTTTTTTTTTGGAGGGCAGTTTGGGTTAAGTAACTTGCCCAAGGTCAAATGGCTAGTTTGTGTGTGTGTGTGTTGTGTGTGTGTGTGTGTGTGTGTGTGTGTGTGTGTGTGTCTGAAATGTCTGAGGCTGGATCTGAACTCACGTCCTCATGACTCCAGGGCCAGCACTCTACTCACTGCACCACCTAGCTGCTCCTAGTTAGTCTATTTTTTAAGGTGTATTTTCTTCAGTCAGGCTGTTGACTAACTTTTCTTGATTTTCTTGCATCATTCCCATTTCTCTTCCCAATTTTTCCTCCACTTCTCTTACTTGCTTTTCAAAATCCTTCTTGAGCTCCCCCATGGCCTATAACCAATTCCTATTTTTCTTGGGATCTTTTGTTGCAGGAATTCTGACTTTGTTGTCTTCCTCCCATTCCATGCTTTGATCCTTTTTGTCACCAAAAAAGGAATCTATGGTAGGATTGCATTTCCTGTGCTTGCTCATGTTGCAAGTCAATTACTTGACTTTTGAACTCTTTGCCACAGTAGAACTCTGCTTTCAGAATGGAAAGGGCTTTATTCCAAATTGCTGGTGTTTTTGCAACTGCCAGAGCAATTAGGAGGGCACTGTCTCTGCAGCCTTCACAAGCTCTGGCACCTGGCCACACATCCCAGGACTTCCACCGAAGGCCGCAATCCAGATCCAAGCAGGGCAAAACAAGAGCCATTAGCCTCTGAATGGTCACTTGGTCCCCCTATGATCTGCAGGCCAGGAGCTCTGGAGGCAACCATGTGGTGGTAGCTGGCACTGCCGTGCCTCTGCCACTTCTTGCCCTAGGGGCAGAGCTGGACTGCACTCTTCCAACCCCCTATTCCAGTAGACTTCTGGACTGACCTTTAACTTGCTCTTTGGCATTTATGGGTTAGAAGTATGGAAACCGCCACAGCCACAGCTGCTGGTGATTCACTGTCCTGAAGTCTGCTCTGGCCACTGCTGGTTGGGGCTGGGCTTAACTCCCAGATTCATGTGATAGACCTTTCCTGCCAGTCTGCCATCCTACCTTCAGCAGGAGATTTGTTTTTCTCTGTCACTTTTTGGATTCTGTAGCTCTAAAATTTGTTTAGAGTCATTTTTTACATGTATTGGAGGAGGTGGAAGCCAGATCCACAGAGAATTCCTGTTTCTACTCCACCATCTTGGCTCTGCCCCCTGTGCTCTGTTCTTTATCCAGGAAAGGCCCCTGCTCACCTGCAGCCATAAGTGCTAGCACTGCTATTGTCCCTGGAATTATGATCAGGTCCCTTGCTCTTTCTGTAGCCAAAAATGCTAATGCTCCTTTTAGTTTGGGAAATGTGACCAAGACCTCTGCTCCCCTGTGACTAACTGTAAGTGCTTCTATACACCCTATAACTGCTATTTAGAACTGCTTATAGGCAATAGCATTGCTAATCAGTGCCAGCTACAAGTGCTATCAAAATGTCCCCTGTATTCTCTTTCTGAGCACTTGTCCACCCCCCCCCTTACCATCAACAGGCTGAGAGCTCCTGAAGTTACTGCTGATGCTATTGTTGCTGCTGCTGCTGCCATGCTTTGGGCCCACCCTCATTCCAATGTCACAGACCTTTCCTACCTACCTCTAAGTTGTCATAGGCTGGAAAAATATCCCATTCTGACCTTTCGTTGCCTCTGCCACTCCAAAATGTGATTTGAGGAGTTCTTTTTAAAGTTGTTTGTGGTTTTTTTTTTAGAAAGAATATCGGGAGAGTTCAATGGGATTGCCGCCTGTACTCAACAATCTTCACCAATCTAATAGTATTTTGATAGGTTACTGAGTCTAGGGTCAGGAAACCTGAGTTCAAACTCAGTCTAAGAAGCTTATTAACTATGTGAGTGTGTATAAGTCACTTAATCTCTGAACTTTCTACTACAGAAAAATCACTTAATCTCTGAAACTGTCAGAGTCAATTTCTTCAGCTTTAAAATAGGGATAATAATTGCATCTATCTCCCAGGGCTATTTTGAGGATCAAATGAAATCATATTTGTAAAGCACTTAGCAAGGTGCCTGTCATGGTGCTTTAATAAATACTTATTTCTTTCCTTGTATTAAGTTTTGGGGTTTTGAGGGAATGATATCTGTTTCAGATATGTAAATTTTAAGATATCATTAGAATGTCCATGTGAAAAAGCAGATTATGACATAAGATTATAACTCAAGAAAGAGATTGGGGATAGAGGTCTAATCTGTGAATTATCTAAATAGAGACAAATCACCCTGAAGAGCTAATGAAATCATCAAACAAGATAGTATATAGAGAGTAAATAAGGGACTAGGACAAACCTTTGAGGGACACATACATAGGCATGTCCTTAGGATGAAGATATAGCAAAGGAAACTGAGAAGAAGCAGTCAAAAATATGAAGAAAATCAGGAAAAAGCAGTATCATAAAAATCTAAAAAATATCCAGGAAGAAAGGATAACATTGAATTAGAAATTTTTCCCCACCCCCACCCCGCAACATTCCTAAAGCTTTTCCCAAATGCTTTCCATCATGTATCTCCATTTTGATTCCACAATTGTGTCCCATAATGATATCTTCTCCCATGTTCCATGGTCTTTTAAAGAGCTCTAATAGTGACTCAGCAATCAGTCACTGAGAGGTCACAGTTCTATTACATGCCTGAGGATTTAGTACTTCTGTTCCTGTCACTAGTAGTCAGCTAGGTACTCTATATTTCATCTCCTTACTTAAATATCAACTCCCTTTCAGCTCCTTTCTAATTCCAAGACTATCTTCGATGGCAGAGAAAACAGAAACAAGATACAAGTTTAGTTGTCTCCTCTCCATTTTCTCATCGTATCTCTCAGAATGATGATACTATACTTTTTATTATCCTTTTCTTTTCTCAAAAGTAGCTTTGAAAACAAAGACTTTTCTGTAGCCTTTAGCTTTCTTCACCATCAATTCTTTCCAAAATTTAACACTCAGAATATTTTTAAAGACCCATTCAATACTTATTTATTCATCCTACATTACCTGTTCTTTCTTCCATACTATGTATAGTTAGTCTCTGTTAGAGATAATTGTTTTTCTTTTAATTTTCAGATTTCTATTCCTAAGCATTATGAGTTATGAGATCCTGTAATGGGAATCTGAAGATCTTTCATGCCCCCTGGCCCCTTCACAGGCTTAAGTGAATCTGAGAACTTTTCCTAATTTGAAAATATATTCTGCTTCTTAATAGGATGAATGTGGTCACAGGGAGCCTGTGGCAGGAGGCTTGTTTTTCAGGAAGGTCCATACTTACTTTGTGATTGGGCAGTGGGTCAAGAGGGTTGTGACATTCTCTGACTCTGGAGAAGGCTATATATACCCTGATATGAGGTTTTGCTTTGGGCTCACTTTGGAAAGTGTTGTGTGATTTGGGCAGATGAGACTCTGGACAACTGTTGAGCCCCCCAGCTTTGAAAATCCAGATGTTGATGCTCCCCTCTCTGGTAACTAACTAGGTATGGATGTAATGGTCAGACAGCTAGAAGCCCTGTCTGCTAAATTATCTTATTTTCCATTGTAACTTCTGTTTGTATTCTCTGAAATTCGGGGTGCTAACTTTTTCCCCTGAACTAAGTAAATTCTATATGTTTGATTGATTAAAGTAAGATTGTTAATCCATGATGAGTTGTTTTCCTTGAGAAAAGCAGATCTAAGAAACTGTGCTAGCAGCCTACCTGGGTATGCTAGGGTGCTTGCTGCTACAGATCCTGCCTATATTTTCTTTGAAAAGTTTGAAATCTTCTCACATAAAATCTATGATACATTTTAGATTATTCCCAGTTTTCCCTTTGCACAAAAAAACCTGAATTGGATGGATCTCTTCCTCCAAAGGATCTCATCTTTTACCTACAGCAAGTTATTCTTCTTTGTTGAGAATGAAATCCAAATGATAATTACATTTTGTTGTTTTTTTCCCATCTTTAAAGCAAGAAATTAGTATTATTAATGTAAGTAAATATATTATCAACTGTTGTGATTTTGGCAAAATTAGAGGGCCAACAGATATCTGAATAATTTTGGTCACTCTTCACTGTTGCATCATGCTTCTGTGTCAAACTTATGACTGGTTTCCTGTATTCATAAATGTATTCATTCTGTCTAGATGTGCTATGTTATATTCTGTTTTTTTATATCATTTTTGTTTTGCTTACATTGATCTTGATAGTCAAATGCTTTTCAACACTCTTCCCCACTTTGGTTGAAGGATTTTTCTCACATAACAATATCTTCCTAATGTAAGATGCTACAGCACTCACCTTTTCTATATGCTTTTACCTTTGAGAAGGATAGCCTGCCAGAGCTATATATTTCAAGCTTGGGTATCATTCCATCAAATCTCAGTGATCTGACCGAGACTAATAAGGGTAAATTTATTTCTATATATTGGAGTAGAATCTGCAGTTCCTCTTACTTGTTAGCCATACTTTGGGCATAGGCATCTGAGATCCTAGAATTGAAGGAAATGAATAGAGTGAATTATTGTGGTTAAAAGAATGTGGGACTCAGATTCAGGAAGATGCAAGTTCATCTCCTTCTTGGAACTTATCATGTGACCAGAGTCAACTTAACTTTTCAAGCTTTGATTTCTTCATTTATTAAATGTACATGTAACAATCTTGTGACAGAAATAGAGTATTCAAAATGTTTAGCAAACCTTAAAGTATTATATAGTAATTGGTGTCTACAGCTACTGCATTATTAATATCATCATGATAGAGCCAATAAGGCATTTTGGGGGCAACACAGTCTGATTCTCTCATTTCCCTTCAAATAATATTTTTTTTTAAAATAGCATTTTTCCCCAATTACATGTAAACATAGTTTTCAACATTTCATTTCTTTAAGATTTTGGTTCTAAATTTTTCTTCCTCTCTCCTCACCTTTCCACGATGTTAAGAAATCTGATATAGGCAATACATATGGAATCATGCTAAACATACATCCACATTATTCAAAGAAGAAAAAGAACAAAAAGGAAAAACAAAAAAAAGTGAAAACAGAATGCTTCAATCTTCATTCAGACTCCATTGTCTTGGAAGATTCTATTGTTGAGAAGGATTAAGACTAACACAGTTAATCATTGCACAATGTTGCTGTTACTGCATACAATGTTCTCCTGGCTCTACTCACTTCACCCAATATTATCTCAGACAAGTTTTTCCTTATTGATGATTTTAGATAGCTATTACTTATCATTTTAAGAAAAGCTCCATTTATTTCTATGCTTTCTAGTGTTTCCTTTATTTCCTTGCTTTAAATAGTACTTTCCCCCAATTACATATCAAGAAAAATTTTAGCATTCTTTTTTACAAGATTGGGGTTCCAAATTTTTCTCCCTCCTTCCCCTTTCCTCTTCTGAAAATTGCAGTTTGATATAATTTATACTTCTGCTATCATATAAAACATATTTCCATATTTGTCACAGTTATGGAAGAAGAAACAGATCAAAAAGAAAAAAAAAACAGAAGAATAAAGTAAGTGAAAAAATGCTTCAATCTGCCTTCAGAGTCCATAAGTTATTTATCTGGATATGGATAGCATTTTCCTTTGTGAGTCCTTTTACTTGTCTTTGATCATTTTGTTACTGAGAAGAACTGAGTCGTTCATGGCTGATCATCACATAATGTTACTGATACTATCTATAATGTTTTCCTCATTTTGCTCATTTCACTTTGCATCAATTTGTACACATCTTTAGTTTTTTCTGAAATCTACCCGTTCATCATTTCTTAATGCACTATAGTATTCCATTACATTCATATACCATATTTTGTTCAGCCATTTCCCAATTGATGCACATCCCCTCAATTTCTACTATTTTGCTACCATGAATACAGCTGCTATGAATAAATATGAACATGTAGGTGCTTTTCCATTTTTATCATCTCTTTGGGATACAGACCTAGTAGTGGCATTGCTGGATCAAAGGGTATGTACAGTTTCGTTGCAATTTGAGCATAGTTCTGAATTCATTTCTAGAATTACTGGATCAGTTCACAACTCCACCAACAATGCATTGGTGTCCCACTTTTCACACATCCTCTCCAAAATTTATCATTTTCTTATTTTGTCATATTAGCCAATATGATTGGTGGGCAGTGGTATTTCAGAGTTGTTTTAATTTGGATTTCTCTGATCAAAACACATCTTCGTATTCTTATAGATATCTTTGATTTATTCAGCTAAAAACTGCAATTTTATATCCTTTGACCTTTTTTCAGGTGGGGAATGGCTTGTATTGTCATAAATTTGACTCAGTCTCTATGTATTTGAGAAATAAGGAACTTGTAAAGATTGCTTCCCAACTTTTTGCTTTCCTTCTAATCTTGGTTGCACTGGTTTTGTTTATACAAAAGCTTTTTAATTTAATATGATCAAAATTATCTATTCTAAATTTTGTAATGATATCTCTTGTTTGTTCATGAATTCTACCTCTCCCCATATTCCTTGCTCTTCTAGTGTGATTGCTTCATTGTCTAAGGCACCTTTTAGCAAAATACAGTTTCCTTTCTTACCTCTTTTAACTAACTTTTTTTTTCTTTTATTTTGTCTAAGATTCCAATTGCTATCCTTCTTTTTTTTCACTTTAACTGAAGCATAATAGATTCTGCTATAGTTCCTTACCTTTACTCTGTGTATGTCTCTCTACTTCACATATGTTCCTTTGAAGCAAGATATTGTAGAATTTTGCTTTTTGATACGCTCTGTTATCCACTTCCATTTTGTGGGAGAATTCATCTGATTCACATTTAGAGTTACGATTACTGCTTTGTACTTTCTTCCATTCTATTTTTCTTCTCTCTCCTTTTACCCTTTCCCATCTCATCAGTATTTTGCTAATGTCAACCACCTCCCCTGATATCCCCTTCCTTCTGTCAGTCCCTACCCTCCTCCTTTACTTAATCTCTTCCCCTGCTATTTATTTTTCAGGTAAGATAGATTTGTGTATTCAACTGATTGTGTATATTATTCCTTCTTTGAGTCAATACTGATGAGAGTAAGGTTCAAGCAATAACAATCACCCATCTTTCCATTCTCCCCTCCACTGTAATGGGTCTTTTGTGCCTCTTCATGCGAGATAATTTACCCCACTCTACCTCTCCTTTCCCTATGCACCCATTGTACTCCTTGTTTTTCATCCCTTAATTATTTTTGCCATTCCTTCAAATTAAGTTTATAATTGTACCATCTGTGTATGTATATTCCTTCTATCTGTATTTAGTGACATTTTTAAGGGTTACAAGTATCATGTTCCCATGTACAGATGTAAACAGTTTAGCTCTATTGAATCCCTTATGTTTTCTTTTCCCTTTTATGTTTCTTGTTTATGTTTGCCTTGGGTATTGATATTAGAGATCAAATTTTTGGTTTAGTTCTGGTCTTCTCTTTATGAAATTTGAAATCCTATTATTTCATCAAATGACTGTCTTTTCCCTTCATGTATTAAGCTTAATTTTGCTGGGTATGTGACTCTTGGAAGTAGTCCTGGTTCCTTTGCCCCCCCAGACTATGATGTACCATGACCTCTGATCCTTCAATATTTCAGCTGCTAAGTCCTTGTGACCCGATTGTGACTCCCCGATATTTAAATGTTTTTTTCCTGGCATTTGCGGTATATCCTCCTTGACCTAATAGTTCTGAAATGTGGCTATAATGTTCCTTGAAGTTTTTATTTGGGGATATCTTTCCTGAGGTACTCAGTGCATTCTTTCAATGCCTATTTCACCCTCTGGTTCCAGGACATCAGAGAATTTTCCCTGATAATTTCTTGAAAGATGCTCTCCAGGTCCTCCTTTTGATTATGATGTTCAGGTAGTCCAATGATTCTGCCATTGTCTCTTCTGGATCTATTTCCCAGGTTTGTTTTTCCCATGAGATATTTTACATTTTCTTCCATTTTCTCATTCTATTGAAATTGTTTGATTGACTCATGATGTCTCACAGAGTCATTAGCTTCCCATTGCCCAATTCTAACTTTTAAGGTGTTGTTTTCCTCAATTAATTTTTGTACTTCCTTTTCCATTTAACCAACTTTACTCTTTAAGTTCTTTTCTTTGGTTTGCATCTCCTTTTCCTTGGTCTATTCTACTATATAAGCAGTTTTCCAAGCTACTAGTTCATTTTTCATAATTCTCTTGCATCACTCTCATTTCTTTTCCCAATTTTTCTTCTACCTATCTTAAATGATTTTTAAGCTCCTTTTTGAGCCTTCCCATGTGTTTCTTTTTTCTGGGCTTGAGATCACTTCCCACTTTTCTTTGCAGTTTTGCCCATAGATGTTTTTACATAGTTGTTCTCTTCTGAGTTTATGTCTTGGTCTTCCATGTCACCACAGTAACCATAGAAAGGTCAGATTCTTTTTTTTGTTGTTTTTTGTTTTTATTCATGGGTTTTGTTGATTTTTCCTTTAATTATTTTCTTTAATTTACTACTCCCTGGTTGGAAGGGGTACTGTCTCTGACTCATTGTACTAGTGGTTATAGCCCCTGGCTGTTTACCTAATGCCATCCTGATGTTGCTCTGAGGTTCATGTCTAGTGCTGTGCTGAGGGGTTGAGGTGGGGGTTGTCTGGCATTGCTGGAGGCCATAGATATCTGGCAGCTTACCTGGTGCTGAGCTGGTGTCCTAATGGTGGTGTCTGGCAAATGCTGATATCTGGTAGGGTCTTTCTGCAGTACTTCATGACTGCACTGAAGCTCATGATGGCCTGTCCACTGAATGCTGCCTGTTTGCCTGGGGGTATACTGAAGTGTGGTGGCAAGTCCAGGCTGATGTCTTCCTCTTTGCTTAGGCACCCATAGGTTTGTCTTCTACCTGTTTGCTGGGACTGTGCAGCAACACATGGAGGACTGGCGTCTGGAATATGCCCGTTTCCCTCGGGTTACACTCAAGCACATGGTGATTTCCCTGGCTTGTGCTAAGGTAACATGGGAGGTGCTATTTTTGGCATTTGCCTGTTCCATCACAATGGGGCTCAGAATCTCATACTGGTTTGTTAGGTTGGGGCGTGTTGCAGGCTTACTGGGATGCTTTCCATTTTGGACTATGCTCCCCTTTCACACAAGTGAGATGTAGCTTTCTTGCTGATCCTCCAAGTTTCTTGGGTTAAAAGATTGTTTCACCCCATCATTTTGCCAGTTTTGCTGTTCCACAATTTGTTTGGGGGCTTTATTTTATGGTTGTTTGGCAGTGAGTATGGGAGAGTTACCATAATTTACTACTTACTCTCTGTCCTCTTGACTCCCAGAAGTTGATCTCTTCCAAACAACTTTAAAATAATACCTCAAATCAAATGTTGAAACAGCAGAGGCAGAACTTGAAACCTCAAAACTATAATAAATCTTTCCAACTGGCTTGAAGTCAACCTGAGGCTTTGCAATTCTTTGGAGACATCCAACCACAACTCTACTCAAAACTCATCAAATAACATTAAAAAATTATAGCAAGTTTATTGAATAAAGACCTCATTTCTCAAATATATACTAAGTATACAACTGAGTCCACTTTATTTTAAAAAGAGCCATTTCCCAATTGATAAATGGTCAAAGGATATAAACAGATAGTTTTCAGAAAAAGAAATCAAAGCTATCTGTAGGCATATGGAAAAAGGTACTCTAAATCACTATTGATTAGAGAAATGCAAATTAAAACAACTTTGCGGTAGCACCTTAAACCTAACAGAAATGAAAATTCATGGAGGGGATAAGGGTATTAGATACTCTAATGAAGTATTGGTGGAGTAGTGAACTGGTATAACCATTCTTGAGAACAATTTGGAACCATGCCCAAAAGACTATAAAGCTATGCATACCCTTTGACCTAGTAATACCAATACTAAATCTGCATTCCAAAGAGATCAAAGAAAAAGGAAAGATATGTACAAAAATATTTGTAACAACTCTTTGTGGTGCCAAGGAATTGGAAACAGGGGATGCTCATCAATTGTGGAATAGAGGGACAATTTGTAGCAGATGATTGTGACTGAGTACTATTGTGCTATGGAAAATGATGGAGAAGAAAAATATGCCAAGACATATGTGAACTGATGTGAAGTGAAATGAGAAAAGCCAGAAGATCATTTTGCACAGTAACAGCAATGCAATAATGATGATTAACCGAAGAACTTAGCAACTCTGATCAATACAGTGATCCAAAATAGTCCCACAGGACTCATGATGAAAAAAATACTATCCTACTCCAGAGAAAGAAGAGATGAACTCTGAGTGCAAAGTGAAGTATAATTTTCTGACTTTATTTTCCTTTTTTACTTTGTTTTAAAAATGATGAATATGATCATGTATTTTGCATGATTTCACATCAATAGTTGATATCATATTGCTTGCCTTCTCAGTAAATTTGGGAAGGATGTGGGAGGCAAAGAAAGTATTTAGAACCAAAAATTTTAAAAAGAAAATAATGTTATAAATAAATATTATTTTTATGTATGTGTGTGTGTATATATATGCATATATATATATATATATAATTATCATTATTTCTCAGATTTTTGTCCCCTAAGTATTCCTGGGCTTTCTGACTTCTACACTTTTACTATACTTACTCCAGCAACTAACCTTGGTGGATATACTATTTTCTCCATTCACTATTTTTTCAGTGTAATGTACCTTGGATTAGATTTTTCAAGACTAGAAAAAGACATTCTTATCTGACTTTGCAGCAGTTATAACTAACAATCTGCTGAACATAAAAAGACACTCTTGAGAGAAGTTGTAGGACAAAAAACATCATTCCCTAATACCTTCTGCTTCTACCTTCCATCCTGCCTACTTTAACTTATTCCCTGTAGACCTCCCTTTCAGCTATTCACTTATTACACTGAATTTGGTTTACCAACTTTCAGTTTAGCCCTTTATATAGAATGTGCCTGTAAATTTCATTTTGGTTTATGGCCTTGACCTAGAATTGTCTTTATATAGCACTATTCAGATTACAGACTTTCTCTTTAGGCATATTTTCTCACTCAAGAAATTTAAATTGCCTTTAATCACCATACCCATCCTCAGAGATTTAGGAAGGTGTCTTTTAAAAAATTCATTAGATTTGGACATTAGAAAATCCTCAATATATTTGCAAAGAATTATTTCAGTGGAGGCTATGTGGGTAGAAACCAGAAAACAAACTGCTGATAATGAGTAGATAGGAAATTAAGGCAGTTAGAAAATAGGCAAGAGGGTCAAACACCTGGTTCACAGTGCCCTTATTGTACCTTGAACAAGATTAAAATGTAATTGGGGAAAATATTTAACAAAATATTTTTAACCCAGCACTTGTTAATATGTGATTTTATTTATTAATAAATGATGAAAAGATTCTTGTATAATGCTTAGTGACCCTGTTTCTGAGTTTGACACCACTGATATAGATCACGTTAACAGGGTTCTTAAACATTGTATAGTCAAGACCAATTTACCAATATGGTTGAAACCTATGGACTCTTTCTCAGAATAATGCATAGAATTATATATGTGTGTGTTTATATATATATATATATGTACAAAATGCACATACACATATACATGCATATATAATGTGTGTATATGTATCTGTGTGTACACATGTATGTACGTATATATGTGTGCACATAAGTGTACATATACATGTATGTATACACACCGAATTATAAAAGTAATCAATTGTATTGAATTTTTTTAAGTTCAAACTCTTAGTTAAGAACCCCTTTTCTAGAAATTTTGCAATGAATAGGAGTAAAGAGATGGAGCAATTGATAGGAGGGAAAGCAAAGAAACGAGAGGGCCATCAACCCCAGAGACTGGATGGGTGAGGATATAGAATAGGTGAGAAGGATTACATGGTTTCTTTAGGGTCTTAATCTTGTCAGTAAAGGAGAAGGTACGATCATCTTCATAGGCTCTACCCTCAGTGGTTTGGCTGAATCAGATGGACAGGAAGATAATAAGCTTCCTAAGAAAGTGAAAGATTTAATTCCCTTGGGAACATATGAAAGTTTCTTGAAAGACAAGAGGTTTGATGAGAGCTGGGGAGTATCAAAGGAGACAGTGAATGGAAGATGATTTGAGGGATTCTGTATGAGTATATAATCAAAAATAAATAAATCATACTTTTAAAAATATAATGGGAGGGAAAAAGATCTTTTAAAAAATGCCTTTTGAAATACGAGTATGCCTGAACAAATGGCGAGCAATAGACATGTCATTTAATTATTTCATTTTCTCCAAGGTCATCCTGCATTATCAAAATTGATCAATATTTTCAAATCTTCCAGATAAAGAAAAAATAAAACTCCTGCCATAATCATGCCAATGGAAACCAATATAGTTTTACTTTAAGGAATATGGAAGTAGGTGGTCATCTCGTCAGAATGCTTTCTGAGCAGCTCTAACCCAATGCTCTAATAGTTGTGGTGATTAGCCATCATTAAATAAATGAAAAACCATGCTAATACAGCTTTCTTTCTATCTAAGAGGAACTGGCAAAATTTTTGTACATAGTAATGGGTGAAATTGAGTTATATACTGTGCTTGAAGAGAAGCTTGGGAAAAACTGGAAATTTTTTAAAGTAAATTATTTTAATAATCCATTAGGGAATGTGCTAAGACTAGAAATGTCTCCTAATGTGAAAAACAATGTATCATTAAATAGGCTTGTACTACATAGCATTTAAAATGATCTATTATTGGATGTAGAGGGCCTATTATATAAATCACTTCTCTTGGAGAGAAAAAAATCTGTAAGACTTCAAAAAATCATGTTAAGAGATATACAATGCATAAAGACCATATCAGTAATATACTTTTGACACTGTTTAAAATAACAGTTCAGGTTGGGTAAATATAATAATTTAACTGGTATTTTTTACTTTTTTATGAAAGCTCAACAGCATTCCTAAACTTAAGCTTAGAATAGTGAATATTATTAATTAAAAACTTATTCAGAACTTCAGAGTTATAAATCAACTCTATATTCACTAATTCATTTAATCCTATCAAGAATTTAATAGTGTAAGAATAAGTAATATCATTTTCAGTTTTTATTTTGTTTTCCTCAGATGGGTTCCTGATTTTTCAAGAGGTTGCAACTTTCCCAAAGTCATGTAGCTAGTGAATGGTGGGCCTAGAACTTACATTTGTAGCAAAAAAAAGAAAAAATGTGTTTATCAAAATAATTCACTTAGTACTCATTCAGTCAATATTTTAAGCACTTTGGTAGATTCTGTAGGGTCTATAAAAATGAATAAACAGAGAAAATTTCCCTTGAATAAACTAAGTATAGGTGAACAAAGCAAAAAGATATCTAGCTATAAGGAAAACCTTCAACATGAGACTCAAGCCATGTAAGGCCAAAACCTGAAGGGAAATGCAATAGTCTTCTTTGCTCAAGAAAACTGGAAATAGGGTAAAACAAAGTATGTCCCAAACTGAGCCCTTATATCCCAGTGAATATCTCCTTCTCCCCCAGGGTTCAATACAGTCCCTTCTAGAATCATATGGCAACCCTGTAGGTAGTTTGGGGTTTCTTTTGTTTTTTAACTATGCATTCTTGATAATGAGATGCTGAGTTCTGATGTTTATATAGTCTTCAAGGACTGCAAATTCTCTCATCCCTTAGGTCACCCAGTTGTAGTTAAGTTTCATATAAGTTCATTTTGTTCATACACCTTGAATCTAATATCATTTATCATTAATAGTTGTAGTGGGCATATTGTGGAAATTAATTGTAAAATTTCTACTAAATTTGGGTTATGTTTGCTTATGCAGATAATGTTATTTGTGATTTTATGCCACACTTAGAAAAATATCTATCAAAATAGCTAGTATATAAACATGGTGTTTAGATTTTAAAATTCCAATCGTGTAGATTGATGCTAGCTTGAAAAATGACCTGTAAGCCTGTGAAGCCGAAATGAAGTTGAAATAGTCTATGCTACTCATAAACCACATTCTTTCAATTCAGTAGATGGTCACAGCATAATTTTGATAGATAGCCTTCATGGGAAACTTGGGTTCTTTAAAACTTTGATTATGGCCCTATAATTCTTTGCCCAGTTAAATTAGATATGACAATACTTGATTAATTTAAGAGTCTTCTCTCTCCCCCCTCCTCCTCTTCCTCCTCTTCTTCCCCCTTCTCCTCTCTCCTCTTCTTCTTTCACTTCTTCCTCTTCTTTTCCTCCTCGGCTCGTGAGAGAATGTACACAAAGATCATGTGAACAGAGAAGATGCATGTGAGTGTTACACATTTAGGAAACACATGTGACAAGGGAATGTACTTAAAATGAGACACCCTTCTCATTCTGAGTATTTCAGAACCACCAATATTCTCTAGTGATATCTTTACCTGTTATCTTCTGGATGGTACCACAGAGTTGCTGCTCTCTTCTGCCATCTGCTGGTCAGCAGCCTATGATGGTGTTTCTTTCCTCCCACTATCTGGTCTTTCCTTCCCGTTTTCATAATGGGTAGGCTTATTCTCTTCTATCTTGTTCATAAGTGATTATCTTATGATTTTGAGATTGCATCCAAGATTTGTCTTGGCCCTTTAATAAATAGGAAAGACTTAAGTTGTGATAAAGATTCTACCCCGAAATCCTACCAGTTAAGGATATGTTGGAGCTGATATTCCCGAGAAAAGTGTTATGTAGTCTCCTGTCTCTTTTATGAAGATTTCTGGGAAACATGCCAGAAAAGAAGAAGCTGGAAAAGAACAGAGTTTGTCTTCTTCATTGATAATATGTGGAATCTCCGTAACGTAGCTCTTAGGTCTCACTTGGAGTTTTAATTCTTCTGATATCTACAAAGACTATGAACATTGATGTTGCCTATGTTGCTGTGATAGAAAAAGACTGCTATGATGATTAGACCAGGTTTGGTAAGATGACCCTGGTTGCCACTCTGAAATAGCGTTGTCCTCTACCTACAAGTTGGAGAAAGAAACAGCAATTGTCAATTGTCCCACTCATTTGGAGTTTTGTCTCAATACTTCTCCCTACAGAAGGAATAAGCAGTTTGAAATCTGGTTCCTCCTGCTTGTAGCTATACCTAGCACTGCTGAATTTTAATCCACATACTGCCCCCTTTAACCACCAGAGCCTGGTGTTTTGTTTGCTGCCATTTATTCCCATCATCAGATAAAGAAAATAGCAGCCTATAAACCTTTTTTCAGTATTTAGTTTTAGCCTCATTGATATACATTTGGGAGAGTAGAAAAGACTGAGTAGGAAAAGCTAAAGACAGAGCCATCCCCAGTGTGAGAGACAGAGAGAGAGCGTCTCAGAAAATCACAAACTTTTGGGGTCATTCTTAAGTTATACTCATTAGTCATCAAGAATTTGATTTATAGGAGAAAGAATAAGCACAGAGAGATTAATAACGCAAAGTGAATAAAAACCCCTAAACATAGTGGACAGCTAGGTGACACAATGGAGTATTGAACCTGGAGTTAGGAAGACCTGAGTTTAAATCCAACCTCAGTCACTTACTAGCTGAGTGACATTGGGCAAGTCACCTTTAACCCTGTTCACCTCATTTGTTCTCTCATTTGTAAAATGAGTTCAAGAAACAAATGACAAACCAATCCCAAATGGGTCAGAAAGAGTTGGACATGACTGGAATGAATGAACAACAATAAACATAGAGAGATGTAAAGCAGTCCAGGACAGAAGAAAGAGAGAGCTGCCCTCTATCTGTACTGCTTGTGTTCTCATTCTTTTATGTTCCTTTTTAAATTATTATTCTTCCTTTTACATAGAATTTTGTGTTCTATTCTCCCTTTTGTTATTTTATATTATATATTTATATTATATTTTATATTATTTTACCACTATTCCTGTTCCTTTTCCCCTGAAGATAGTCCTCCTTCCAGGACCTGATAAGTGGGTGAGGATTTCCCATTACAGGAAAATGCCATATCTACTACCTGTTTGTTACACTTTAAAAAACTTAATACTCTATCTCCCATGGAGTTTTATTATTCTCCTTAAGTGGAGGTATTATACTATTACAATAACAAGATAATCTATTTCTTCCCAGCAGAAAAGGTCCCTTTACTGTTAATATACATGAAGAGTTTTTCCTAGACTAGAGACCACCAGAAGTGTTTAAAAATCTCTAAGGGCAATTTCTTATCCTAGTTCTTTGCTGAAGATAAGAGATAAAGATCTCTTTTCTAAGTTAGCAAAAGTGAGTTAAGTTCCTTAGATAGGCATACCTCAGAGATATTGTGGGTTTGGTTCCAGATCACAGAAATAAAGTTAATACAGCAATAAAGGGAGTCATGAATTTTTTGGCTTTCCAGTACATATAAATGCTATGTTTACACTATCTTTAGTCTATTAAATGTACAATCATATTATGTATCCTATAAATATATATATATGTATGAATATGTGTATATATACACATATATATGTATATATGTATACACACACCTTAGTTTAAAAAATCCTTTATTGTTTAAAAATATATACCAACCAAGTCAGCCATTAGCAAGCCATAATCTTTTTGCTGGTGGAGAATCTTGTCTCACTATTAATGACTTCTGATAAATCAGTGGTTACTAAAGCCTGGGGTTTACAGGGGTGGGGAAGACTGTGGCAACATCTTAAAATGAGATAATGAATTTTGCCACAAAGATTTACTCTTCCTTTCATGAAAGATTTCTCTGTAGTATACAATGTTGTTTGATAGCATTTTACCCACAGTAGAACTTCTTTCCAAATTGGAGTTTATCCTCTCAAAACTTGCTGCTGATTTATCAACCAAGTTTATGCAACATTTGTCAATATTGCTATATCTAAGGGAATAGGGAGGCCCAAGGAGAAGGAGAGAGACAAGGGAATGGCTGTTTGGTGGAGCAGTCAAAACACACACAAAATTTATTGATTAAGTTGCTGTTTTATACGGGTATGTTTAGTGGTGCCACAAAACAATTATGATAGTAACATCAAAGATTACCAATCATAGATCACCATGACAAAAATAATAATAATTAACATTTTGAAATGTTGCAAGTTTAACCAAAATGTGGCATGGAAACACAATGAGAGCACATGCTGGTGGACTAACAGAAACACTTTATTGTGTATAAGGGTAATAAAACCCAGTATTCCTGTACCTGCTAAACAATCAAACAAAAACACTTGCATGAATACCCTGGAGGGATCTTTAAAGCTCTTATCTGATATTTGCTCATTTGGTAAAATTATAGCCTTGGGGAAGGGATTTTTGAAGAAATGTAGTTAGACCTGGATGTGAATAGAAATCGCTTCTATAATATCATTGAAAAGTAGGTGTCTGGTATCTGTTTGAAGAACTTAAGATAAAAAGAACTATGACTTTTAAAAACTAACATTTTTACTTAAAGTTTTGAATTCCAAATTCTATCCCTTTCTCCCTTCCTCCAACTTATACAATAAGGAATCAGATCTAGGATACACATGTGCAATTATGTAAACGTTTCCATATTAGTAATTTTGTACAAGAAGATTCTAACAAAAGAAAAGGAATGAAGGAAAGTGAAAAACATCATGATTCAATCTGTAATCAGTCCATATCAGTTATTTCTTTGAAGGCAGATAGTATTTATTAATAGTCCTTTGGGAGTGTACTGGATCATTGTATTGCTGAGAATAGCTAAGTCATTCATAGTTCTTCATTGAACAACATTGCTGTTAATGGTGTACAACATTCTCCTGATTCTGTTCACTTCTCTATACATCAGTTCATGTAAGTTTTTCCAGTTTTCCTGAATCATCCTGCTTGTCATTTTTCATAGAACAATAATATTACATTATAATTACATGCCACAGCTTGTTTAGCCACTTCACAATAGATAGGTATTTCTTCAATTTCCAATTTTTAGCCACCACAGAAAGAGCTATTATAAATATTTTAGGGGCAGCCAGGTAGCACAGCGAGTAAGAGCACCGGCCCCAGTGTTGGGATGACCTGGGGGATTGAATCCGGGCTCAGATACTTAGCACCACACCCAGAAATAACTGGCCGTGTAACCTTGAGCAAGTTACTTAACCCCAATTGCTTTAATAAATAAATATTTTAGTACAAATAGGTTCTTTTCCCTTTTATTTGCTTGTTGAATGTCTTTAGGATATAAACCTAGCAGTGGTTTTGCTGGATCAAAGTGCTTGCACAATTTTATAGCCCTTTGGGCACAGTTCCAAATTGCTCTCCAGAATCGTTGGATCAGTTCACAACTCCACCAATGGTATATTAGTGTCCCAGTTTTCCCATATCTCCTCCAACAGCCAAAATTTCCTCTTTTTTTTGTCATATTAGCCACTCTGATAGCTCTGAGGTGATACCTCAAAGTTGTTTTAATTTACATTCCTCTGATCAATAATTATTTAGAGCATTTTTTTATAACTATAGATAGCTTGATTTCTCTATCTGAAAATTGCCTGTTCATATCTACAACCATTTATCAGTTGGGGAATGACTTGTATTTTTTATGAATTTGACTCAGTTCTCCACATATTTGAGAAATGAGGCCTCTATAACAGATACTTGTATTTTTTTCTTCCCAGTTTGCTGCTTTCCTTTTAATTTTGGTTTCATTGGTGTTTTTTTTTTCATGTAAAAACTTTAGTTTTATGTAATCAAAATTACCTATTTTACATTGTGTAATACTTTCTATATCTGCTTTGGTTCTAAATTCTTCCCTTATCCATAAATCTGACAGGTAAACTATTACCTTGATTGAAGACTATCATCCTTAACTCAATCATCCCTAAGGGGTACAAAGTACAAAGTTCTCCCACCCCTTGGTCACAGTACCTCATGATCTTGTCAGCCAGCACTAAGTACCCAAGGAGTGGTACTTTCATCTTGGCTCAAACTGGCTCCCAAATTCCATGGTTCCTCTTCCATGCTCTCAGCTCTTGTCCGAATTTACCCAACTGTCACCTGGACTCACAGGTAGGCAGCTCCCAGCTCCTCTTCCAGTTCCTATTCAAGTTTGAAGCTCACAGTGACCAGTCCACCTCAAGCCCTTCAAAGTCTCTGTTCCTGGGAGGAGAAAACTTAACAGAGCCACAACAATATCTACACACATCACATTTAGTAAAATTACATTTAGTAAAATCCACACAAGTTGCCAGCACTCCATCATCTCAACTCACTTTCTGCCTGTGAAATCAATACAAGTCAATAGACAGAATGCTTCTATCTGACAAAGTAACACAAACAACAGACAAAAGACTTCTGTCTGACAAAGTATACAAATCAACAGACAGAATGTTTCTGTCTGACAAAGTAACACAAATGCAAATCAACACAGACAGAACAGACAAACACAGTGCCGGTCACTACAAGTATTTTCCTTATCATTTCTGTTCTGTTCCAGTTTGTGCTCCTGCTTTTTATATGATAGTTCTTCTTCCTATTCCACCCTTCCTGTTGTGTCAGCAAGTTCTTCCCACCTTCAAATCACAGGTGGGGCTCAAAGGCACTTGAAGAATTGAAACAAGGTGCTAAGTACTCCTTTGCTTGCCATTATATACCGTTTTTCCAGTTTTCCCAGCAGTTTTTGTCAAATAATGGGTTTTTGTTTCAAAATCATGGATCTTTGGGTTTATCATATACTGTATTACTATGGTAATTTACTATAATGTAATTCCTACCAAATATATCCCATGGACACCCACCACTCTATTTCTTAGACAGTACTAGATTTCTTTAATAATTGCTGTTTTATAATACAGTATATATTTTATAATACAGTATGGTATGGCTAGACAATATTCTTTACCATTTTTTTCCTTTGATTCCCTTTATATTCTTTAGCTTTTGTTATTCCAGATGAATTTTATTATTTCTCTACAATTTTTTTGTATTTTGATTGGTATGGCACTGAATAAATAGATGAATTTAGGTAAAATTATCATTTTTATTACATGGGCTTGACATACCCATAAGCAATGATTATTTTTCCAATGATTTAGCTCTGACTTTGTGTGAAAAGATTTTTATAGTTGTGTTCATGTAGTTCTTGGGTTCATCTTGGCAGGTAGACTCCCAAGTATTTTTATGTTATCTACAATTATTTTAAATGGAAGCTCTCATTCAATCTCTTACTGCTTGACTTTTTAGGCAATACATAGAAATTCTGATAATTTATGTGGGTTTCTTTTGTATCCTGCAAATATGCAAAAGTTGTTTATAATTTCAAGTACTTTTTTTAAGGGAGTCCAAGTTTTATGGCACAATCCTTATATTAAAGGGGATTTGTTCTGTTAAGTTTGGATTTAGTCAAAGGGCCACACTTGAAGACCTAGGAGGTCACATGTGGTTTTGAGGCTATAGATTTTCCATCCCTTGCTTGTGGAATAATCAGTAGATCAATGATAATAGAGAATAATAAAGAATAAATGGTGGGCAGTAAGGCATGAGAAGACTGAAAAGGTAGGAAGGGGCTAGGTTATGGAGGGCTTTGAATTCCAAACAAAGCATTTTGTATTTAATCCTGGAGGTGAAAAGGAGCTGGAGGTTTTTTGAGTAGGAGAGTAACATGGCCAGACTTGTACTTTAGGAAAAAATTTTTACGGCTTAATGGATCAAAATGGAGAGATGTGAGGGAGGCAAACCCACCAGCAGACTATTTCAATAATAAAGTCATGAGATGACAAGGACCTTCACTAGAGTAGCAGCAGTGTCAGAGGAGAGAAGGGGGGACACTGAAGAGATGTTGTAAAAGTAAAGTTGGCAGACCTTGGCAATGGATTGGATATGGGGAGGGTGGATGAGACATAGTGAGGAGTCCAGAAAGACGGAGTCAAAGAGGATGGTATTTTCCTCTATAATAGGGAAGGGTTTTTGGTTGTTGTCCTTTGCTTTTTTTTTTTTTTTGGAGAGGGCAAGGGCAAGGCAATAAGAATTATGTGACTTGCCTAAGGTCACACAGCTATTTAAGTGTCAAATTTCTGAAGCCAGATTTGAACTCCAGGGCCCACGCACCACTTAGGTGTGCCTATCCTTTGCTCTTGAAGAACAAAGTGACATCATTATGGTAGAATCAAGATGCAATGTGTCTGACTGTGGCTGATCAGCCCATTATGATATTGGAAGGCTCTACACTAGTTGGGCACAAATAGTCCATGTGAATATTTAGAATAGATACTCTAAATTTGTGCACTGCAGATGTCTTTTGAACTACAACAATTCTGCCTTGCTCATGAAGCACAGCACCTTCTCCTATGAGGGCACACCATGCTGGGCAGTCCTGTGCCAGTGTCTCCCATGTCACACAAGCAATTCCAAAGTTCTTAAGAGAGACCTTGGGAGTGTCTTTATGTCATTTCTTCTAACCACAATGTGAGTGCTTGCCTCACTTGTTCTCCATAAAATAGGCTGGTCATGTTGTTCAAAGGTCAAACTAAAAGAAAATAGGGAAGGTAGGAGGGGGTGAAAGAAGATAAAAATTTCTCTTTTGGAGATGGCTGAAAGGGAGTTGGAGATAATGGAGTAGGATAAGTAGATTAGAGAGAGAGATTTCAGATCTATGGGAACTGAATCACTAAGGAAAGTAGTGTATAGGGAGAAGAGAAGAGATGAGGCCACTTTCCCCTCCTTCTCTCAAGTAATGATTCTCCAGGTTAAGTTGTTGGACGCTGGGCTCTGGGAAACAAAAAAAATGAATGTTCACAAAGCCCAAAGTCAGTACTGAGGTGAGACGTATTCACTTCTTTCTTTCCTTTTCTTTCTCCTTCATCTTCTCAACCAATTATTATTGTGAAAGTTCCCAAAGTATGTATCCAGTAACCAGAAGGTACAGATAACACCTTTCTTCCCTCCAGTTACTGCCTTAGAACACTCAACAAGCAAGAGAACCTGATGAAACACAGCTGACATTCTTTAAAGGAAGAGCCTTTCCAGTGCAAAAAGAAAAGGCTGGAAAGTCTTCTTTATTCTCAAACTTCTAAACAGTTGTAGCATTCCAAACCAACTGATCTAGTCAGATCTCAGTTCTGCAAAGAACATACTTCAAAAAATCATGCTTGTATATGTAGGATTTCTGTGTGACTCTCTTTCCTCTCCTAGCATGGATGAGGATTTATTAAAAACAAAACTCATTTAGCAAGGAATTTCATATTAAATATAGGAATTAAGTTTGATGGAAGAATTTGATCAATTCACTTTTTTTCCAATAAATGAAAAATCCTATAAACCTAGAAAGTAACACTAATTTACACTTTAAAATCCTATTCACTGACTAATAAATGACAAGTTCCAGCACCCTAAATCCTGCATGTCTTTTTATCAAATGAATGAAAGTCATTCCCAGAAAAAAAAATTGTAGGTCTTTAAATTTTTTTTTTACTAATCAATTTCATCTTATTAGATTAGGTGCACTTTTACTCTGCTTAAATTAGGAGGGGAGAGAATCTCAATTCTATTATGAAAAATATTAACTTGTATTTCATCTATCAATAGGTAATTATAAACTGATTAAATTATTCCAGACTCTGTATGAAGTGCTATGTATGCAAAAAAAAAAGTAAACATACTGTTTCTGCTCTCAAGGAGATCATGTTTCTTTTTTTTTTTCATTATTCAAATGCTTTATTAACTTCTGATTTACATCATTCATTTCTGCCAGATTTTGAGTTACAAATTTTCTCCCCGTTTTTCCCCTACCCACTGCCCCAAAATAGCAGTCCCAAAGGATATCCCCTCCTCCAATCTGCTCTCTCTCATATCTTCTCCCATACTTTCAACTTTTCCAGTAGGGTATGGTGGATCTCTCTGCCCCAGTGCCTGTATAACTTATTTCCCTATTACATGTAAAATAGTATTAATAATAGTATATATACATATATATATTTAAACATTTGATTTTAAAACTTTGAATTCCAGATTCATTCCCTTCCTCCCTTGTCACCCATCCTTACTGAGAAGATAAGCAATTTAGTATAGGTTATACATCTGTAGCTAATGCAAAACATTACCATAGTAAATATATTGTAAAAGACTGACTATATTTCCCTCCCTCCTATCTCACCTCCAACTTCTTCTATTCTCTACTTTGATCCTGTCCCTTTTCAAAAGAAGGTGCTTCCAACTTCCCTCCCCCCCAGCCTTCCCTCCCTTCCATCATCCCCCTTCTCATTCCCTTCCCCCAAACTCTCCTGTAGGGTGAGATACCCTATTTAGTGTGTATGTGATTCCCTCCCCAAGCCAAATTCAAAGAAAATAAGGTTGACCCATGCCTTCCTATTCTTCCCCTCCATTATAAACATTTTTGCTTGCCTCTTTTATATGAGATAGTTTACCCCATTCTGTCTCTCCCCATCTCCTCTCATTATGTCTCTCTCACCTCTTACTTTCACCTTTTAAGTATCATCCCTTCCTATTAAATTGTTCCTGTGCCCTCTGTCTGTGAATACCTGTACACACACACACACACACACATATATATATATATACACACACATTCACATATGTGAATGCACCCATATACCCTCCAATATATATATATATATGTGTGTGTGTGTGTGTGTGTGTGTGTGTGTGTGTGTGTATATGTATGTATGTATGTATTTCTATACCCTTCAACTATTTTCATACCGAGAAAAGTTTCATCAGTTACAATTATTGGTTTTCCATGTAGCAATGTAAATAGTTCAACTTTCATAAGTTCCTTATGGCTTCTTTTCCCTTTTTGGCTTCTCATGCTTCTCTTGCTTCTTGTATCTGAATGTCAAATTTTTTATTCAACTCTGGTTTTTTCATCAAGAATGGTTCAAAGTCCTTTATTCCACTAAATGACCATATTTTCCCCTGAAACATGATACTCAGTTTTGCTGGGTAGCTGATACTTGGTTTTAATCCCAGCTCCTTTGACCCCCGGAATATTACATTCCAAGTCTGTCCATCCCTCAGTGTAGATGCTGCCAGATCCTGAGTTATCCTGATTGTGTTTCCAAAATATTCAAATTGTTTCTTCCTGGCTGCTTGTAATATTCTCTCCTTGATCTGGGAATTTCAGGACCTGGCTATAATATTCCTAGGAGTTTTCTTTTGGGGATCATTTTCAGGGGGTGATCGGTGAATTCTTTCAACCTCTATTTTGCCCTCTGGTTCTAAAACATCAGGGTAGTTTTCCTTGAGAATTTCTTGGAGGATGATTTCTAGGTTCTTTCTTTGATCATGGATTTTAGATAGTCCAATAATTTTTAAATTATCTCTCCAGGATCTATTTTCCAGGTCAGTGGTTTTTCCAATGAGATATTTCACATTGCCTTCTATTCTTTCATTTGTTTGAATCTGTTTAACAACATCTTGATTTCTCATAAAGTCATTAGCTTCCATTTGCTCCAGTCTAATTCTGAAGGAATGATTCTCCTCAGTGAGCTTTTGAGATTCTTTTTCCATCTGGCAAATTCAGCTTTTTAAGGCATTCGTCTCCTAATTGCCTTTTTGAGCCTCTTTTGCCATTTCAGTTAGTCTATTTTTTAAGGTATAATGTTCCTCAGTCAGGCTGTTGACTCTCATTTCATAATTTTCTTGCATCGTCCTCATTTCTCTTCCCAATTTTTCTTCCACTTCTCTTATCTGCTTAAGGTCCTCTATGGCCTGTAACCAGCTCGTATTTTTCTTGGAAGCTTTTGTTGCAGGTGTTCTGACTTCACTGTCTTCCTTCTGTTCCATTCCTTGATCCTTTTTGTCCCCAAAATAGGAGTCTAATGTTGGATTGCTCTGCTTGGTTTGCTTCCTTTGCCTAGTCATGTCCCCACTCTGTCACTTGACCCCTGGACTTTTTGCCACAGTAGGACTCTGCCACCAGATAGGGGAGCTTCGTTCCAAATGCTAGGGTTTTCTCAGCTGCCTGAGGTATTAGTTGGGTGCCTTCTATGAAGCCTCCACACATTCTGGCAAGCTGGTCACACACCCCAGGACCTGGAGGTGACCCTAGACTGCAATCCAGATCCAACCAGGTGAAAGCCAAAGTGATTACACCTTAAGCTGGTTGCTTGGTCCCCCTACACTCTGCACAACAGGAGCTGAAGCTGCCATGTGGCTGTGGCTGTGCCGCAGCCCTCAGTGGCTTCTCACCCTGGGGGCAAAAGCTGATGCACTCCCAACTACTGTGTCCCAAAGTCCACATTACACTGACCTCTCACTTTGTCTTCAGCATCTATGTGTTGATAATCCTAGATCACCACAGCCGCTGGTGATCTGGAGTCCCTCTAGCCTGTGGCTGGTCAGGCCCGCCCTGGGGCAAAAGCCTCGGGGTGGGGCTGGGCTCCGCTCCCAGAACACTGTGCTGGGCGATTCCTGCAGACCTCTCTTCAGCAGGAGGTTAGCTCCTCTGTGTCATTTTGTGGGTTCTGTAGCTCCAAAGTTTGTTTAGAGTCCCCTTTTACTTGAATTGGAGGTGATGGGAGCCAGAGCCCCAGTGAGTTCCTGTTTAGACTCCACCATCTTGACTCCACCAAGATCATGTTTTAATGAAGACAACAAACCACTATTTATCCATCTATCCACAAACAAGATATATTCAACAAGAATGGAAGGTACTTCCATAGGGAAGGTAACAGTGAGAAAGACTGGGAAAGGTGTCTTTCAGACAGTGTTTATTGAACTAAGGTTTAAAGGAAGTCAGGTGTTAGGTGGGGAAGGAACATATTATAGGTATGAAGATACAGCAATAAAAAGGCAAAAAGTCTGAGACTGGAATGTCATTGGTGAGGAACATGAAGAAATAAAGGTTTGCTAGATCATAGAGTACACAGAAAGGAGTAAAGTGTGGGAGATTGGACATAAAAGAAGAGACTAACATATAAAGGGCTTTAAAAGTCAAACAACACTTTATATTTTAGATGAGACATAATATGTGGTTGACATGGTCATATGTTAGGAAAATTGCTTTATAGATTTGGAGAACAGATTACGGGCCTGGAAAAAATTCAGAAGGCCATTAAAATAATCCAAGATTGAGGAGATGAAGATAAGTATCAGAGTAGCATTTTTATAATAAAAAAATTAAATAATTCAACCCACAAGAGCTTATGAGATCACGTAAGATTTTCCATTAGATTATAAGCTTCTTGAGGGCAAGGACAGTCTTTTAGTTAATTGTATCCCCAGCACTTTGCACAGTGTCTAGAGCGTGGTGTTTAATAAATGTTTATTGGATTGTATTAGATCACCAAATGAGATAGTATAGATCTGCAGAGTTTCCCAAAGTGAACAATTCTGTCCCCTGGATGACACTGGAATGATCCAGGGGGATGATAGTAGCTTTGGGTGCAATTAGAGGACATTAAATAATAATAAGGCGTCAGTTGGAAGCACAAGGAAAGAAGAGAATATAAGGAAATTTTGAGAAACTATTTGTATGTTTCATCTGATGTGTAACAGAGTTAAAGTAGTAGTGATTACGTTATTTTCCAAATAAATACACAAAATGCAAGTTATAATCAATCAGTGCTTAAGTCCTCTGATAGGTCTTAAAAAGCAAGTGTTGAGAGGTATGCTTATAATGCATTGTTGTGAAGTCTAGTATGCATTGGAAGGGATATGTTTTTGTAATGACTTGTTCACAATGACATTATATGGTTACCTTATGCAATATTGCATTATCAAAATTTCAATGTAGGAAAACCTCCACAAATTTACAATAAATTATTAAATTTAAGATGCATCTTTTTTGAATAGATATTTAATAAGAATTTTTAAATAACCCAAAATTTCTTAAAATACTTAAAGAAAACAGATTTCCAGGAGGGCACTAAGGAATTTTTTTAAGGGGGCAGGTCAAATAAGTTTGGGAAACTCTGGTAAAGAGGGGGAAAAGGTACATAGGACACACATTTGGAAATGGGGGGCAAGAGGCAGGAGCTGGCAGTTTCCAGGTACATCTTGTGCAGAAATGGTACCAGATAGTCTAGAACTGTTTGGCAAAGAGTTCGGGGTCAGGAGGAAATCTCTGGAGCAAAAAGGACATAGAAGGAGGGTGATGTCATAGTCCTGGGACAAAAAGAGGCCTAGAAACAGAGGGCTTGGATTCAGGATTGACAAAGGACTCCCTTGGAAGGTTTTAGCGCAAAGAGACCAGACAGAAGTGTGCTGCATCTCAAGTTAACATGAGCTCCCTGAAAAGACTATGGGGTCATAAGATTAGAAAACAGTATCTTAGATCAGAGATTTACACAGAAAGTAGAAAATTTCCAGTCAGAAGTGTGACTTTTATGCCTTTATCCAGATCAATGATAAAAATGTAGAATAGAGTAGGGTGCAGAATAGGGCCTTCAACTGGAGACCACCTTTCAGGTTGATGATCCCCAAATCAAAACTCTTCAGGTTTCCAGGTCCCAAATTCTCTTAATGCTACTAACCTAACATTTAGTGAAAGATGAGATCAGAAAGTTTTTTTAAGAATTATATTTCTGTCATACTCTCAGTTGCATAATTTAATTTCATTTTAAAAATAGTTTACAGTTAATATAGAGATAATAGCATACTGCCCAGGAAGAAAACTATGGATTTACCTTTGTTTATCCCATATTTCTCTCTGATATTGCTTATCATTTAATTAAAAACTTATAGGATTGGAAGGGACCTCAAAGGTTACCTAGCCTAACCACCATCTAAAACACATATCCCCTCTAAAGAACCTCTAAAAATTAAAGTATTGAGTATGGTGAGTATTAGAATCGGAGGCAAATAATGTTTTCAATTCTGTTTAACTATAAAGCTTCCAATGATAGATAAACACAAGGAAGAAACTTAAATGTAGTCCATGTTAACAGAACCTTTGCTGGTAAGGCAGGTTCTTTAAACTCAGTTGGCAAAATAACTTGAGAAATATCAAACCAGACATAATGTACTTATTCTGGGATTTTCTCTAAAAGGAAAGGGCTTAATTCAATGTTGTAACTACTAGATTTTCCTCCATGTACTTTAAGCCAATAACATTTCTGGAATTAAAAGATGCCCGTCATACAAAATTGTCTGTGGTAAACTGAATTTCAGAATCTATGAAAATAGTAGAAATACTGAACCAAAATTACCAGGTGTATATATTTAGAAGAATTAGTGGATTAAGTAGATGTTTATACAAATGAAAATTCCAAAGTTTTCTCTTGAGTAAGATAGGTTGAATAAAATAGGTCTGTCAATCTCTAGGCTAGTGGATAAAATGAAAATTAACACTTTTCTCTCAGTTCTTAAGCCTTTAAAATGTTTTAACTCCAGAAACTATAAATAAGAAATAACCCTGAAGATAATAGGGCATATTTCTCTTGGGTTGCTTACAACCAAAGTTTCAAACTTGTAATAAGAAAAAATGTTAAAGAAACAGAAAAAAAAAAAACCTTTTTGTAACCCATGAGACAAAAGAGGAATGGTATCATTGCTTGTCTAGGTTTATAATCTCGTTCAAGGTCTGTCTATATTATCTATCCATCTATTGTACAGAGATGGAGGCTAAACAGGGCAAGAAAAGTCCTCCTATTATATAACTATTAAGTGAATAGGCACATTTAGAGAAATAAAGTCTTTATAAAGAGAGATTCTGGGGCAGGTCCCTACCCTTCGAAGTATGTGTACTATGTATTTTTTTCCTCTATATCACAGTTTTCCAAATTTATTTGGCCTTCTGCCCCATTAAAAAATGTTTCAAAATATTGTGTCATTTCTTCTTAAATGAGCATATCTCTGTATAAAGCTTCAATATCCTGTGACACTGCTGTCAGTTAAGATAAATTTGAACTAAAATTGTTGGCAACATTTTAAGGAAGGAGGGCTATTTCTGCAATAGGCTCATACCTTTATAAAGAATCACAGTATATTAATATCTATATCTTTAGTATATGTATGTGTTTAACAGAAGCCAGAGAAATTTTAAAACTTAAATTTTAAAATCAAAAAAATTTAAATTAAAAAATGACTACATTTGTACTCTTAATGTATTTATATTAAATTACTTCAATAATAACTTGAAAATGAAAAATTGTATAAAAGATATCTAGAACTTTTATGAATCGATATGGCAGGTACTCAATGACCTAGAATATAATACATACATACACACAGACAAATTGAAACAGGAGAGGCCTTGTAATGTGACCAATACTCTACGAAGGATTTACTGGGGGTGGGGTTGGAGAATGATCATGAGTCACAAAGAAGAGAAAACTTAGCAAGATCACACTATTCACTACTGTAATGTTGTCTGAACTTACTTCATCTCAAGAGTACTATTTAAACAACAGCAAGAAATGGTGTAGAGAAGTATTCAACTGAGTTCTCTCAAATTTTCCTCTAAACACCTCTAAGATAATGCCTCGAAACCAACAAGAAGTTGGTTGAGACACTTTTCAAGCCCAAGATAACTTAGGAGGTCAGTGGGACAAATCTGACTCACTGGTGTGATTAGGCTTAGAGCACAGCACAGAGCATGCAGTGCAGGAGGCTACGATGGTGGTGATAGCAGCTTTAGGAGCTCTCAGTCTATGAATGGGCCCTTGGAGAAGGAGGTCAGACAACTGGCTGGAAAGATGTTACAGAGTACCCTTTGCTGTTGCTGAGTTCAGGACTCTGTTAAATTGCCCATGAACAGTTCTCAATCTCAGTCAGTCTCAGTCACAGGGCCTAAGGAAGTGATATGCATAGAGCAGCAGGGGTCCTTGCTCAGCGTGAGGGTACAGAGCAGTGCTTGGTCACTCACTGAGGCCTAGTGAACGTGATCTCAGTTCCAAGACAGGGGGAAGTCCTAGCATTTGTGGCAACAGGAGAGACCTAGTAAAAGTATTAACGTCAGAAGGAGTGCTAGCATTAGTGGTTATAGGGGAATAAGATCTCTTCCTGGGTAGGCCAGTACAGAGGCCAGGAGAGCAGGGACCACACCTTTCATTAGATCATATTGCCTTAAAAGCACCAAAAACCTACAAACCCCCATAGCTAACTCTGAAAACAGTAGCACGGGGCAGTACTCCCTACATTCCTAGATTAGAGCTTAAGATAAAATTAAAAGTTAATAAATGAACTAGAGAGTTAATAAAGTACAAAAAAAGAAGCTGACCATCACAAGTTACTGTGGTGACAAGGAAGATCAAGATACAAATCCAGAAGAAGACAAAGACGTCAAAGCTGCTACAAGCAAAGCCTCAAAGGCAGAAAAAAAAAAATGAATTGGTTACAATACCAAAAAGAATTCCAGGAAGAGCTCAAAAATAATTTTAAAAATTAAATGAGAAGTAGAAAAATAATGGGGGGGGGGAAGAGAGGCATGTGAAAAAATGTGAAAAGCCAGTGAACAGTGTGGTAAAAGAGATATACCAAAAAAAAATGTGTGTGTGTGTATGTGTATATATATATATATATATATATATATATATATATATATATATATATACAAAAAAAAGCTTTAAAAATTGACCAAATAGTAAAAGATGAACAAAAATCCACTGAAGAGAAAAATGCCTTAACAAAGCAGAATTGGCCAAATGGAAAAAGGACAAAAAAAATCTATTGAAGAAAAGAACTCCTTAAAAAGTTGAATTGTACAAATGGAAAAATTAGTACAAAAACTCACTGAAGAAAATAATTCCTTAAAAATTACAACTGGACAAGTGAAACCTAATGATTCCATGGGACACCTCTTGGTTTCTTAACAATAAAACAGAATCAAAAGAATGAAAAATATAAAAGAAACTGTAGAATATCTCACTGGAAAAACAATTGAGTTGGAAAAAAGATCAAGGAGAGATAATATAAGACTTACTAGAACAACTGAAAGCCATCATCAATTTAAAAAAAAAAGAATCTAGATATAATATTTCAAGAACTTATAAAGGAAACTGTCCTGGTATATGAGACCCAGTGGGTAAAATAAAAATTGAAACAACCTATCTATCAAATGCTGAAGGAGTTTTCAAAATGAAAACTCCCTTGAATGTTATAGCTAGAATATGGCACCCCAGATATAGCATTCCCCTGAATAAATAATGAGTTTCTGGTTACTACTGCCATCATTCCTTCAAAATGAAGAGCTCTCAGGTGAAGGAGAAAAAATTGCAAGTGGGCAGAAACAAACAAACAAAAAAATTAAACATTATGCTGCCACAGGAGGATCACACAAGATCTGGCAACTTGTGCATTAAAGGAGTTTGTGTGTAGAGGGGGGGGGGGTGAAATATGATATTCTCAAAGACGAAGGACCTCGGATTACAAACAAGAATAACCCATCCAGCAAAAACGGTTATAATCTTTCAGGAGGAAAAAAAAGTATATTTAATCATATAGCAGATTTTCAAGCATTCCTGATGAGAGAAACAAAGCTGAATAGACAATTTTACTTTCAAGAACAACACTCAAGAGAAGCATAAAAACATGAAAGAGAAATCATAAGAGAATCAATAAGGTTAAAATGTTTGCATTCCATTATGGGAAGATGATAGTTTCAATTCCCAAGAACTTTATCATTATTTTGGCAGTTAGAAGGAATATACATAGAGGACATAATTGTTAGTTGACTATGATGGGATGATTTTTTTAAAAATAAGGTGTAACAAAGTGGGATGCACTGGGAGAAGGAAGAAGAAGATTGGGGAAATTATCTCATAAAAGAGGTAAAAAGGGAGCATTTACAATGGAAATGAAGATTGTGCAGTGGTAGACGACACTTGAATCTTATTTTCATTGGAATTGGACCATAGAGCTAATAATATACTCACTCACTTGGGTATAGAAATCTATTTTAATCTACAGGGAAGGGGCAGTTAGGTGGCATAGTGAATAGAGTACTGGCCCTGAAATCAGGTGGACCTGAGTTCAAATCCAGTCTCAGACACTTGACATGCTTACTAATTATGTGACTTTGGGCAAGTCACTTAACCCCAATCGCCCTGCCTTCCTCTCACAAAAAACAAACAAAACAAAACAAAAAATCTACATCAAAGTGAGGAAGAGGATAAAGAAAAGGAGGGATGTAGAGAACAGAGGGCTGAGTAAAGGAGACAGTGGTCAGAAGCAAAATAGATTTTGTAGAGGGATAGAGTAAAAAGGAGAGACAGAAAGAATGACAAACAGGGAAAAATTAGGATGAAGGAAAATATACAATTAGTAATCATAACTCTGAATGTAAATGGGAAATGGTTACCAATAAAGGATAAGCATATAGCAAAATGGATTAAAAACCAAATTCAATAATTGTTTATAAGAAACACACTTGAAAAACAGAGACATACACACAGGATAAAAATAAGGGGCTGGAGCAGGATTTTTTATGCTTCATCTGAGATATAAAAATAAAGGTTAGCAATTACAATCTCAGACAAAGCAAAAGCAAAAATAGATCTAATTAAAATATATTATCGTGAAAATTATATTTTGCTAAAAAGGTACAATAGTCAATGAAGTAATAGCAACATTACACATATATTCACCAAGTGCATAGTATACAAATTCTTAAATGAAAAGTTAAATGAGTTACAGGAGAACTGAGTAAAATATATGAAAATACAAGTTATTCCTCTATTGGTAAATGGTCAAAGGATATGAACAGGTAATTTTCAGAAGAAAAAAAATCAAAGCTATCTATTGTCATATAAAAATGCTCTATATCACCATTGATTAGAGAAATGCAAATATAAAAAACTCTCAGGTGCCATCTCACATCCATCAGATTGGCTAATATGTCAAAAAAGAAAAAAGACATTGTTAGAGAGCATGTGGAAAAAAAAGGATCTCTAATACATTGTTGATGGAGTTATAAACTGATCCAATTATTCTGCATAACAATTTGGAACTATGTCCAAGGGGTTATGTTGAATACTCTTAGCTCCATCAATGCCACCACTAGGTCTGTACCCCAAAGAGATTTTTTTAAAGGCAAAGGACCTTTATGTGCAAAAATCTTTGTAACAGTTCTTTTTTGGGACCAATGAATTGGAAATTGAAGGATTCTCATCAACTGGGGAATAACTTAATAAGTCATGGTACATGATTGTAATGGAATATTATTGTCTTATAAGAAATGATTAGCAAAATGCTTTCTGAAAAACCTGGAAAGACTTAGATGAACTGATGCAAAATGAAGTGAGCACAACCAAGGGAACATGTATACAGTAAACAATGTATGATCAACTGTGAATGACTCAGCTGTCCTTAGCAATACAATGATTCAAGAGAATTCCAAAGGACTTATGATGAAAAAATGCTGTCCATCTCCAGAGAAACAATGAAGACAGTGCAGATTAAAGCATATTTTTTACTTTATTTTTCTTGTTTTTTTTTTAATCTGTGATTCCTTTTGCAACGTGGTTAATATGGAAATGTTTTGCACAACTCAAATGTATGATTATAAAATTGCTTCCCTTCTCAAGGTAGAGGTAAGGGAGAAAGGGAGGGAGAGAATTTGGAACTCAATTTCTTTTTGAAATGTTAAAAAATTAACATATATTTGAAAAAACATAAAAATTAAATTTTATAATGAGGATAAATAACAATTATTGCACTTTACACATGTTTTTTTTTTATCAAATTCTGTAAATCCTTTTCTTAGTTTGTCTTTTGTTAAAATAAACTTAGCCACTAATTAAAATCTACTATTTTCCTTTAGTGACCATGTTATCTATTGACATACAGAGTTCCCTGGATAATATCAATCCTACTTGCTAGAAACAGTGGGACAGGGGCAGCTAGGTGGCACAGTGAATAGAGCCCCAGTCCTGGAGTCAGGAGGACCTGAGTTCAAATGCGGCCTCAGACACTTAACACAAAAACTAGCTGTGTGACCTTGGGCAGGTCACTTAACCCTAATTGCGCTCCAAAAATAAGCAAAAAACGAAAAAATAAAAACAGTGGGTCCACATAGTGTTTTCTGTTTATACATCATCCCTTAATTGAACCCAAAGGCAGAATTGAATAAACATTCTAGGACTGATTTTCACATCTTCATCCCCAAAGAGGTTACTTTGTATTTAGTCACTAGTACTTACTATTTTCCTAGCACTGGATGGATGCAGGGGAAGTTACAAAATATGAGTGTTATTGTTCACTGCTTTTAAGGAACTTATAATACTAATAGGGAAATAAGATAGACATCTTCAATTAAAAGATAACATTTACCTTTTTAAAAATTTAGAGAGAATTCTAGTGCAGATATGAGTTGGATTAGATGGCCCTTCAGGTATCTTTCTGGGAAGTCACTTACCTCTCAGTGGACTTAATTAGCTCTCTTAGGACAGTAAGTTGTAGAGTTAAGTATAGACTTGCATCAGTAGAAGGAGTTTTCTCATATGGAATTCTATTTATAAACTAGTTGACAGGTTCATTATCCTTTTTATTCCTGATATTCTTGCTCACTAACATTGTTGTCTTGATTGTTGATACTACTTTTCCCCTCTGACATTTAAGGAAACTAAGGCTGAGAGAAGATAAATGCCTTACATAGGCCCTCAAAGATTGTTTCTAAGATAGAACTGAAAGATCTCTCTGCCTACATTTCTAACAGTCTCTTCGCTATCCACTACTTGCCTAGAAAATTTCATCAGAAATATTTTCTCTGTAGTGCATACAGCATCACTGGGATCCCTGGGGCTCCTTAAGGGACAATTTCACTACATACACATGCGGCAGAGAACCAAAGTTCTACCAGAGATATAAATTATCTATACATTCCAATAGGAATCTAATCCAATTCAGCCCAATCCAATGAGGTCTATACCACATTTGAACCTAAGGAAGTTTCTAGTGTAATAGAAATCTTTTAAATAAAATTTATAAAAGGGGTAGAAAAGGTTTTTGCTCAGGAGTCTATGAGATCATAGTACACTATCATGGATCATCTACGTACTACAGAATTGGTTGGCAGGTTTAGTGGTGAATGAGGATAGAGTACTAGGCTATTTGTTTGTGATATATACTGTTTACAAGAAATGACAACTAGAATTCTCTAAATGACGATGGCTTGTCTGGTCTCCCCAATTATATAGTTTGGAGTTTCCTGACTTAAGGTTCAAACCTCTCTTGCATACCTAATCTATACCTGTACAAAATTTCCACTGAAGGAGGGATGAAAGGAGCTTAATTGGCCCTTATGAAGTTTCAATTAGAAAGAATTCTCCTCTCTATTCGCCACCCCACTCCCCTAACCCCTGCCATTTGATCTTTAAAACAAACCCAAAAAGTAGATGGTATGGATATTATTATCTCCATTTTGTAGAAGAGATAATAATTTTGCATATGCAGAAAGAAGCTAGGGGCATGGGTCAAGTGAAATGCCTATGGTTACAAACCCAGTAAGGTTTGGAGCCATGATTCAGGACTCAGGTATCTCCTGATTTCCCCATCTAACATACTTTCTAGTAACCTACACTGTATGAGGTCTCAGACCACTATGATTAAAGTCATTTGGAAATTCTTCTGAAACCTACAGTTTGTAACATTTCCAAGTAGATGCGAGAAGTGATGATTTTGACATTTGTTGTATCTGGATTTAGATGAGTTTGTTATAAATAAAGGATAGGATGAACTGATTCAACATTATTCTAAAAAGTCCATGAAAATCAGGTGAATTCACAAAATCTATCATGTTTTAAAATGTATTCATCACAGAATCCACATAACTTTACTTCTACATCTACTATTCTTTTGATTCCATTTTCCCTTCCATTTTCTAGGTTTATTTCATTTGTCAGGTCTCCCTCATTACCAATTTTTTTTTTCTTTTTAAGAACCAAATCTTGATACAGTTCTATTACTTTTTAGTCATTATGGAATTTAGAAATAGGGGGTGTAATGGGAGAAGGAGTAAGAACTTGCATCACTTATTTTTCTTTTTGTCATTTTAAATTAGTAATTATTTGTTTTGGGATATGTCATATATGTAAAGATTTCATAGTGCAGTGGATATAGCACTGGGCTTAGAATGAGAAAGACTCATCTTCATGAGTTCACTTTAGCCTTAGACACTTACTAGCTGAGTGAGCCTGGGCAACCTGGGTACCTGAGTTCCTCATCTGTTAAATGAGCTGGAGAAGGAAATGGCAAACCACTCCAGTATCTTTGCCAAGAAAGCCCCATATGGGGTCACAAAGAGTCAGACATGACTGACATGACTCAGCAGCAACAACATCACATTGGAGTTTAAAGTCTTAATCTGTGCATATAACTTACACTGAGGAAAAAAAAAAGATTCTGCAATCTTCATTGACATGCTATTTTATTTTCAGCTTTAAGAATATAAAACATAATGACACATGCTGTCCTTCTATAAAGACAATGCAATTGATCCAAATGAAATAATGTGATGAAGTAGAAAGAAGTTTTCCTTTTTAGTTTTGGGGTACATGGTAAAAGGCAACTGGATTGTGCAAGTGGATAGAGTGCTGAAGTTGGAGTCAGGAAGACATGAGTTGAAATCTGGCCTCAAGTACTTACTAGGTATGTGACCTTGGGTGAGACACTTAACCTCAGTTCACCTACCTTTGTTTATCTCCTTTCCCAATCTGTATAAAGGGTGTAATAATAGGACCTACTTCCTAGGATAGTTGGGAGAATCAAATGATATAATAATTATAAAGCACTTAGCGCTCAGTTCCTATGGGTAAAGGGAAAGGGCTGAATTGGTGACCTCTAATGTCCTTAATAGCCCCAAATGCATGATCTCATGTGCTTTATATTTCCCCCCACTAACAGAAATAGTTTAGAATTGAATTAAGCAGTCTTTTGCCTTGCCCTTTTGTGACATCTCTAAAAATAGTTCTTTGCTATTCAAAGCTACAGAACAAGGAGTATAGTAAGGTGAGGGTTGGGGGGGAGGGGCGGAGAAGGAACTATAGACCCTTTGGCAACCCTTGGCCAGGGATTTGTATACTGGTTCTGCCCTAATTATCTAGATAACTAAATCACTTAACCTATTTAAGAACTGAATGTCTTAGCTGTAAAATGGGAATACTAAATTTAATATTGCCTTGATCCTTAAACTTTCGTAAGGATCAAATGAGGTGTCTCAAATTTTCATTACATAATCATCAAGTGTTATTATTGTGGAAACAAGAAGCAAACTAGTTCAATTAAGGTGAGAATCCATGGCTTCATTAACATTAATACAATGCACTAACCAACTGAGCATCAGCAGCCATAGATAGAATGGACAGGGCTGATAAATGTGACAAAATTCATAATAGTTTCCCGCCCAAGAGAAGCATCCAATGAAAAAATAGTCTCTTTGAATCAGATTGTTTCATATTCCATTTCTTATGTTTTGGTTGGAAAATACATAGAAACTAATTTAAGATAATTTAATTTGGTTCTTACTAGCTAATGATGTAGAAACTAAATATAGTATTATTATAAATTATTTCACCCCATATTATCACACTTGTCTTAAAAATAAAGGCTGCATGATTTTGAATTTTGAAATTTATGCATTCAGATGAAAAAAGATGCCAATCATTTCTAAATAGGAGAAATATTATCAGGTCAGCCAAGTTCTCACTCTGTGGCTTCAGTAGGATGTGGAATGTTGCCCGATATAGTCTTTGCAACCAAAGAGCATTCTAATATAACTGGACTTTTCTTCTTTCCTGCATTCCCTGTGCATTGCCTGACTGAAGGGAAGAATCCCAGGATAGCTATATATACATGTAGAATGGCATGTTTTTCATCTCCATGTTGAGCATTCATGCCAAATGAACTCATGAAAATGAATAGAACAGACCTGGATGGATAATAAATAAATATATGTGTATATGGACATATACATATAAATATGTGTGTGTAAATACATATATGTATATTTTTAGATACATATGCTCATATATTTTAATCATGCTAGAAAATCCTACAGTTAAATCCTGAAATTAGCCTTTAGTTAGACTAAAAGGGACTAAACAATTCATTGTCTTATACACAAGGTACACTTTATAGATCCCTCTTTAGGATTTAAGAGAAATCTTCTGGCCAACCTTTAAACAGATGTTATTGATTTTGATCCAGGTATTGGCTCAACATTTTTGACTAAAAAGAATCATTTAGCAGTGAAGCCCAACCCCCTCTGTGTACTCTTATTCCCACGTGCTCTGCACATACGGCAGTGCCAACTGACTTCACACGTGTTTTTCTATTTTCATCAAGTATGTTGTTTGCTTCATTTGAAGGGGTTAGTATGTGTGGAAATATATATTTTTTGCAAAAATGTACAAAGTATCTGCTAGTGAGGGATATACAATGAGCACAAAACCCCCCTCAGACACAGAAGAATAATAGCCCAGAATGCCATTATTTACCAATCATTCTTTTAAAGGTCCTTTCTATAAAGAAGCCATTAAGTGCAGTAAGAGATATTTTACATGATGCTTCAAAGTTTTTTTATGTACTTTTTAAAGCCAAAAAAAATTCTCCTTTTATAAGTTGAGATTTATAGACATAAAATACCAAAATTGTCCAGGTGCAGCAAGAACACAATTACTTTAATACCTTAGGTACAAATGGTATATCATAGTCAACATCTTGAACAGTTGATTGATTCATAGTCAGCAGAAACTGAGGAACATGGGTTCTATATGCTGTTCAAAAAGGGAGATGGCCATTGCAGGCTAGTAGAAAACTGAATCAAATATTGCATAAGAAATTAGAATCAGGAAGCATCTAAAGTGTTAGAGGGGGATCTGTTTTGTAATTTTTAAGACTGAGAAACATTTAAACAAACATCGGGCAGAAGGGTCCACTGGGGTCTTTCTCCAATAGTGCTTGATTATAGTAACGCATTTGTGTTTCTTCTCATTGAAATTCTCTGAGAATAGATCAGGAAAAGGCATAAATAATTATATTTATATATTCAGATGTGTAAAATAGTTTTTTTTAAAAGCTAAGTTTATTTTTATTTTCAATTCAAAAGGGAAAAACAGTGGCTCTGATTTTATGGTACCTCCATAAGTAAAAAGTGTGTTTATGTGTTTAAACTAAAGTCCAACTCAGTTGCCTAATTGTGACTTGGAGGTTGATCCTTGTTCTTGAAGAGTGTTCCAGTGAGAAATTAACTTTGGCAGGCCCTGTTAAGGTAGAAAAGCTTCTGAAAGTCATCTGTTACCATTCTCTTAATCTATGTTCTAAAAATTAGTGAGGTTCAAAGAACGGCAGCATCAGAAGACTGGCTACCAGTTGATGAATTTGTAATATTTATTTGTTTAACTATCTAAAGCTAGAAACAAAATATTCTAGCATGAATGGAGTTATCTGTGTCTGTGGAAGAAATAAGATTTAATAAAATCACAGACCTGAAAATTATTAATGTATGTGTGTTTGAGGTACATTCCCTTGCTCATAGTAAAAGATCAATAAGCGTTTGCTGAAAATGTTCATACTGAGTGCCTATTTTGTGCTCAACATCATTGTAGTAGAAGCAATATCCTAATCCCTTTTGTGTATAAGTTAAGCTAATTTTTTTTCCCTGAAAGGAGAGAAATCTGTCCACAGGACCTTATTTGCCATAGGGGCAAAGGCTCAAGCTATGCCTACCTTGACACTGATTTCTTGTAGCCTTTGGCCCAATCATGTAGAGCTGGTGCACTTCACAGTTGGCAGATGTCCAATGACCATGAGTCATCATATCCTGCCCTGCTAAACAGATGTATTTCCATATGGAGACTTGAGTGAAAAGGTCATGGTATAGCTACTGAAGCTAAGTGCTAGAATATCCTTGTTGAACATCTTTTTTATGACCAAATAAAACACCTTTGTTTTTGTTAACTCTTCAGTGATCTCATAGTGCTTCATCTTGTTCCAATGTCGAACCTGAACTAATGGTCTTGACTTGAGTCAGACCCATTCATAGCAACAGGTCTAGATGCCATATTCATTGTTTTATGTGACAGTTTTCAGATTTTAATTTCAGATCTACATGCTTACAGATCATTTTAAGCTCATATAATATAAATGCAAATAGTGTGACACATAAATTTAGTAGTTTATTCACAATATAGGAAACCCTGTCAATATATAGACAAGGTACATTAGATTGTAAGTCCAAGGAACTTTTTTCACATCAAGAGCTCATAAATTTGATTATAATGGGTATATAGATAGGCTCAACCAAGGAGGCTAAGGCTACTCTTTCCCAACGATCATAAAACAAAAAATCCCCATAGTGAAATATCTGGGTTATACCCAGATCCTCATTTCTACAATACATTGCAAAAGTATAGTGCTGCTCTGCCTCTGAAAATCAGGTAATGAATATGTATTAGTTTTAATATAGATCACTATATCTATGCATTTAAAATAGATTAGAAGCTATGAATCGTTTCATATGTGTGTGCACTACTTACACAGAATGGTCTTGGAAGAAATGGTAATGTGATATTTGTAAGAATGTGAAAAAGACAATACTGAATCAGACCAATGGTCAATATAGCTGAGTTTTCCAAAGTGTTACAAAAGAAAATTCCTTGCTGTCCTTTGTGATGTCAACTTCAGAAGTTTGAAATTGTAATCCAAATATAATTAGCTTTTTGGACCTAGCATGTTCTATATCTACTAGCCATTAATTTATCTACAACCTTTGGAAACCTGATTCTTTAACGTGCACCCCCTCCTAGGATAATGAATAATGTAAGAATACTGTCTGCTGTGTAAAGTGGTCGTTACCAGAATTGGTTCTAAAACAATGCTTTTCTAAGTAGAATGGGGCGTGTGGTGTCCTAGGAGTCCAAGTGCTTGTTAACAAGTCTATGCTCACCCCATTTTTATGTTTCATGATTTCTATAAAATTTGATCATTGATTCTTCAACTTTTGTCTTTCCAAAGTGAAGGCTTACTTTTCAAAGGCATCTTCACAAACACATTAATTCATCTAACAATATGTTTTGGTTAACCCTCTTCTAGTCCTTCTCCAGCCTTATTATTTACATGTGTATGTCGTTTATTTATCCTGTGATGCAACATATTGAATTACAAGCAGACATTCCAAGAGGAAATAAATCATGGTTTTGCAGTCAATAAATCAAAAAATATTTATGGAGGGCCTACTATTTGCTAGTATTGTTCTAAATTCTTTTTTATTATCTTAGTTCAGATGGTATTCAATGCTTTGCTTATCTTGCGAGTTTCAACATACCATTATTTTTGTAAATGTTTAGGAAGGATCTTCAATGGTTTCCTAGTTTGCCATGGTGGAAAGTATTTTCTTTCTCTCTGTTGTTAGGGCATTCAGTCTTGTCTGACTCTTCGAGACTCCATAGACCATAGTATGCTAACACTGTCCATGAGGGTTTCTTAGGAAATATACTGCATTTGTTTACTTCCTTCTGATAATCATTTAATATCATATTTTGGCCAAAGTTTGAATTAATCGAACAGACTGCTATGCCTCATTTAAAAAAAAAAACAGCTCTCTTTTTTCAAATAGTTTGGTCTTTATTAATTTGTTTGTTTACTTTTAGTTTACAAGATTCAGTTCCACACTTCCTTGAGTTTCAGATTTTCTCTCCCTCCCTCCCTTTACCACCCCCTCCCCCCCATGGCGGCATACAATCAAGTATGGGATCTGCAGATACTTTCACATTACATATTAGTCAGGTTATAAAGAATGATTGTATCAGGTGGAATAAACAATGGGAAAGAAGAAACAAAACCAAACAAAGAAAAAGATCAGGTAATTTGCTTCAATCTGGATTCAAACTCAGTTCTTTCTAGTTCTTTCTCTGGATGTAGACATCTCTCTGCATCATGACTCTTTTGGGGTTGAGTTATAACCCTGCACTGATAAGGAGTCCATTCCATCAAAGTTGGTCATCACACATCCATTGTGTCTTTAATTGTTTACAAATTTCTCCTGGTTCTACTCTTCTCACTCAGCATCACTTCATATAAGCCTCTCCAGGTAAATATGAAGTCCATCTGCTCCTCGTTTCTTATAGCACAATAGTATTCCATTGCATTCATATACCACAACTTGTTCAGCCATTCCCCAATTGATGGGCACCCCCTTAATTTGCAATTCTTTGCCACCACAAAAAGAGATGCTATAAACATTTTTGTACATATGGGTCTTCCTCCCACTTCTATGATCTCTTTGGGATACAACCCTAGAAGTAGTATTGCTGGGTCAAAGGGTATGAAATTATTTATAGCCCTTTGGGCATAATTCCAGATTGCTCTCCAGAATGGTTGGATCAGTTCAAAACTCCACCAGCAATACATTAATGTTCTAATTTGCCCACATCCTCTCCAGCATTTGTCATTTTCCTGTTTTGTGGTACCTCAGAGTTGTTTTCATTTGCATTTCTCTAATCAATAGTGATTTAGAGAATTTTTTCATATTCTTATAGATATCTTTAATTTCTTCCTGTGAAAACTGCCTGTGCATATCATTTGACCATTTATCAATTGGGGAATGACTCGTATTCTTATAGATCTCACTCAATTTTCTGTATGTTTTAGAAATGAGTCCTTCATCAGAGACATAGGTTGTAAAAATTCTTTCCAATTTCCCACTTTCCTCTTAATCTTGGTTGCATTGGCTTTGTTTGTACAGAAGCTTTTCAATTTAATGTAATCAGAAGTATCAATTTGCATTTTATAATGCTCTCTAATTCCTGTTTGGTCATAAAGTCTTCCCCTCTCCACAAGTCTGAAAGGTAAACTATTCCTTGCTTTCCCAGATTGCTTACAGTGTCAGCCTTTATACCTAGATCATGTACCCATTTAGACTTGATTTTAGTATATGGTGTTAGGTAATGATCTATACCCAGTTTCTGCCATATTATATTCCAGTTTTCACAGCAGTTTTTGTCAAATAGTGAGTTCTTATCCCAAAAGCTGGAGTCTTTGGGTTTATCAAACAGTAGATTAGTATAGTCACTGACTGCTGAGTCTCTTGTGCCCAGTTTATTACATTAATCCACTACTCTATTTCTCAGCCAATACCAAGTAGTTTTGATGACTGTTGTTTTATAATATAGATTAAAATCTGGTAGAGCTAGTCCACCTTCCCTAGCATTTCTTTTCATTAATTCTTTTGATATTCTGGACCTTTCGTTCTTCCAAATGAATTTTGTTACTATTTTTTCTAGCTCTATAAAGTAGTTTTTTGGTAAATTGATCGGTATGGCACTAAATATATAATTTAATTTAGGTAAAATTGTCATTTTTATTATATTAGCTCGACCCAGCCATGGGCAATTGATGTTTTTTGCAATTAGAAAAGACTCTCTTTCTATCTCAGCCATTCCAGAGACCAGATAAGGATGGGAGTAGGAAAATAAATTCCAAATAGACTCAGATCTGTTTTGCTCTCTAAGTGAGCCAGGAGGATACCTCTTCTTATGTCAACAAACCAGAAGAGGCCTACTTTATGGGCCTTCAGGATGAGACCCTCAACTCGAGGCATTAACATGAGTAATGGCACTTTTTTCTTATCTTAAGATTTTCTGAACATATACCTTGTTATGAAATGTTAATGGTGAAGGAAACACAGATGTTCTGAATCATAATTTCAATTGACACTTTGTCATGTCTCTTGTTTTATTGTATTTATCATTTATCCAATTAAGAAATTCCTTTCCCATACAATGATTAAACCATTATGGGAATCATAAATTTATGTAACTCAGCCACCCCTAATTGTGATGGTCCTAAAATGTACTTAAGCTCTCATCCTTTTGTTCGTCAGTCAGGACTTTAGTCCTGCACTCCTTGCACAAGTAATGTTAGCCTTTAGGGAAAAAGGAATAAATTCTATAACTGTATACCACTATCTGTTTGTCTCCTTTAACCAAACCTTTTCTAGAGGTGAACAGTTCTCCAGAGGATTAAAGTAAACAGAGGATAAGTGACTTGCTCAGGGAAATACAGCTAGTAAGTGTCTGAGGTGGGGCTTGAACTCAGATCTTCCTTGAGTCCATTATTCCTAGCAACTCTCAGAAAACTCGAAGACTATAACCTTTTTCAATAAGTCTCAAAAAGTCCCCCCAGTTATTAGGTTACAGAGCAGTTGTTACCTGCATCGATGGAAGAAGTTCCCTCTTAAATGAAATAACAAACCCTTGAACTACTGACATATTCTAATCAAAGTTTAGGTGTCCCTATATCACAGCTTCACTGAAGAAAGCTTCAATAACTAGGATCATTCATTCCTAGCACTTCCTGCTGCTTTTCTGGTTACTGTCCCACAGAAGTATAAAGATGTAAGCATCTCTCTGTATGTCTGACTCTGTGCACATTATAAATATATACATATATACCTACTTATATTTTCTCCTTTATATTTGAAGATAATGAATTAATAATGTTATTGTCTCTAATATAGTCTGTTGCTTTTTTTTAAAGGACTACCTTGTGTTTTGTACCTGTCATTCTGTATAGCTGACATATAGTAGAGTTCAAAGTTATAAGACTGTTTAGATTTGTATGTGCCACCAAAATTGATATGTTTTTAGAATAAAAAATATCACTGTATATAAATATGGTGGGACTAAATAGCTGAATCAAAATCAGACCAGAACAAAAGATTCATGAGTTCAAATGTACAGTTATTAAAGATGACTATTGTGTTTTCCTCCTTTTAATAAAATTTTTCTCTATAATACTATGAACTAGAAATTGATCATGTAGTCAGTCTCAGTGTATTAAGGTGGAAGAGATGGGATGGGGAGGATAAAATTTTCCCATAAAAACACATGGCACTGATACAAAGGTTGTCTTGGGAAATACATTGTCATTGTTCCTAAGTTTATCATAAGATATATGTTTTGAAATCTTAACCAGATTATAAACTCTTTGAGACTATGGCTATCTTTTTCAATTATTTTAACAACTGCTAATAGCTCCTAGTTCTCTGAAGCTACAGTGTCAACCCACATTAACCAAATGATAGAATAATCAAAGAAATTATCAAAATTCTAAACTCTAAACATTCACTTGTTTTATTAGCACATGAATATCTCTTATTTTTCTTTTATTCATTATTATTTAATGAAATATTAGAGAAAGAAACCAAAATAGTTGGGCTTTGTGTGTGTCTTTAAAAGCATATGAATAATGAATTGACCACCCTTTCAAAACCAAGGCTAGTAAGGAGACATATCAGTTCCGGCTTGCTATATTACTGATTGAAGTACTCATTTTCTTTTTTTCTAAAATTGGGAATAACTCTTGATAACTTCACTTAGAATGCTTAAAAACTTAGGAAAATGATCCAAATTAAAATACATATTCTTGTTAATATTTATTATAATAATCAGTAGTATTATATGGCACTCTGTGGTAAGAGAGAACTAAATTGATTGTTCCTGAAAGGGGAACCATGAGAAGCATAATATTTACATTAAATATTAAACCATGAACAAAAACAATTGTGACAGTTTTGCTTTGTAATTCAAATTATTTGGATTATGAAGGAAGCTGATGGATTGAAGTTGATGAACAAAAAAATACTAGATTAATTGTTTCAACATTCTAGGAAATAAAACGTAAAGTAATAAAAATGATTTGGATAGCTGTTATGCAAGTAGGTGTACATATCCTTACATGTATGTATGTATACACATATATGTATATGCTAATATATAATTATATGGGTATGTGTATATATTTATGATTAGTTAGGTTTTATATTATATAGTATCTGTTTTTATTACATTTGTATTATTTTATTTTTCATTTATATGTTTATATGTGTTTTTAATTTTTCTAAAACACTTTTCATGCTTTATATCAGTTGATCCTCATCAAAAACCCTATAATGGGTACCCTCTTCATCCACATTTACATATGGGTAAACTCAGGCTAAGAGGAGTTAAATTAGTTCCCTAATGTCAAACAGTTAGCAAGTGTCTGAGGGAGTATTTAAACTCAGATTTTTCTGACTCCAAGTCCATCACTCCATTCAACGGTACCCCTAAATGCTATCAATAATGATGCATACTGATTATTTGAGAATGACATCTATGTGTTGGATATTTCTAAATATTCCACGAAGACAAAAATTTTAAGATTAAGACAATTTTAAGGTTAAAGTGGAAGCATTCTACATGAGATATTGAGGAACTGGGGCGAATAAGAAGAAATGTGAACAGTGCACCAAGGAAACTTGAAAATGTCTTACCAAGAGAAGCTGGAAGAATCTAAAATTTAGTTTGAAGAATTAGCAGGCACATAACAGCATTCATTAGGGAACACTAGCACAAATAGATATGTTATAAGCAAATATGTTTTGGTTCAATTTATGAATAGTTTACAATCTAAGATATGTCCTTCCCTCCCCACACTCTGGTCACATGAAGTGAGTCTATTCCTATAAGATGGAATTCCAGAAGGTCATTACCCCTTTTTGATACATTATTCCTACTCAGATAATAACTTACATTTAAGTTTCTCTAAAGGTCTATATTTCCCATAGATGTGTTCATTGTACTAAATGTACATCAAATATGGAACAGTCTTTATTTCATATCACAGGAAAAAAAGAATAAGATCAATGTGTGGGCAACACTGTATATAACATCAGATTTTCTCCCCATATATGATTCATTTCTTTAAAAATTAACCCTTATTATAAGGAATCATTCTTATATGTAAAAACAAAGGACATTAGTAATTTTTTTAAAAAAGAAAATGCTTAAGATCCCAACGCAGTACATAGAATACACGTGTACACACATATGTGATATAAAAATAGATATATAAAAAATATTAAGCCCTCAAATAATCCTTTACCATTTTCTAAAAGGGAAATGAACTTGTAATTGCTATCAAGGGAACACCCTGACATTGAGTTGAAATACCTTTCTCCTACAGTGTCATACATAATTCCTCAAAGATAGTAGTCCCAACATATAATTTAGATCCCCCCACTAAAGTCAGTGTCTTTTAGGGGTTGCTGAAAATTTATCTGTTCTGATTATATATTATTCTATTTAATTAACACAAAGACTATATGTCCTATCTCCTTGGATTACTGCTTATTTTTCAAAAGCCATATTGGCAAAGTGTTTTGCACAGTACCCAACACATTTTAGGTGCTATATAAATATCTTTTATCTTTCATTTCACCTTCTCCATAAGGCATAATTTATCAGGAAATCATCTCTTGACCCCCTCATTCTTAGGAACTCCAGACCTCAGGATTACCCAAAAAGGAGTTTCCAAAGCTATAGGTCTTTTCTTGGGCTGAGTGGGCATACACTTGCCTCCTTCTATATACTTGAACATGAAACTTCTACTCCCCAATTAACAACATTAGTCTGGGAAAGCCCACTCTTAAGCTATATGTAAACAAAAATATCTCCCACTACCAAATGTCACAAGTCACCATGAGCTGCTCCTTGAGAGTGGGAGGTGGCAGGAGAAAAGGATCCCTTCCCTCTCCCCCACCTAGGGGAAGATAATATGAGGAGAAAGGCAAAGAGGACATCCTAAAAAGTGAAAGAAGCTATCCAGTTCTTTCTTAGAGTTCAAAGAGAATAACAAACGATGCTCATTCAGCTAATCATCCAAAAGTACCCCATTTTCTCTGAAATCCAATCAGTACAGTATAAGTGGGCATGCTTACATTCCATTAGGATATGCCTTAAAGCTACCTCAAAACACTGGCCCAGACTCTGTAATTTCATATGTTTGATTGGGAAACTCTTCAAATTTATCTTCTACTCCCCTGATCACTCTCATTAAACACAGAATATCTTAGAAATTCAAGCTGCCCAGAAATAGAAAAAAGTAAAGATTTAATGGAGTAATGATATCCTTATCTTCAAGTCTTCCTGAAGAAGTTAGATGATCCTTTGCTGGGGATGTTTAAAACAAAATTCATGGTTTAGGTAATACTTTCCTAGATGATGATCTCCTTAAATTTCTTTCAATTCTATAGTACTATTATGTAATGTAAATATGTGGAGGTTGGGAACAATATAAGAGTGAAGAAATATTGTAATAAATAAAATATTTAATGAGGAAAGATTCCAAAAATAAATGGATTTGTATATGAAATGGTAACTTCAGACTACATCTTCTGAAAAAATAAAATGGCATTTCCACTTACATATTTTTCCCATATTTAAACAATGCCTACAGGATAACTTGTTGAAGGTTTTGTACACTTTTTTACCTACATAGAAAATGGTTTGTGCAGAAAGTTTCACTTTGCTTTTGAAATACTATTTCAAGGATTAATGTCTAAAATAGATGTCATCAAGGGCCCTGAATCAGGAAAATGTTATCTGGCTGGTTGATGGATAAAAACTGTCAGGTTGCTGGTTAGGGGAATTAAGGTGCTATCACTCAGGCACTAAAAAATAATATTGGGGAAACCACCTGGAAGCAATTTCCATGTGTTATGTTGCCAAAAAGCTTACACAATTCCCAAAGCCAAAACATCTTCAGCAAGAGTAAAAATGCATCTATAGATTCATCAGTCCTGCAATAGTAGATCAAGATGCCAATTTAATGGAGTGGGTGGATACTAGAGTTTCTTCTATAAAGAAAAAAAATATTTGCCACAAAATCCAAAACTAGTAATGTAATTTTAAAAGATGGAATACTGCTGGAGTAGAAAATACTACAAGGACTCAGGAGAATGTAAAGAAGGTTAAGAAATAGATTTTGAAACAAATTCTAACCTTTTGAGGTGGGGGTAGGGGCGATAAGTGGAAAGGAAAGACAGGGGAAAGGGAAATCTTTTTTTTATAAAATGGATGTCAGAATGTCTAGCAAGGGAAAAAGAGAAAAAGACATAGAAAGAAAAAATATTAAAACCTAGTATTATCATTACCTTTGGTGATTTGAGAGGTGATCAAAGATCTTCCAAGCCTCAAATATCTCCATACTCACAGCGGCATGGCACCCAAAATTAATTCCTTCCAGTTTAATCAGCCCTCTTCCATATGATATCCTCTTTGAATTCAGATATAACCTAGACAGGTGGCACATTTGTCCACTAGTCACCCAGAGAAAAAGACTTAAGGAAGATTTAGCATTAATAAAGCACCTACTTTGTATCAGGAATTGTGCTAAGTACAGAAATATTTAAACCTATTCAGAATGTTTTCCCTCTGTAAAAAGAGGGAATGGGAGCAGCCTTACCATACTGTGAGAGTGGTTTGTGAGATGCATCAGATGGATAGGAGAGAGTGCAGTAAGGACAGATGCCAACAACAAACTTTGCTTACTTCACAATTTTACCCAGGGCTAGTCCTGTCAGTATTAATTTGGTGAAATTGTTAAACAGGAAATCTATCCAGTGTGTTATTGAAGCCTATGTGTTGAAAATACATTTCAATTGCTGAAGACTGAGTGAAGCACTGTGGGTTGCTGCAACCACCTGGGCATCAGGAAGTTTTGAAACTATGGGTTAGAGCAGTCACTTTCATTCCATAAAATTGGCACTTCCATTAAAATGCTAAGACAGGTCCTGAATTTCAAAAACTCCACTTACAAACATATCTTGCTTCCAGACCAACCAGGTACTCAACTCTCACTTCAAGTAAATGGGAAAACATACCTTCCTTCTCCAGAGAACTATGTTCTAGACATCTCTAATGTATTTATTCTTTTTTATTTTTCATTTTAGTTATCTAGTTATAGTTTATAATTCCTTCCGAAGATAGAAACCAAATGAGGACAAAGTTAAATTGCACATACTCCCTGGAATCTACCTCAATGTTTAAACCTAAATTATTACTTATATGTTTGCCGAATACAATTTTTCAAAAATTGAATAACAAATGACACAATGGTAAGCCCTCTCCTTCTTCCTCTTCTCCCCACTATTACCATCATTCCTTTCCATTCCCAAAGTCTCTTCTATCCTCCCTGCAATATATTTTCCATAATGAAAATCATCACAGCTGGAGTCCCATACTGTCACAAAAATCTCAGTTCATTGAATCTTTGCCCTCTGTCATCACAGCATCAAAGATTCATTAGGGCCTCTGAAAACAGAATATAGTTTTCCTGAATATAGTGTCACCATAGACAGAATGTCTTCTGAATTCCATATCCTGGCTTCTACTCTCTGTCTTTCAAATAAACTTCATAACAGTCCTTGTTTAATAAAATTTCTGAGGTTCCATTGATCATACTACTCAACAGAAAGAGAAGGAATGAATAAAGGGTAGCTTCTTCTACCTCTAATTTAGAACATGACATTCCCTCTTATTGCAGGGCTTTGTAGGATAGAGAAGGAAGATTTGGAAAAAGAAAATTTCCCTTGTACTCTTCAGTGGCAGTTGGGAAAGGTCAGAGAGGAAAAGGGAGAAGAGTAAGAATCCAATATGTAAAAGATGTGAGAATTATGTCCAATTTTAGCCCAAACAACCCTATATCAAAAAAGGATTGAATTCAGCTGAAAGAACAGTCTTGTAGACTAGAGATGGGTTGTAGATGTAGAATAATATTGGGAGACTGAAATGAAAAGTGGGTTTAGATAGATGAAATAGGATATAGGCCAAGCTAAAAATTTGCAAGGCTTAATGATTCATATCTCATGAATCATGAAGACAACAAGCTTAGGTGTAGTCATGAAAAGGGATTAAAACAAGCCAAAGATTGGCTAATATAGAGAATCAGGGACAGAGAAAGAAGAGAAGGCAGAAGCTAAAACCATCACAGTGACAGTTTCAGGAAGAGCTATTGGTGAGGTTCTTAGTACTGACAATTCAGTCAACCAAATGTTTCCCTTTACCAGGGATGATTCAGGTCTTCTTCTATCACCCCTGACACTTGAATGATTTTTCTACTCCTTAAAGGGTTTTATTTCATTGGGGTAACTCCAGACCCTTCAAGTTGAAGTCTACATGTTAGATAAAACCTTTCCTCTAGATGAAGTAAGGGTACAATGGAAGAATTTATTTGTCTGTGTTCTAGGTGAAGGCTTCTCTATCGTGAGTTCTCAGACCCCTCTTTATCTAAATTTTTCATCAGGGAAAATACTGTATGCTGAAGTTTTGACAAATGTCTGTCAATTCAGATGTCCTTCAAGGATATCTCTAGACCCGGACTATCCTAGAAATGGGTGATTCCTCCTCTGGATATTTTGATATGGTTGCTCCTGTGGAATAGATTTTGGCTATACCTTCAGACTCTTTGTGTTGTTCACATTGGCTATTATTCTGTGAGTCTATGCTTCTATCCCCAGGCTCTTACCCAACCCTGCAGGGGGGAATTAACCTTATAATTCAAGTATAATCATGGAATATAGCTTCAGGGTCAGAAATAGGCTAACTCTATAGAAGTGAACTATTTACATTACTTCATTTCTCATAGCCTATATTTTCTCATCTGTTGAATAGAGGTAACAACATATACCTCTCAGGTTTGTTAATAGCAATAAAAATGAGAGATAATATTTACAAAAGATTTTAGGAATCTTAAAGAAATTATAGTAGCAGTAGTAGTAATAATAGTATCAGCAGTAGTACTAGTGGTATGTTATATTTCCTCTCTTTCAGACTTTTGGGAGCCAGGAAGCCAGCAGCAAGCCTCACCTCAAACCAGTGGGAGATCCTGAGTCCCAGGGTAGTGGAGCAGGCAAGTACCAATACCAGGTACACATCAGCCACCACCACCAGCTACAGCTCAGCACCAGGTAAACTGCAAGCCTCCAGCTGCCAGCACCTGAGACCCCAGCACACAAAACCAGTAACCATGCCACTAGTCCCCAGCAAAAGAAGCCTGGGACAGCATTCCCTGTGCCTCAGAAGCACAGATCAACTTTAAAAGTCAGGAAAAAATGGCAAACAACATGATAAAAAAGCAACAAAGAAAAACAATGACCATAGAGAAGTATCTTGGTGACAAGGAAGGTCAAAACACAAATTCAGAAGAGGACAACATTGTCAGTATACCACATTTGGAAACTAAAAGGGCAATATAAACTGGTCTCAAAACCAAAAATCCTCCTTGGAGCAGCTCAAGAAGGATTTTAAAAGTCAAATCAGAGAGGTAGAAGAAAAATAGAACAATTCCTTTAGAAATTCAATTAACTAAATGGAAATAAAAGTTCACTGAAGAAAACAACTCTTTAAAAAATAGAGTCGGTCAAATGGAAAAGGAGACAAAAACTAACTGAAGAAAACTATTCATTAAAACTTAGGATTGGGCTAGTAGAAACTAATGACTCTATTAGATATCAAGAAGCAGTTAAACAAAAATAGAAGAAAATATAAAACATCTCATTGATGCCCATAACAAAGGGGCATAGGCTGAACATGAGAGTATGGGAATGAAATGATTAACCAGCTTGTATTTAATTATAGGTAGCTGTGCAATCTTTCGGAGTCGTTTCTAAGAAATCATGCCCTGTTTCCTTGATAGTCATGGAAAGATAGTGAGCCAACACCCTGAGCCATAATTAGCCCACATGGGGAGTGTGGTCTAGGGAAATCATGACCCTTAAATCTGTCCATGACTGGACAGGCTCACATTGGCCCCCTACACCTCACTGTATAAAACAACTGACCTGTAACACAGATCCAGGAGAGATAATCATAAGAATTATTTGTCTACCTAAAAGCCATGATTTAAAAAAAATAGCCTAGATAGCATCTTTCAAGAAATCATCAAGGAAAACTACCCTGACTTCCTAGAACCATAGGGTAAAATAGCCATCAAAAGAATCCATCAATCACCTCCTGAAAAAGTTCACAAAATGAAAAAAAACTAGGACATATCGTTACCAAAAAATCCAGAATTATGGGTCAAGGGGAAAATAGTGCAAGAAACCACAAAGAAACAATTCAAATATCATGGAACCACAGTCAGGATTATGCAGGACCTTGAAGCTTCTATATTAAAAGATCAGAAGGCATGGGATATGATATTCTGGAAGGCAAAGGAGCTTGGATTACAAATGAAGATCAACTATCCAGCAAAATTGAGCATAATCTTTCAGGGGAGGAGGCAGATAGTCAGTGAAATAGGGGACTTCCAGACCTTCTTAATGCAAAGACCAGAGTTCAACAGAAAATTTGATCTTCAGATATAAGACTCCAGAGTAGCTTAAAAAGATAAATAGGAAAGGACAAAGGGAGGGGATAACAACAACATGTTATTCAATAAAGGCTGTTCAATTTTCAAATCCTAAATTCAATAATAAATTCAAACTGATTACATCCCTACCTGGGAAGATAATACAAGTTTTAAGAACTGTATCTTTATTATGACATTTAGAAGAGATATATGTAAACAGAGGGGTGGGGTTGAGGTGACTTTGATGTGATGACAAAAAATCCTAATGGAGAGGTGAAAGAGGATTGTAATGGGAGAAGAAGAAAGGAGGAGTTAGAAAAGTGCAAATTATATTACATAAAGAGGAACAAAGATATATTACAGTAAAGGGAAAGAAGCAAGGGAAATGAGCATTATTTGAAATTTACTCTCATTGGATTTGGCTCAAGAAAGGAATAACATACTCAGTTATGTATAGAAATCTAACTTGCCTCATGAACAGTAGGAGGGGAAAGGGAAAAGAAAATGTGGGAGGATAGAAGGGAGGGTAGAGGTGGCTAGGTAGTATAGTGAATAGAGCACCAGCCCTGGAGTCAGGAGGACCTGAGTTCAAATCCTGCCTCAAACACTTAACACACACACACACACACACACACACACACACACACACAAAACTAGCCGCGTAACCTTGGGCAAGTCACTTAACCCCAATTGCTCTACCTTCCCCTCTCCAAAAAAAAAAAAAAAATAGCAAAAAAATAAGGAAGAAGGGAGAATAGATTGGTGGAGGCAGTGGTGAAAAGCAAAACTCTATTGAGGAGAAAAAGGGAGAAAGAAAAGCATAAATGGGAAGGGAGGGATAGAATGGAGAGAAAGACACAGAGAATAATCATAACTGTGAATATGAATGGGATGAACTCTCCCACAAAATGGAAGTCAATAGCAAAATGGATTAAAAAGCATAATCTTACAATATCTTGTTTACAAGAATCACATTTGAAACAAAGGGATTAAAAGAGGGTAATGGTAAAAGGCTGGAGTAGAATATATTATGCTTCAACTGAAGTAAAAAAAAAAGAAAGAAGGATAGCAGTCCTCATCTCAGATAAAGGAAAAAAAAATCTAACTGAAGGAGATAAGGAAGGAAACTACATCCTACTAAAAGTCATCATAGTCAACAAAGTAATATAATTGCTAAACATATAAGCACCAAGTGGTATAATATCCACATTCTTAGAGAAAGATGTTAAGGGAGTTACAGGAAGGAATAGACAGCAAAACTATACTAGTAGGGGACCTCCACTTCCCCCTTCCTAAACTCTATAAATCTAAGTTAAGGAGGTGAATAGAATTTTAGAAAAATTAGATATGGTAGGCCTCTGGAAAAAAAATTAAATGGGGATAGAAAGAAATGTACCATTTTCTCAGTGCTTCATAGCATCTGCACAAAAATTGATCATGTACTAGGGCATACAACTCTTACAATCCAATGCAGAAAGTCAGAAATATTAAGTACATCTTTTTCAGAGAGCGATGTAACAAAATTACATGTAATAAAGGAAAGATAGACTAAAAATGAATTGGAAAGTAAATTATGTAATCCTAAAGAATGAGTGTGTCAAACAATAAATCATAGAAACAATTAATAACTTCATCCAAAACAATCACAATAATGAGACATCATGCCCAAACTTACAGGATGCAGCAAAAGCAGTTCTTAGGGGAAGTTTAGTATCTCTAAATGCTTACATGAATAAAATAGAGAAAGAGATCAATAAATTAGGCATGCAAGTGAAAAAGCTAGAAAAAGAACAAACTGAATATCCCCAATTAAATACCAAATTAGAAATTTTGAAAACCAAAGTAGAGGTTAATAAAATTGAAAATAAGAAAATTATTGAACTATAAAATAAAACTAAGAGCTCCTTTATTGAAAAAAAGCACAACAATAAAATAAACCTTTGGTTAATTTGAGTAAAAAAAAGAATTAAGAAAACCAAATTACGAGTAATAAAAATGAACAAGGTGAATTCACCACTAATGAAAAGGAAATTAAAACAACGATTAGAAGATATTATGTCCAATTGTATGCCAATAAATTTGAAAATCTTACTGAAATGTATAAATTTTTACAAAAACATAAGTTGCCCAGATTAAAAGTAAAAGAAATAATATACCTAAGCCCATTTCAGAAAAATAAATTGCATAAGCCATTAATGAATTCCTAAGGAAAAAATCTCCAGTCAGATGGATTTACAAGTGAATTCTATCATGTATTTAAAGAATAATTAATTATAATATTATATAAACTATTTGGGAAAATAGGTGATGAAGGAGTTCTAACAAATTATTTTTTTATACAAATATGGTACTGATACCTAAACTGGGAAGAATCAAAACAAAGACAGAAAATTACAGACCAATTTCCCTAATGAATATTGATGGAAGAATTTTAAATAAAATATGAACAAAAAAAGATTATAGCAATTTATCATGAGAATAATACTCTATGACCAGGTAGGATTTATACCAGGAATGCAAGGCTAGTTCAATATCAAGCAAACTCAGTATAATTGGCCATATCAACAACAAAACTAAAAGAAACCACATGATGATCTCACTAGAGGCCGAAAAAACTTTTGATAATATACAACACCCATTTCTACTTAAAACACTAAAGAGCATTGGAACAAATTGGAACAAATCCTGAAAATGTTAAGTAGCATCTACCTAAAACCATAAGCAAGCATTATATGTAATGGGGATAAGGTGGAGGGGGTGGGGTAAAACTAGGATGCCTATTATCACCATTGTTATTTCAATGTGATACTAGAAACATTAACTTTAGCAATAAAAGAAGAAAAAGAAACTGAAGGAATTAGGCAAAGAAAAAACAAAGCTATCACTCTTTGCAGATGATATGATGATATACTTAAAGAATCCTAGAGAATCAAGTAAAAAACTGCTTGAAATATTGAATAACTTTAGCAAAGTTGCAGGATATAAAACCATTAGCATTTCTGTTTATTATTAACAAAGCCCAACAGAAAGCATAGAAAGAGAAATTCCATTTAAAGTTACTGTATACGTTATAAAATATTTGGGAGTCTACCTGCCAAAACAGACCCAGGAATAATATGAACACAATTTCAAAACACTCATAACGAAAATAAAGTCATATCTAAACAATTCAAAAAACTTCAGTTGCACTTGTGTAAGGCCGAACTAAAAAAAAATGACAATTCTACCTATATTCATTTACTTATTCAGTGCCATACCAATCAAACTACAAACAATTATTTTATAGAGCTAGAAAATATAATAACAAAATTCATCTGGGGATGGCTAGGTGGCACAGTGAATAGAGCATTGGCCCTAGAGTTAGGAGTATCTGAATTCAAATCCAGCCTCAGACACTTAAAACTTACTAGCCATGTGACCTTGGAAAAATTGCTTACCCCCAATTGCCCTGCCTTTCCCCCTCCAAAAAGCAAAACAAAACAAAACAAAAACAAACAAAAATTCATCTGGAAGTGCATAAGTTCCAGAATATCAAGAGAATTAATGAAAAGAAATACTATGGAAGGTGGCCTAGCCATAGCAGATCTTAAATTGTATTGTAATTCAGCAATCATCAAACTACTCAGTACTGGCAAAGAAATAGAGTAGTGGATTGATTAGTAGAATAGTTTAGATACATAAGACACAGTAGTAAATGACTATAGTAATATACTGTTTGGTAGACCCAAAGACTCCAAGTTCCGGGATAAGAACTCACTATTTGACAAAAACTGGAAAAGAGTATGGTAGAAAATAGTCATAGTCGAACATATTACACCGTATGCCAAAATAAAGTCAAAATGAGTGCACAATTTAGATATAAAGGCTTTGTATGTGTGTGTGTGTGTGTATACATATGAAATCTGGAATATCAAGGAATAACTTGCCTGTCAGATTCAGGGAGAATAGAAGAATTTATGACCAAACAAGATAGAGAACATTATGAAATGCAAAATGAATAAATTTGCTTACATGAAATTGAAAAGTTTTTGCACAAAGCCAATGCAACCAACATTAGGAGGGAAGCAGAAAACTGGGAAAGAAATTTTACAATCAGTATCTCTGATAAAGATCTCATTTCTAAAATATATAGACAACTGAGTCAAATTTATAAGAACACAAGTCATTTCCCAATTGATAAATGGTCAAAGGATATAAATGGGCAGTTTTCAGATGCATAAATTATAGCTATCTATAGTCACATGAAAAAATATTGTAAATCACTATTGATTAGAGAAATACAAATCAAAACAACCCTGAGATACCACATCATACCTATCAGAGTGACTGACATGACAGAACAGGAAAGTTATAAATTTTGGAAGAGATGTGGAAAAATTAAAACACTAATGCCTTCTTGGTGGAGTTGTGAAATGATCCAACCATTCTGGAGAGCAATTTGAAACTATGCCCAAAGGGCTTTAAAATTGTGCAAACCCAGTAATATTACTTCTAGGGTTTTATCCCAAAGAGATCATGAAAATAGGAAAAGGATCCACATGTACAAAAATATTTGTAGCAGTTCTTTTTGTGGTAGCAAAGAATTGGGAATTGAGGGGATTTGCATCAGCAGGGGAATGGCTAAGAGAGTTGTGGCATAGGAATGTAATGGAATAGTATTGTGCTATAAGAAATAGTGAGCAGGCAGACTTCAGAAAAATCTGAAATGATTTGAATGAACTGATGCTGAGTGTAGTGAGCAGAACCAAGAGAACACTGTATACAGTAACAGCCACAATGTGAGATAACACACTTTGATAGGCTTATCTCTCCTTAGAGGATACAAGAAAGCTTCAAAGGACTCATGATGGAAAATTCTGTCCATATCCAGAAAAAGAACTGTGGAGTCTGAATGCAGATTGAAGCATATTATTTGCTCTCTCTCTCTTTTTTTTTTCTTTTTCTTTTTGTTTATGTCGTCTTTCTCATGATTTCTCCCATTGGGTCTAATTTTTCTTTACAACATGATTAATGTGAATATATGTTCAATACTAATGTATATGTGAAGTCTGTATCAAATTACATGCCCTTTTGGGGTGGTGGGAGGGCAGAGATGGGGAGAAAATTTGGAACTGAAAATCTTATGGAAGTGAATATTGAAAACTTTACTATATATAAATGTGTGTATGTGTGTGTGTCCTCTCTTTTATCCTGTAAAATTCTTGCACTAATTTCATCCTATGCCAACTCTTTAGGGACAAAACCCAAATCTAACACCTCCATCAACAAGCAACAAGCATTTATTAAGTAATTATTATGAACAAATATGATATTCAGAGTTTCTGTCATCTTGCACCTTGATAGGCAGGTCATTAGGATGGTTCTGATGGACTCACTTCCTTTCTGGCTCATTGAAGAATCTTGCCACAGGCAAAAGAGCATTAGATTTAGAGTCAAAGAAACCAAGTTTGAATCTTGCCTCTGGTAAGTATTATCTGTGTAATTTCAGGCAAGTCATTTAATACTCCAGATTGCATTTTTCTAATCTATTAAAGTAGGGGATTGAATGAAAGTTTCTCTAAGATTCCTTTTAGTTTTAAATCTGTGATCAGCCTCCCCCTACTACTGTAGAAGGGAGGATGTGATGCAGTTTGGATTTTCCAAAATAATATAAGTCCAATTGAAATTAATAATGCACTTATCCCTTCTACATTGCGATCTGGAAAGTTCATGTAAAATTTTTTGGTCCTCCTTTTGTATGAGAGAAGTCTGAATAATTATGGTATAAAAAGATAAACTATGGTGTAAATATATGATACCATACGTATGTTTTATGCATTTCTGAGTTTCTAAACTTCCCATTTAATGTCTTATGCTGACCTGTGATATATTGAAACCACAATGGGGAAAGTCATGATGTTGAAGGGATAAATGTATGATATATTTCCTCAACAAGCTAATGAATTAATGTAAATAAAATATCCACATCAAGAGAGATAATAGTGCTGTTGCATTTTATATTAGTAATTACTAGACAGCATAATTTAGGAATTTGCAAACTAGAATGTGTCCAAAGAAGAAAATAAGCATTTATTAAACAATGATTGTGTGCCAAATACTGTGCTAAATGCTTTATGAATATTGACTCATTTAATCCTCACAACAACCTTGGAAAGTAGGTGCTATTATTATACCCATTTTACAGTTTAATAAAGTAAAGGAGATGGATCATACAGCAAGTAAATGTCCAAGGTCACAGTTAAACTCAGGTCTTCTTGACTCCAGTCCCAATTCTCTATCCATTGCATTGCCAAAGTGTACAAAAATATACAACATTCATGATAAGGGCCTTAAAGCATATCATATGAAGAATAGGTGAGTTTAAAAGGTTTATCCTGAAGGAAAGAAAACTCAAGAGGAATACGATAGACATCTGCAAATATGTATTGTCATATGGAAGAAAATTAGTGCCATTTTGTGTGGCTCCTGAAGAGATAATTAGAACCAATCGGCGAAATTTTGGGGGAAGCAGATTTGATCTCACTATAAGAAAGGAGTATGTAACAATCAAAGTTATCCAAATATAATATTAAACTTTAACCTTGAATGGTAGCATAGTGTCATGTAAAGAGTTTTGACCTTAGAATAAGATAATCTGTTTCTTTCTTCTAAAACTTAGTATTTATCAGCTGGGGATCCACAGTAAGTCACTGATGCCTTCTGGGGCATTCTAAACTTAAATAGCCTGGTCATCAAACCACACTGAAACTGTACTGAAACTTTTCAGCTTGGTAGAGTCAAAACTGCATGAGAATAACCTTAAAAAACTCATCACCTCCATGCTATGATGGAGGAATCAGAATAGATCATAAGTGAAGAAAATAGTGCACATAAATTCTCAAATTGATAGAAGATAACAAATCTGCAAAAATGTAACATATTTGTACCCTCTTGAAATCTCTATTACATCTTAGGTCCTATAGAACTGTAGGATTCATTCACATTTATTAGAAATGAGATTATCTGAAAAAAAAATTCCCTGCGATATCCATGTACATTCATTAATGTCCAGAGAAACAAACAAACAACAACCTTTATTACTAAGGTATCATAGCTTTTAATTAAAAAAAGAAGCATGGCGAGTACTATCATATCTCAATGTTATCCACTGGTAATTCTGTTAGAATTCTCTTGAAATTTTAGTATAAAACTTGCCGGTTGTGAGATATCAGGATCATCTCCTATCATAACGTGATGACAAATTGTTACAATATTTACCCCTTATGAGATGCAAAAATCAATCCAATGAACAGTATTTAATTCTTCACAATAATTTTAATGAATTTGATCATCATTTTCAATGCCTCCTGGACTTCAGTATCCATTAATTGAGTTTGCTTGACCAATTCACGAGACTATTTCACAATGGAGTGGTTAATGGAATGGCTCTGTTGGTGTAGATGGCATTTTGTCTGTTCCATTTCCCATCACTAATGGTGTAAAATGGGTTTGCATAATGGCTCTAGTTTTGTTCAATCTATTTTACACAGCCATGCTTGATGAGACAGCAAGACACCCATCAGCATTTGGATGTTTGCAATCTTTGTAATGCTTTCAAAGAGCCATTCATTTAGTAAATACTCCTTTTTGATGGCAAAACCTCTCAGATTCACAGAGAACAAAAAATATAAGAGAAAGACTGGGCACTTTACAATATATTCAATGGACAGTATAAAATTTTTTCATCACTAAACATTAAATAGACTACCTTATCCTCATCATTGTAACAAAAAATACTCACTTATTCTGAAGTTATTTCATACTGAGTTTTCAGTTATGTTCAATGCACTATATAATATTAAATGGGGGACATAGAATGATAAATATACACTTCCCAAAGGATTTAACATCTAGTATAGTTAATTTTAAATGTACCAGATGAAAATAATAAAAACATGTATACTCTTTAAGTCCAAAAATATTTTATGAGAAAGATATTTCCCTGGGGAATCAGGTATAGTTGTGCTAGGCTTTGTATTATTAAGCAATCTATAATTGAAGATAGGTAATTATCTGACCCAAACTTATTACATTTTCTCTCTTAAATATGTCTCATCTGTGTTAGCAGTCCCAACATTGCTTCCTCTTATTGTCCCTATAGATATATAGATATAGATATAGATATTTCTAAATTAGATAATAGCTACTATTCGGGAGTTTTGTTGTATTAGTAAAATTCTCTAATTAGGGTAAATGCTATTGTCATATTGATGAGGAGAAATATTTGTTTTAATTTATCAAGACCATAGTGGTTGTATTTCTTAATTGGATAATTATGACTATTGAACAGAATAAGTATTATTTCACTAGAGCTCATTAGAAAATCATGTTAATTCCTATTTAATTACAATATAAATACAGTACTGTCATTTATTATTTCCATTTCCTACTTAGTTTTTTAAAGGTATTATAAAATAATTATAACTCAATTTAAGTTCATTAGAAAATAATTTATGAATGTATAATAGTGTTTATAAATATTTGAAGATGAATTGCACCATAATTTTAAATAGTATTCCTATCAAAACTTTCTAACAACTTCAGCATTTTGTGTCTATATATGATGAGGTAATAGAGAAAGTACTGGAATTGTATTCAAGTGAGGTGGGTTCTTCCAACTCTACCAGGTGCAGCTAGGCGGCATGGTAGATAGTATTATTGGCCTGAGTATAAATCCTTCCTAAGGCATTTACTAGGTATGGGATTCCAAGCAAGTCACTTAAACTCTGTCTGCATCAGTTTTCCCAACTATAAAATGGGAATAACAATAGCACAGACCTCCAAGCATTTTTTTTTGAGTATCAAATAAGTAATACCTCTAAAGAGCTTAGCACAGAACTTCACATTTGGTAGTTGCTTAATATATGCTTGTTCCCTTTATCTTATTACTGATAAGTCATGTGACCATATAAAAGCTGCTTAGCCTCTATGGGTCTCAGTTTCCTTATCTAAAACATAAGGTGAATGGATTAGATAATTAATAAAATTACTTTTCTAAATGTAACATTCTGTGATCCCAATCTTTCTCAATCTTTGAGTTTAAAATTAATTTTAAGAATTTGAACTCTTCCACAACAGATTGTATAGTGGAGAAGGGATTTATGCCGATGTCAAGAGGAAATGAAATTAGACTTGGCCTTATCTCTGACATATCCTATATGTGTGACCAAAGAAAAATAATTTCACCTTCAGTACCTCTAAGACTTTAAGCTACAGGTAACTTGCAAGTCTGCCTACATATAGGTAATTTGTTTACTAAAAGTCCACTGGATTGATGAAGTCATAAGAACTGACCTAGCACCCCACCTTCCTAACAAGCACTCAGGCACATTCACAAGTACACTCATGTAACCAAAGGAGAAATGAGGCTAAGGAAACATTTTCTTTTGTTAAACGGTCAATATTAACATTCAAAATAATAATAGGTTTTTATTTTGTCACATAAATTTATACTTACAAGTCCTGTCGAGAGCTGCTTCAGGCTACAGAACCTACTCTTGCATGTAACAGAAAAATTAAAAATTGCAAAGTGATGAGGTAAAGAATAAATAATATTTATTATATCACTAAAGTCAATAGGGAGCCATGGGAGTTTCTGGGGTAGGGAGAAATTTGAGGCAGGGAGACCAATTAGGAGACCATTGAATTAGTCTATTTCACAGATGATGTCAATTTAAATTAGGTAGCGGCTATGAAATCAGGTAAATGGAAATGGATTCTAGAGAGGTTGTAATAGTAGAGTAAGAAAAAGATTACTTGTTTTGTTTTCTTTTGGGGTGGGGAGGGGACAGATGATGTAAGGTAATCTGTATTGAAGATCCTGGCCCATCCCTACATTTTCACTATGTGAGACTCACTCTGTCCCACTGAAAATGCAACCAAGAGTAGGGGAGTACAGAGTCTCCACCTGCCTCTAGTGGTGTCTGCTTTCTCTACTGAGATGACCTGGGAGACAGGATAGGTTTATTCCAGTAGGAGAAGACAATTTTGCCCTTATGGGTGTTATTGTGGGTGCTTGGATTTTAGTTAGGTTATAACCATCTTGAGGAGTCAATGCCTAGTATCAGAGAGTTTGGGAGTTTGTACAACCATGGGAGGCAGAGGATACATGGCAGAGAGGTTAGGTCAGTGTAGCAGCAAGCACCCCAAGCGCGTCCTCAGGGTTTGCTGCACATACAGGTTCTTGGATCTGCTTTGTTAAAGGGAAGCAACTCAAAATGGGTTAACAAGCTTACTTTAATCAGTCAGACATATATCGTTTACCTTGTTCAGGGGAAAAGGTCAGCACCCCAAACTTCAAAGTATACAGGCAGAATTATCAAGACAGAAACAGATCAAGTAGACAGATTTCCAAACTGTCCAGCCATTACATCCATACCCAGTCAACATCTGGGTTTCCACATCTGGGTTTTTCAAAGCG
>NW_027187278.1:1972273-2064388 GCF_028583685.1 Petaurus breviceps papuanus | reverse complement strand
GGGGGGTCCTGGACAATGGCTTCCCAGAATACAGATCAAATCACAGAACACTTCTCAAAGTGAGCCCCCAAAACAAAACCTCACATCAGGGCTTATATAGCCTTCTCCTGGCTCAGAGAATGTAACAACCTTCTGGACCCACTGGCCAATCAAAAAGTATCTACTGAAAAACAAGCCTCCCACCCCAGGCTTCAGGTGCACTTTAGCCTAGGGGCAGGGAAGATCTTTAAAATTTACATTCGCATTACAGTCAGTGGACTTGGAATCAGAATAGACCTGGATTCAAACTCCACCTCCATCTCCAACAATGACCTCATGTTGCAGCAAGCACCCCAGTGTCCCCAGGGTGCCTGCTCACACAGGTTCTTGGATCTGCTTTGTTAAAGGAAAGCAACTCAAAATGGGTTAACAAGCTTACTTTAATCAGTCAGACATATATCGTTTACCTTGTTCAGGAGAAAAGGTCAGCACCCTGAACCTCAAAGTATACAGGCATAATTATCAAGACAGAAACATCAAGTAGACAGATTTCCAAACTGTCCAACCATTACATCCATACCCAGTCAACATCTGGGTTTCCACATTCTGGGTTTTTCAAAGCCGGGAGACTCTCAACAACGGCTTCCCAGAATTCAGATCAAATCACAGAACACTTCTCAAAGTGAGTCCCAAAACAAAGCTACACATCAGGGCTTATATAGCCTTCTCCTGGCTCAGAGAATGTAACAACCTTATTGACTCACTGGCCAATCAAGAAGTATCTACTGAAAAACAAGCCTCCCACCCCAGGCTTCAGGTGCACATTAGCCTAGGGGCAGGGAAGATCTTCAAAATTTACATTCTTATTACACCTCACCTCATCAGCCTCCACATTTCAACCTTTATTGCTATGCCATTATATACATTAGGTTTCGACCTAATGGAGATGTTAAGATTATGTGAGAAATTTTTGAGCATTAGAGAGTCATAAGCATTTTTAATAGTATGAAAGTATTCAGTAGTCAGGGAAAGAATGAAGACAAATTAGTGACTGGGACGACAGATGAGGTAAACTGGTGGAGAAGACAGGGTGGGATGGGATTATCTATGCATTTTTAAAAGACAGACTAGATATATTCCTTTGGGTTCCAATTACCTGGCTAACTGGTCTAAGTTCCAAAATATTTTAGACCCTAACTCTAAAATTTTTCGTGCTAAAAGAACTTTCTCCATAAAATAACATATTTTTTTAAGTTATGTATAATATAAACCCTGGATGCTGAAAGTGATCCCTCCATTTACCCTTTCTTTCCCTCTCTTTCCATGACTAGGTCTGTGGATTTACAGTCTTCCTACAATAACAGATGCTTAGGCATTGAACTCTCAAGTTATGAAATGTATGACATGACACATTCTTCCTCTTATATGAAACTGGTAGCACTGAAACTGAGAACTCCAGCTAAAGTATGGTATTTGGCAGCAGCAAGAATAGCCAAGGAGAAAGAGAGAGATAGTCATAGAGACTGTGGAAATCATCCCCAGTGAAGTCACCAGACATCAGCATCTCTGTTGGACCAGAGTCACAATTCATCTTTCCACAGCACTGACTCACATGTTTCCTATGTGTGTACTGCTGTGAATGTGCCCTGGTCGAATGTCTTCAACACCTGCTCCCCTTAATGAGTACTCCCTAGGACTGCTTACTTCTCTAACTCATGATTTGAGAATTTGGGGAAGTTATGCCCCAGATTTAAGGGAAGGGATTATGAAATGGAAGATATTCAATTACTAGCTTTTTTACCTTTCTGTTGTTTCATTTAAATGACTTTGTTTAGAACCATCTCTACCTCCAAGCTGACTAATAAAAGTAAGCATGTCACAAAGGTTGATAAATCGGAAGTTTGTTTTTTTTCCAGGAGATGGTGAGTTTTATTTTGTCTTGTCTGGATAGAGGTTTGATTTGCTCTCGAATGTTGCAGGTTGGTGAGAGACGGGGAGAAAGCACAGACGTGGAGGTTTATTCGTTGTAATCTTCGCCCTCATTTTCATCTTCACCATCAACAGAGAGAGCTGCGTGCTTGCTTGCAGAACTGAATTTAGAGGCCGGATTTTCTTCAGGTTTCTTTGGCTCAGATGCAGGTCTTGAATCTTGATCTCTTCTGCCATCTTTCCTATCAGAATCCTTCCAGTGGTCTTTACTTCCTCCATCCACTGGACCACGGCTGGAGTTCCCACTTTGGCCTTTCAGCACACTCACCCCATCTACCTTATTCTCATCTTTCCTCGAAATATTAGCTGGTCCTTCCTCAGACTGCTGGGATGTTACCTTTCCTCCACCACTTATGGGAGACTGCTGCTCTGAGGAGTCTGAGCTCTGTGATCGGGCAGGAGGATTGGAGCTCCGTTTCACCCAGGCGTTTTCCTTTGGTGGGGGTGCAGGCATCACCTTTAAGGGAAGCTGATCTGATTTAGAAGGCTTTGAAGTTGGAGACTGAGAGTCCTCTTCCTTGTTGAATGTTTCATTTTCTAGGTATTTCTCACTCTCCCTCCTTCGTGTGTTTCTGCCAGATGGAGCTTCCGGTCCTTGACCCTTCCTGAGTTTCCTCACTTCGCCAACCCCGGCCGTCTTTCTAGTTTCGGCTCCTCCAGCTGACGCTGTAGCTTCTCTTGCTCCTTTTGTAGTCGTTCCTCCACTTCTCGTTCCCTAGCAGCTGTGTCCACTGGCTTTGCTCCCCCAAAGATGGAGGCAGCTCGGCTAGACTGCGAGGTGCTAGCTGATGAATCTTCATCTTTGGGGGCACTCTGGGCCTTCAGATTCAGCTGGGGTCTTTGGGCGGGGGGACCTCTGTCTTCACGCCTAAAATCATCTCGGCTGTAATCATCTCTTGAGTTCCATGACCGATCATCTCATCTATCATATGTGTCTTCATAGCAATCTCCTCCTCCTCTGTAATCATCATCCTGACGGTACCCACTGCCAAATGCTCTTCTGCCACGGCCTGTCCTAGAATCAAAGCCTCTAACAGAGTCTCTGCTGCCCCTGTCATCATATCGATCCCGGCCTCCATACCGGTCCATGTCCCGCCGGGGACCATCACGGTACAGGTCTGAATCTTAACGATCACCATACTTGTCTCCAAAGCTATCATCACCCCTTCGAGGAGGATCCTCATCAAAGTTGTCTGTGGCAGGGCGAGCCCTCCAGTCTGTGTCGGTTTCGTCAGAATACCGATTTCGATTCAGATCACGGCCAAAGGAAAGATCACAGGTCTTTATCCTGTGCTTGATCAGCAACATCCACTCGTATTCTTCTGTTGCCTATAGCCTCTTCATTCAGGCTCAAAGCGCTGAGCAGTGGTCAAGTCCTCAAACTCAGCATAACCAAAACCTTTCAACCTCTCTGGATGGCTGGGTTCCCGTGGCAAACGTACTGCACTGATACTCAATCCTCTAAAGAACTCCTTGATGGAATCCTCTGTCACATCATAGGGCAGGTTCCCTAGAAAAGCAGTGTAGGGTGGCAACTTGGGAAGACGGCTCCGGTCAATATTGGGTTCCCGAGCAGCCCGTGGAGCAGTGGGCAGGATGGAACGGTCAATTGGAGGTGCCCTGTACATATCGTCGTCATTACTATGCCAAGTGGTGGAAACATCTCCCTCCAGGTCATCAGTTTCATCAGCCCAGATGACTGGTTTGGGCACAAAGGTGCTTCCTCCACCACTGGTGCCACCATCCTCAGCAAGGAAGTCTGTCAAGGTGAGGATCTTCCCCTTCTTATTCTTCTTTTTAGCTGAAGCCGCCATGTTGGGAGAGGGAGAGAGAACGCCTAAATCGAAGTTTTAAATCAATGTGTTTTTATCCACATAGAGTATTACCTTGAACCTAAAATCGCCTTTCTGTGGATTAGTTAAGAGGAAAGTGTGCTCTAAATTATAGAAATAGGAATGGACATACATATTCTCACTACTTTCATGGTAATATATACAGAATAGGTTTACTTGCCTATAGCACAAGAGTATAAACTGAGATATTAAGGGAAATTTGTGCAGCTATGTAAAAAGCATGAAAATAATTGGTCAATGGCCTGGAACAAAGAGAAATTTAATTTTATTTGGCAGAAATTTAGGAGCTAGAAAAGACAACTGAGAAAATGAATATCATGATTAAATGGAGCTTGAGAACATGATTTGTGGTGGTTACATATGAGGTATAAAGGACAAGGATTGATAAGGTTGATTATCGTTATTTATTAATATATTAACATTATTTGAACTTAATTTTAAGTGACTAGAGACAGTTTGAACACAGAATGTCATCCTGACTGTAGTAACTCTCCAGAAATGCTGGAGAGGGCTATAAGGCATTTTGCCTGCCTCAGGTACTGCAGCTACCCAGAACATTCTTGTTTAGTGTCACCACACCCAGGTCTTGTTTTCTATCCAATCAAGTTTGTGTTTTGGGTTCCCTTGCGTTTTGGCTTTGTCCACATTTTATTATATGTTTATATTTGTTCATATCCATCTCAATACATCTTGCTTGCAAGTTGCCCTCTAGGTAAAATTGCTTAATTGTGCATGTGTAGTTTATGGGTGAGTACCCTTGTCTGAATGCTATGAAATATAAAGTTTCCAGAGTCTAGAGAAAAGGAAGCCACACCTCCTTTCCAGCTTTCTCTCCTCTACCAAATGACCTAATAAATTTGTTTCTAAAACTATTTCAGATTTTAGAGTTTATTATCAAGAATAACAATAATGTACCAGAAGAAGTGCAAGTGGGACAGACCCAAGAAATGCTGAAAAGAAAGAAATGCAGTTGATGGTGAAAGACTGTGTTGAAAATTAGAAGATAGAAATAGAAGATTTCTCAAGGAAATATCCCTTTGACTAAGATTTTTAAAAATACATGTTGAATAAGGTAAATATTTGCAAAGTCATTTCATCTAGAAAATTTAGTCATTTCATCTAGATTTTCTGGAATTTACATAATTTTGTCAATTTCTGCAAATAAAGAGTTGATCATGATTTTTTTTCTGTTTTTTTCCCTAAGAATAACAATCTGCAATAATTCTCTCTTGTCATGACTGAAAAGGTAATAGTGATCTATTTCCCCCCGTGTGCTGTTGCTACTTCCTTCAATGTTTTCTACATTATTAAAACCAAAATTAAGATCATTTGCAGAAATATCTTCAATGGGCTTAAATACCTCATCCAGATCCTTTCTTAAATATAGACCATTTTTCTTCCTAGTCCTCAGGCACGAGCAAAATTTATAAGCAAATTCATATCTGTGTTAGAATTTTCCCTTCTTTGAAATGAAGCCAAGCCAACCTTAACTCTTATAACTGTAAGGAATGGTCATTTTGTCCTCAGAGTTTTTATCTATCTTTTAGTTTCTTAGGTTTATTCCTTACAATTTTTCATGGTTCCTAGTGTCTAATATTTTTCTATCGTTTTTCTCTTTTTAGTTTTTCTTTATCCCTTTTCCTTCTCCCTTTCCTGTATGTTAGCATGAATAATATTTTTGCACATAATACTCTCACTTGTGAAAGTGTTTTTTTTTTTTTGCTTTGGTAAACAAAAAAATCTTCCTTTTTGCTGAGTTCATAGATATTGCTTCAGTGGACAATAATAGCTTGTGAAACAATATCATCACAATCAAGGTGTCCCATAAAATAAGGAATTCTGACTTTATAGTAACCTTATTTATATAGCTGTTTTGTTACTTTTTTTTTTTGAGGGGGAAGGCAGGGCAATTGGGGTTAAGTGACTTGCACAGCTTGTAAGTGTGTCAAGTATCAGAGGTCGGATTTAAACTCAGGTCTTCTGTCTTGAGGGCCGGTGGTCTATTCACTGTGCCACATAGCTGTCCAAGGCTACTTGTTTAAGCAGAAAATGAATCTAGTATATAGAATCCCAAGACTTATAATTATAGAATATCAAATTTTTGTTGTATGTCACTTTCATATTAAATTCCATGACATGAATTGAGCATGATAAATGCTTGATACTGCAATGAGAAGTATTTTTCTTTCCCCTAATCCTTCAGGATTTAAGAGTAGACTTCAAAATTTAAAAATTCCCTCCTACCCAATCAGCAATGGTCTGAAATGGTACTCTGCGAAATCCAACCTCACTAAACCAAAAAGTTACAAAGGACACATACCTGAGTTTTCAAAATATAAAGCAATGTTTTGGCCAACCATACATGTAGATAAAGAAGCAGCCTGATTGACAAGACATTTTTAATTCAATGCAATAAATATTTATGAAGTATTTATTATATGCCAGGCACTATACTGTGTATACCAATATATATTGTGTATACCAATAAGCAATATAATATAATAGCAATACCAATATAATACCAATATATCGTGTATACCAATAAGCAAAAGAAAGACAATTACTGCCCTCAAAATGCTTACAATCTAATTGAGGAATATAACACATAACAGAAAGCTTTAAAAAGAGGGGAAAGGGAATGATACACCAGGGGAACATCAGAAATTATCTTGTTCTATGGAGTTGAAAATAAATGGAGCTATAGATGTAGAATTATGAAGTCCAGTTCCTGCAATTTATAAAGGAATATTTTCTGTCTTCAAAAAATTAAATCTCAACTAGATGACCAACAACTGATAATTGAGAATTTGATTGTAGCACCCTGGAAGACACCTCTGCAAGAGAGATGGATCTCAAGAACTCAAACTATATTTCACAATGAAAACATCATTATTTTTCATTATAACATACTTTATTTTCAGGTAAACCTGCAAATATATTTTGGGAAAGGTGTTATCAAATCAGTGATTTAATTTCAGCCCAAATGAGCTGGAAGAAAATAAAAAAAAAAAAAACAGACCATCAGGTTCCTAGGCACCTGAGTAGGAAAAGCGATGGCATCTAGGCAAAAAATGTTTTGGAGGAACTTGGCGGTTTAAAAAAAAAAGATGAAAAAGATGAATACTGATTGTTGAAAATGAATGATGCCTATTTTACCTCAAGTCATCCTTAGTTCATTGTAATTTTTGTAACTCTTTCCTAGGACTACATTTATTATATGAATATGGATGCACTTTCAAATTGGTTCAATTGTTTCAGTAGCATTCCTTGGCCCATAAAATATGTCACCATCAGACATATGTCTCTTTTCTCATTTTTTAGTGGTTTTATTTTTTTTTTTACTATTTCTATCCAAATATGGCTTCTGTCTCCCTATTTTTCTTTCAATTTTCTGCATTTCTCTTATACTAGAATATCGGGATTTCATTCATCTTTTACAAAACTATTTGATTTTATTATAGCATGCTTCTGAATATCATAATTCCTTTGATGCTCATTTTGTTGTCCCATATCATGACAGTCTTTAACAATAGTAGTTTGGTCAATATAATATTCATTTCTTTTTTTCTTTCAGTTTCCCTTTTCCTTCTCAGTCTTCTCACTTTCTTATTTGATTCTTCCAATAATTCTGGGAATGCTATCATTAGCCCCATTTTACAGATGAGGAAAATGGGAATGAGATTATAAGTCATTTGCCCAGAGTAATTCAGGTAATGTGTGTAAGGCAGGATTTGACCTCAGATCTTCCAGACTGTTACAAGTCCAGCTCTCTGGATCTTTAATTGGATCCACATCATTTTACTGGTATAGGGACTCAATTAAGGAACAAATGTACCAATGCAAGTCTTTACCTCCTCTAACACTGGTATAATCTTAGAGACTTGATGGAAACATAGAGAGGAAAGTGGCTTTCCCAGGTCACACAGACTTAACTGAACTATCTTCCTGAATTTGAAGTTGGCTTCCTTTCAACATTTCTAATAGATTTATTGATGTAAGATTTCAGTGAAAATTCTGGGAACATTATTATTTACTGTCATTATTTTGGAGGCAGTGAGGATTAAACAACTTGCCCAGAGTCACACAGCTAATAACTGTCTGAGGCTGGATTTGAACTCAAGTCCTCCTGACCCCAGGGAAGGTCCTCTTTCCACTGCACCGTTTAGCTGCCCTTGCTGGGAGCATTAAGGTGCGTTTTGTAATTAGCAACTCTCTTTTGAAATATTGATTAAAGGGACGGCTAGGTGGCACAGTGAATAGAACACTGGCCCTGGAGTCAGGAGGACCTGAGTTCAAATCTGGCCTCAGACACTTAACACACACAAAGACACTACCCATGTGACCTTGGGCAAGTCACTTAACCCCAATTGCCCTCAAAAAAAAAAGCAAAAAAAAAGTGACTGTAAAAAAATTAAATATTTGTTCTAGACAATGCTGATGTAGATTTTTTAAAAATAATTCTCTTTAGGGGCAGCCAGGTAGCACAGCGAGTAAGAGTGTTGAGAAGACCTGGAGATCGAATCCCGGGCTCAGACACTCAGCACCCACCCAGAAACACCTGGCCATGTAACCTTGAGCAAGTTACTTAACCCCAATTGCTTAGGGGCGGTCAGGTGGCTCAGCGAGTAAGAGCACCGGCTCCAGTGTTGGGATGACCTATCAAATCCCGGCCTCGGATACTCAGCACCACACCCAGAAATAACTGGCCGTGTAACCTTGAGCAAGTTACTTAACCCCGATTGCTTTAAAAAAAAAAAAAAGAATTCTCTTTAAAACAAGTTTTTTTTAATAGTTTTTAGTGTAAGTAATGGATGACTTCAGCAGTTTGATGTTAAAACTACAAAATGCTTCGCAGACCCTGGATTAAGAACTGCTATTATAGAGAGATATATCTTTTTTTTTTCTCTTTAATTTCGTATGGGTATGTTATGGTACTATTGGGTATGAAACTTCCTAAAAAATATTTCTAAAAGTCTGATCTATATATTCTCTAACCTGCCACTAAACTTCTTAATACTACCATTGCTTCTATTTCCTTATATTCTATTACTTAGATATCTCTTTGGAAATCTATACATAGATCAGTGTCAGTGTTTCAATGTTATGCTTGTTAATCTTAAATTACTTCATTGATTCTTGTGAAATCTTTTTTATTGGTTTGTTGCAAATGGTTGTTCAACTTTGTTTTCATTATTAATAACTACTTTATGATCTTAACATATTAGTGATTGAATTATTAGCAAACTGCTTTATTTTAGGATGGGTCTAACCATGCTCAATAGTTTATGATGATGCTTCTATTTGGATTAGATGAAAGGGATAGCTCTTTTGACTTCCATGTCACCTTCCACAGTATCAGACCTGGACTTATTCTTTTGTATGGTTTGGTAGTCATTATTATCTAGGGTTTAAGTGAACTGTACAGAGGATATTATATACATGCCTACATAGCAGGACATTATGATAATCTTTCTACTGATATAGTAACTTAAAGCTTTTTAAATATACTATTCTATGATAGTATTTTAAGGTAAATAGATTAAGAAATCTAAAATGATAACCTAGTCAGTGTAGCCTTGAATGAAGACTATTACATGAACATCATAAGAATAAAGATGAGATTGTGGCCTGTTCAGCAGCCACCACAGGTGCAGTTAAACTTGGGGCATGATTCCATTGCCCCTGAGGTCACAACTATCAATCATCCTTGCCAACCATCTATAACTGCACCTGTGTCCACTGCCCCCTGCCAACAATACAGATGCAGCTGCTCTTATTATGGGATATAAGGGATATAGAGATGGGGAGACAAAGAGAAGAAGGTCATGGGTGCACTGTCATACCACGGGCACAGGATTGAGTTGCCTTGATATATGTGTGTGTATGTGTGTGTGTGTGTGTATACACATATAGATGTATAGATGTTGATGTCGATGTGAGTATGTGTGTGTGTATTCAGGGATTATCATGTTTTAAGTGATGGAATTATTTTAGAAAGATGCTGATTCAGAATTGGTATTCTACTATTTTGCATGGTTTCAGTGCCCATAATCACACTAGATTAAATGTATATTTAATTAGTATGAAAATGTTTCCCATTTTTTAAGACATGCATAAAAACAGAACTGTATTTCATGAACTCTTAAATCTTTTCTATCACCCCAATTTCCTCAACACAGTCAGCATGCTGTTTCATCACACTATACATCTACAAACACAATATAATTAAGGGAAACACTGCCTTCTACTCGTGAGCTTTTGCTAACAACCAGGCTAAGTAATCATTGAAGGAATGGAATTAAGGACAACTAAAAAGAAAGGATCATCCATTGAGAAGTTCAATTAGAAGGTGAATACTATGTGGGAAGTCCACTAAACTACAGATTATTTTGCTTCTTAGTGAAGTTGAATATTAACCTTTGAATCTCATATGTAAAACCATACAAAGTTAATTAATGCAGACATTTTAAATAAACTAATAACAGATATATGCAGACAGTCCCGTTGTAATATTCATCCTCTTGGAAGAACTTGCCTTCAGGATAATTTGTATAGTTAAACCCTATTGTAATGTAATGTTTCTCACTACTCTAAAGATTGGAATATGCCAAGGTTCAAACTGTTTTGTTTTGGGTTGTTTATTTATTTGTTTTATTTATTTATTTTTGCTTTTATGAGCCCCATGGGTGTGCTGGAAGGAACTCAGATTGACCTACTAAGAATTCAGCAAAAATTATAGATTTATTGTTTTACTGATTGTTTAGAAAAGAAACTGAGCGATAAAATGTTAAGAATGAAAATTAAACTTAAGCATATCACACCTTTTGGGATCTGACTATTAAAAATTTACACATATATACACACACATACTTTTTTTTTTAACCATCCTTTTCCCCCTCTTTCCTCCATGTAATGAAAACTAAATAGTGCAACAGAACACTGAACTGGAAGGCAGAGAAATGAACTCTTCTACTAATTATTCCTGTGACTTTAGACAAGTCACTTAACCTTTATGGAAACCAGTTTCTTCAATTCTAAGGGTTAGAGAAAATTATCTCTAAGGTTCTTTCTAGTACTAAGAGTCTTTGATTTTGTGACATATAGTAAACACCTTCCACCAGTCAGGCTGATGAGGTGCAGGCTCTGGGAACCCCCCTTGAACTCTGATTAAATAGTCCCATTTGATGAGGCATTTGTATAAGGCAATAAGTCTTACATTGTGGCTGGGCCCAGACCTCTGTTACTAGCCTAGCCCTTCATTGTCCATCTACTTCCCACCCTTGCAAAATATCAATCCATCCTTGAACTGGCCTAGCCCATTATTGTCTCCAGGTAGCCTCCAGAAACTTCCCACCCTTAATCACTCATTGACCTCATCTGACTTCTCCTGAAGACCCTCCCCAAACTCCTCCTCTAGACCAACCCTAGATTCCTCCCACAACTTTCTGTATATAAGAGTCCATCTCATACCATGTGGTGTGAGAGCACCATAGAATTTTCTAGCACAGACTTACTCTGTGTCCAGTACAACTGAACTTTTAATAAACTTTACTTTTCTTTGGCTAAGAAGACTTGAGTCGAATTCATTCAGTAGGACACAGCATGTTTTTATTTTGGGGTCTCCAGAACAGCCCTAAACCTCTTTATGGGTAACCTCTTCAAGGCCAGTCCAGATTTTATGTGGAATATATAACAACTTATAGAATCTAATTGGATATACTTTGAAAGGTCCATTTGTGCCTAAATATCCACCCCTATTGCCTTTCACAATGCTTAAAATACCTACTATTAGTGTTGAGGTTTAGGGTGCTCAGGACCCCAGAATACTGACACGTGAGGTCCTGCCGAATGAATTTGACTCAAGCCTTCTCTCAGCCAAAGCAAAGTTTATTAAAGATTCGCCATGTTGGGTAGACTCTTAAGGAACCTAAGCATTTGTGATGTTTGTATTGACAAGTGGGCCATAACAATCTGACACAGACCAACTCTGAGCTAGATTGGATCTGAGCGCCTTTATGAAGGCAAGATGGATCTTATGAACAGGAAGATTGTAGGAGGCATCTAGGGGTAGTCTAGTAGTCTGGGAGAAGGGGTCTAGGAAAGGAACCAAGAGAATGGGATTTTGATGGGATCAAAGGTTGGGGGGGAGGGTAGCTGAAGGCTATTTGAAGATAACAGACAATGGAGGACTAGGCTAGATTAAGGGTAACAGAGATTAAGTCATACTGATAATGGAAGGCTTTTGAATTCTGGGTAACACCAGATCAAGTGGGAAGATTCAAGGGAGTTCTCAGAGCCTATACCGCATCATTAGGGTCAGTCTTTTAAGGTAAAGCATTTCTCCAAAGACCTTTGTTTAACTTTTATTTATGCTATACCATATTACATGTTAACCAAATTTTGTTAGATTTGTTAGTTGATCCACATGAAAAAAGTTTTAGTTTTGAGAGAATTTATCATAATGTGTTATACCATTTAAAATGTCAATATTTAATTTCAGTGATGATTGCTTAGTTTTTCATGCATGCATGAAGAAAATTCTCTTCAAATTAGCATCGGCATATTGCAAACACAAAGTGTCAACATTTGATATCATTCAAAAAATTACTATTTTAGACATATAAATTATTAGACTATAATAAATTAAATTGGTTTTATTTAGAGGTACAATAAATGACAATTGATATGTCATTTTAAAGATAATATAGTTACCATTTCTCTTTAGGAGCTCATTTAAAAATAAAGCACGGGACTCTTTTTGAAAGAACTAGATACCCACTTGGTATATTTCATTAAGGAAAACAGCTCGGAGTCAGGTTTAGAACATAGGAAGGGTATTAGGGAAAACAAACTTGGAAACATAAAGTCAAAATTTATAGTTTAGAAAATGAGTGTTGCAGATGCTCAGAGGAAATTATGGTAAGAAAGAAGAATGCTAAAAGATGAGGCAAAAGAGCAAATGGAATAAAATCCATGCTGTCCCAACTACATACATGGAAAAGGGATAGGGGGGGTGGGGGGGATGAACAAAAATCAATAGTAGATGGAGTAGACTGAATAAAATTCAAGCCATCCCAACATGAGACATGGAAGAGGAAAACACTGCACTTAGAATTACAGAATTTTAGTGATGAAAGGTACCATGATACTCTCCAGCCTTATACATGCCTGAACAAAAATACCTTCTATCTCATACATGCTCATACATCCTTCCTTTATTTTAACACATTTATTGAGGGAGAACTCAATACCTACCAACGCAACACATTCTCTTTTTTTGCAGGATTTGAGTTGTTATAAAGTTTTCCTTGTTCCAAAACTGAATTTGTATTTTGTGCTTTCTCACAATTGTTCTTATTCTATTCTCTGGGATCAAACAGAAAAATTCTCACCTGCGATTGCTTTTCAAATACTTGAAAAGCACTTTTATAGTCCCCTCTAAATCTATTTTCCTAGGTTAAACATCCTCTGCTCCTGGATCAGCTCTTCTTATGGTAAGAACTTAAAATATGCCTTCTAATAAAAGCTCTCTACATTTTCAATGCTGTATGTGATAAATTTAAATAACAACTTTAGTTTTTACTCTTTGTGTAACCATGGTCAAGTCATTTAAACTCTCTGAGGTTCATCTTTCTCATATGTAAACTGAATATAAAAACATTTTACATCACAACATTCCTATAAGGGAAGCCCTTTATAAAGTCTTAAGTTTCCATATAAATGTGAAGTTATTTCTTCACAGTTTTGCCCAAGGATACTTTTATTAAATATATTCTTAGAAACTATTGGAATGGATTTTCAGTGTCTTTGGCTTTATAAAATTGTAATGTTTCTATGTACATTTGTGGAAGGTGCCATTCTTATTCCTCATTTTGATCCCCAATAGGAACCCATGAGACACTGTTTATATTTGTCTACTCTACAGCTCTGTGGGGTCGTTGTGTAGATGTCCTTGCTAGATAGATTTGTCTGGAGGGATATGGAGTTTAGTGCTAGCCTACAATTTAAATCTTGTGGCAGGGTCATATATAAAACATGAAGAAAAGAAAAAATAACTACTACCCTTTTAAGCAATGATTTAGTCAATATTCACAAGGCCATGCATTAGGAAAAAAGCAACACAGAAATGAGCATGAGACGTAGTCCTTATCCTTAGGGAATTTATAATCTAGTGACATAAATAATCCTTTAAATATTAGATAGAGGTCAAATGAAAGGATACATAATTACATATTTTAAGCATCTAAAAATAGAGAGAAATCTCTTTAAACTGAGATGGTTAAGAAAAACAAAAGTTTTGTTTTGTTTAATCTAACCTACTCAAAACCATAACTAAGAATTGATGGGGACCAGTATCACACATATTCTCCAGGGTATATGGAAATAAGTGGACCTTATATTAAAAGGAATAGAGTAGGGCAGCACAACTCACTAGCCCTTTCTGTATAAGGCTTAGTCAGAAAGGATTGAGGGATTTGCCACCCACAACTGGATAAATTCTGATTTAAACTGAACAATCTTGATAACAAGGTTATTAATCTAGTGAAAGATATCAGATGCAGCCAGAACCCTCAAAATGTTGTGCCCTGAGGGCAAAACCTCAGGCCCTCACACTACTTAAAGGCAAGATCTTTTTTTGAAGATCCTATGATTATTTAGTTGATGTCACCAAATACAATCCATACCTTTTATCTTCTTTAAGTTTTAAAACACAAATGATGTCTATATCCCAAAAGAGTTTTCACACAATGACTACAAATTAAAGTGAATAAAGCCCAGTATTTATTTATGTGGAAGAGATCTGAGCTGATTGCATTTCACAGGCCTTGGTGCAGGGAATTACAATGAAGTCTTGAAATGTTTATATACTTTGGAATTATGAATGATTTTCCATTTAGAGCACTGCAGCTTCTTTCCAAAGAATTTTTATCTTTGCTCACTGAGCCAAAAATCTCTTAAATTGTGCTACAGCTCCTTACCTCAGCCCTGGTATCATTGACTTTCTAAAGCTGTTGGCATGGATATTCAAAGAAATTGCCTATGCATTAAGTTTAAATTAGCTGTCATTATTATTCACAAAATAATGAGAATGAGAGAAAATCATGTCATTAGGAATAGCTTCTGCATCAATATCATATTTTCTCCTCTGTTTACTGCTAAATGTGGAGTTTACCTAAAAAGGGAGTAAAGAGAAGCAATGAGACAGGAATTGAATGAACATCTCGAATTCCTTTCTTCTGACCTAGAAATACTAAGAAAGGAACTTAAGTATACCTATTCATGGAAATGAAATGCATATCTTTGGAAAGGAGGGTGAAGAGAGGACATACATGAAAGAACACAGACACATGACCTTGTATAGAAAACAACTATCCATATTTCAAAGATGTGCAACTGTAACTTCTAATGCCATATTTTAATTGCTATATATGCATAATAGTTTTGCTAGGGACACAATGGTGCAATCTATTGAGGTTATTCTTACATTGTGTAACTTTTTAAGTTCACAAAGTGATAGGTTGTTATGTGATTCTAAGATATGTTATCACAGTCAGGAATAAAAGTCCCCATACAGTCAGTCATTGATATCCAGATCAGCACCAATACTAATGTTGAAAGTTGAGCTGCCCAAGGCAGGGCTACTCCATTCTCAAGTACTCTTAACTTACTTCATAGGACAAGCTCATCACTTTTGGACGTCCTGGCCATACTGCTAACTCAAGTCTTGATTGACACCATCTCCCACAGTTTCCTCTCCCCTCTGATTAGAGAGCTAGGGGACAAAGCACTAAACTTCTCCACAGCCTTCCTTTATAAAGGGCAGAAATTGGACTCAACACATTCCACTTTGCATCAGCTGCTCTGTCCAGCTTCAACTCCAGGAAACAAGATTCCCCCATTCAAGGTATCCCTGGGTAACCCTCCTCACTTTTTTGCTTCATTTTGTGAATCATCTCCCCCTTTGGATTGTAAACTCCTTGAGGACAGGGATCAACCTTTTTATTAATTGAATCCCTAGCACTTAGCACAATGCCTGGAACATAATAGGCATTTAATAAATATTTATTGAATTGGATTGAAATCTGAGGAGATTCTGTGCTTAACAGTGATGGTTTTAAGAGGGTGACTAGGTGGCACAGTGAATAGAGCACTGGCCCTGAAGTCAGAGGACCTGAGTTCAAATCTGGCCTCAGACACTTAACACAAAAACTAGCCATGCGACCTTTGGCAAGTCACTTAACCCCAATTGCCATGCAAAAAAAAAAGTGATAGTTTTGTCAAGATAGTTTTTAGAAAGGGGATCAGCTCGGGGTGGCCAGGTAGCACAGAGAGGAAGAGCACTGGCTCCAGTGTTGAGAAGACCTGGAGATCGAATCCCGGGCTCAGACACTTAGCACCACCCAGAAACACCTGGCTGTGTAACCTTGAGCAAGTTACTTAACCCCAATTGCTTAAAAAAATTAAAAAAAAAAAGAAAGGGGATCAGCTGTAATTAGATAATTGACCATTAGCCCTTTCCAACAGCTAGTTAAAACAAATTGCACTCATCCGTAATCAGGTTATATTGGTCAGGATTAAGGTAAAAATTCAGAAAATTTGTGGCATAGTACAGGTATACCTCATTTTATCAAGCTTTGCAGATCATTTGCATTTTTTTTATCAGTTGAAGTTTTGTGGCAACCCTGTATTTGTTTTATTGTGGTGGTCTGGAACAGAAACCACAATATCTCTTAGCTATGTCTATAGATAGAGGACAGTCCTTAGAGTCACTAATAGTAATTAGAATAACAGCTAGCTAGCATTTACAAAATAATGCTTTAAGGTTTTTTTTGAAGTGTTTAATGAATATTTCATTTTATCTTCATAACAACCTTGAGAGCTGAGTATTACTACTCTTGTTGGTGGTAGTGGCAGTCCATTTTAGAAGATCAAGGACATCATTAATGAGTGATAACTTACCAATGAATTGGATGCAAGTGAGAAAGAGTTACACATAGACATCATCTTTACTCTCTCTTCGAAAGATATCAAAGTCCAATGGCAACAGGACAACTGGAAATGACCCAAGATGCAGTGGATAACATTGGTATCTTTGATATCTGACCAAGCTCTAATTGTTCCACAATGCTTGCTTCAGCCGACTTCATTGCCAGTGGAATAAATTGTTCTCATCTGCCCATTCTGCTGGGAGAAGTCTTAACATGCTTGGGGTAGGCATCCCCCTAACTCACCATCAGGTTCTTAAATCCTGTCAGTTTACTGGGTTGTGGCTTCTGTGCATGCTACAGCTTCTCAGAGCCACAGATGAGAGTTGGATGATTGTAATGGTAATGGGATTTGAAGATCTTCCATGACCCTTGTACTGGCAAGCAAACAGGTACGTAGCACCTTGTTTGAAGTTCATGATTGTATCAAGTATTAAGATCCAGAAATTGTGAATCCCACAGTGGGATGAACTTGCTGATGTAACAGGAAGAGCAGAACTGGGAGGAGCTAATACCATATATAAGGAAAAGCCCAAGCTAGAGAGTCAGAACTTCTTCTGAGAACCAAATTGAGAACTTCTGAGAACCAGCCAGAACTGCTGGGAATGAGAACTGCTGGGAGCCAGAACTGCTGAGAGTGAGCAGTGTAGAGGCTGAGGAGCTACCATGAGTGAGGAGAGGAGGATTGTTGCTTGAGGGAGCCTGTTTTGTTTTGAAGGCTTGGGAATGTGGGTGTTTTGCTGCATTCACTGTGTGTACCAACTTCATGGTTGCTGTAATGACTTTGACTTTCTAGTTTGGGGACTCACTTTTCTGGTATTTGAATGAATGTTTTGGTTCTGTCCTCCATGTAGAGAGCCTGTTACATTATATGATTCACAACTACACCAGCATATTCATAGTCACAGTGGGTACTGTGAATATCACGTTGCTGGTACAATGATAAGTAGACACAAAAGGTGGGTGAGCAGCAATGAAAAGAACTCAGCAAGCCCTATCACCAGAGATGATAGTCTTCCCTGAACACCCCATACCCTCAGTTTTATAGTTGAGGGAATTGTAATAGACAGAGGTTAAACACATTGATCAAGGTCACACAGCTAGTAGCTTAGGTGGAGTTTGAACTCTAGGCTGAATTTGAAATCTAGGATGAATGTTGTATACATTTTGTGACCTAATGCCCTCACAGTAAATAAAACTAAGCTGAAGTCCTACCTATGGTACATACTAATGATGTGCTTCTGGGCAAGTCATCAAACCTTTTAATGCCTCAGACAACTCCTCAAAGTAAGAAGTCTGCATCTGTGGAGCCAGACTACACACTAGGAGGTGCTACAGAAATGGAAGAAAAAAAGGTCTGAACCAAAATAATAATATTGATGATAAATGTAATAATACATTTTGATTAGCTAATTATATTTGATTATACTGGTTATATTTATTGTCATTTAAGGGGGGAAATTATAACCTAAATCTTGTGGTTATTTTGCTATGAGCCTCAATAATGATGTTTCTATTGCATTCATTCATAAACACTTAGATCATTGTTCATTCCTGGTGACTTTAAGGTCACTTACATAGTTAACTGCTACATTTTAAAGAGGCAGCTAGGCAGCTCAGTGTACAAACTGCTACATTTGTAGTCGAGAAGATAGGTATTTAAATCATCCCCTAGATACTTACTACCTATGTAGCCCTTGGTAAGTCACTAAAAATTTCTGAGCTCCAGTTTGTTCATTAATAAAATTGACATAATCATAGCATCTACTGCACAACATTAGCATAAGGGCGAAATTAAATAAGAAAAGTAAAGCATTTTGCAAATCCTGATGTGTTATATAAATAACTATTATTATTATTATTATTACATTTAACATAAAGGAACTGGGGCTCATAAAGGTTATGCAGGTTAAATGGAAAAAAGTAAAAATTATTCATGCTTAATAAAACAAATTCTCTGGATTGTAATGAAAGCCTGGACTTTGCTAGCCATGGGGATAGAAGATAGGGAAGAAATAATAAGACATAGTTGAGGGGTTTTAGGTAATTTGAAGTGAAAGCATTTGGTAAGCATTTGAATATGAGAGGAGAGAAATAAAAATAACATGAAGAATTTTGCTGTAAGATACCCTAGAGGATGGCTTTTCACTTGGTAAAAATACTCATATATATATATATATATTTAAATATGTATTTTATATACATTTTTAAAATATGTATATATATACATATTTTTAAAATGTATATCATATAAATATGTGCCTCTAAGTGTCTACATATATGTGTGTATTTGTACATGCATATATGTACCAACTTACATATGTAAGTATGTTACTGTAGTTCAGGCATTTAATTCCTGTCTGATTCTGATTTTTGTGATGCCATTTGGGGTTTTCTAGATAAAGATACTGAAGTGGTTTGCCATTTCCTTCTCCAACTCATTTTTACAGATGAGGAACTGAGCCAAACAATAAAGTGACTTGAGCAGGGTCTCACAGCTAATAAGTATCTAAGGTCAGATTTGAATTCAGGAAGATGAGTCTAATGCCTCAGACAACTCTTCAAACTAAGAAATCTGCCTCTGTGGGGCCAGATTACATACTAGAAGGCACTACATAAATGGAAAAAAAAAAGATCTGAACCAAAATAATGATGATGATGATGATGATGATAAATGACAGTGCCTGACACATGGTAGGTGCTAAACAAATGTTAGCTAGCAGTAATAATTATAAAAATATTTAGCAGCGGTGGTTCTGGTGCTGGTGCTGGTGGTGGCAGCAGTAGTAGTTGAAAAAAATGTGTCTAGTCCCTGGTTATTCTTTATGCTTGCAATATTCACTCAGTTAATATTGCCAGAGGCAGTATATAGCAGACCTTAGCAGTGACAGCGTGGGATATGGAGAATTGCCTTTGACACTTCCCCAGCTCTGTGACTATGGGCAACTTACTAGACCATTTTGAGACTCTGGAAGCTTTCACAAAGATTTTTATCCTCACTGGGCTTCAAGTAAACCTCTCAGATTATAAATTCTGGATAGGATTTGTATTGGTGTAAAGTGTTCCACACTGACAAAATCACAGGTCCTCATAGCTAATGAGTTGCACTGCTTGTATAGTGCTAAGGTGATATTTTCTTGTGACTCCAAGTGAAGAGTTGATAAGTATTTAAAAGCCACTCATATCCAGTACCTTCAGTCAACAAAATCTATACTGTTATATTTGCCATTTGAGGTCAGGACTGAGGTGGCGTCAAGGTACACACTTTTGCCAAAGCACCTGCCTGACCATAATAGTGGGACAAAACAAAAGCTATAATTGGGCAATTACCAGCTGAGCCTCTGAGCCAAAGAGTAAAGAGGGGGCATGAGCCAGAAATCAAAGCATAGATGATTAGGGAGTTACAAAGCAGAGCAATTACATAACCAGATAAAAAAGCAAAAGAACTATACCAGATTTCTAAGTTTAATTAGGATATATGGGAGACAAACCACAGCAGGATAGGCCCGAGGCAGGTGTGAATGAGGCAAAGGAAAAAGCAGTGATTGCCAAGGAAACAGTTTGCTTTGTCATTGTCTCTGCATCTTCCTAATGTCAAAGATATTTTTTGTTATCTATTGGCTAAATCCACTCCATTAAGTGATTAGCAGATTTAAGCCATAGGACCCATCGCAATACCCCACCTTTTAGATCTTCCCAGGTCCTCAAGGCTTCAGTATGGTTTAACTTAATTAGTGGCAACCTTCTTTGGGCTCCAGGATACATATGTTTTGGGTAGACTCCCAGGATCTTTCTTCAGGCTCCTAGCTCCTCCAATTTAAAAAATATATCCAAGATGACTGATGATGTGAGAGTTAAAAATTGCTTTTTACTCAAACATCTTCCTATCTATTTATAGTTATCAGGAAGGGAATGGGAGTTGGATTCCTAAAATAAAAGTAAATAGGTTAGGATGTGCTGGTAAATGTTTACAACCACTCTCTCTGAATATGTGTGCGTGTATACACACACACACATATATACACATATATACATTTATATGAACACACATTTTTAAGATTAATCCATAGTATTAATGTTTTCTTAAGGCTAGGCAATCAACCAAACAACAAATTAAGCCTCATTTTGTAACAATTGCTCACACTGAAAACTTGACAATTGGTATCCATTTAGATGTACTCTTATCAGACTTCTGTATAGGTTTGTTTGGAAAATTGGGTGCATCTATATTAAAGCTAAAAATTTTAACTAAGAGACCATAGAACTCACCACCTTATAATTGAGAACATTCCTAGCACTATTTCAAATGGTTTTCTACAACTTTGATCCATCTGAAAGTCTTGGGGACAGTTAAGGCTGATCCCTGATGTGTAATATATATCAGGCCATTTGGTAATGTCCACTCCTTACTCTTATAAGGCTTTGGATTTTCACAATATGATTCCGTCAAAGAAAGGAGCATATAGGGCTATCTTGTTGATAGGCAGTGTATTTAGCAGTTCTGATTCTATTCCAGGATGTGGTAAGCAAATTTTGTTTGACAGTTTTGGATAGAAAAGTGAATCAGAAAGACTTCAGGAAGCTCTCCCTTATCTTGTCACTTCACACATCAGGGAGTAGTGAGAAGAGAAATGGCCTGAGTTAGAAGGTATGTGTTAGATACATTGGCCACTGGACTTGCTCTGTAATTTTGTTTCCTTATCTATAAAATGGGAATAAAAAATACTTACTTCTCTAACAGGATTATTGTGAGGATAACATGAAATAATAAATGTGAAGGCATCTGGTAAACTGCAAAGTCCCACAGAAATGTGTTATTGTTGATTCATGTGATATGAACCACATGGGAATATATGACAAAAATAAGAAATAAAATCCACCATACATAAGGTATGTCTACAAATATTTCTATTGCATAGACATAGTTACAGTGTTCCATTTCAGATAATTATTTTCTCCAGCCAATAACTACGAAGTGGATTGCTGATTTAATGAGCCATTTTTTTTACTTCTATATAACTTTACTAAAATATTTCCGCAAAGGCAAGAGTAATGTAACCTAATGCACAGTTTGTAACACTGTATCTTAATTAAAATGCAGAATATAGGAAAATTTATGTTTGGCATTTAAAATGGCAGCAGAATTTAAACTTTCTTGATTGATTTCTCAGGCTTTCTACTATTTAGCCAAATAGGTTTGCTTGCTATTCTCTTTATACAACTTTCTATGTGCTTATCTATACATTAGTAGAAGCTGTCCTTTTATCTAGAATACTCCCCTTCTCAAAGTTTTTCCTGGTAGAAATCATAGCTTTATTTGGGGTTTACTCAGTTGCTACTTCCTTAATAAGGCATTTCGTGTTTAATACAGTTAATTTTTTTTTTACCCACTACCAAATTTACTTAATTGTATTAACTTTTCTGTGAAAATAATAAGCTAATAGAAGGTTTGAAGGTTTCAACCTTGAGGTTTGGAAACATTCTAACATGTCCTTGTATCCTCAGCACATTGAACAGGATCTTATACAAAGTAGATTTTTAATAAGGTACTTGTTTATTTTAACCAAATTAAATTGAATTACCCAGATAAGTTAGGCAAAAAATCCACCAAACATGAATTTTAGTATTTCAGGGAAATATAATTTAGGTATAAATTATTAGATAATAAAATCTTATAATTCATGTGTATTGTAAAAGCATACTTTTATATACCGTTTCATATGATATAAATGGATTTTTTCTATTAAAGAATTGATCATTTCATTTTTGTATATTATAGGCAATTTTCAATTACGTATAAGGAGATTATCAGTAATTGAAGCCTTTCTGTCACTGATTTGGGTCCTAGGAAGTATAACTGAGTAAGGATTTGCTCAGTATTGATTAGGTATTGAAAAAGTTTAGTAGTTACCTGAACATACACTTGCTTTTGGACTTTGGGTAATTGAGAAATTACTTTTAAACAAATGTGTAATATTTAGTTTTGTAAGCATTTAAACATGGAAGGAAGAACAGGAGTAACTTATACTCCCATACTACTTTGAAGATTTGACTAACAGTTGAATTATTATCTCATATTTATGCCAAAAATGTGGAAAATGTGTTACCTATAAAGCGCTTGATTTCAGTTCATAATGAGAACTGTGATACTAGAGAACATAAGAATAAGGAAGGACCTAAAATTTTGGGGTTTTTTTAAGACATAAAAGAAATTGCAAAATCAAGTGAACATATTACACTGGATATGTGTATGAATTGCCATGATTCTAATTAATATACATATGGTACACACATATGAGTACAAAAATATACATATATGGGTAATCTATAAAAATCTATACAGTTTAATTCTTTTTTTTTTTTTTGGTCTTTTGGAGGGTAATTGGGGTTAAGTAACTTGCCCAAGTGCCCAAGGTTACACGGCTAGTTTTGTGGGGGGGTGGGGGGGGTCTGTGGGTGGGTGTGTGGGTGTTAAGTGTCTGAAGTCCGAACCGAACTCGAACTTGGGTCCTCCTGACTCTGGGGCCAGCACTTTACTCACTGCGCCACCTAGCTGCCCCTCAGTTTAATTCTTTAGTAAAGAAAGAATCCAAGATGCAAAAACAACAGAATACTTGCCAATGAAGTTTTTAGCATTATAAATTACACACACACAAACACACACACACAAACACACATATACATATAATAGTAAATGAAAGTCTGGTACATATCTACCTATGTTGGACACTTAAATGAGGAAAGGTGCCAGGTGCCAGAAATTTCCTGATCAATTTGATGAGTTTACCTTCCAAAGAGTGCCTTTGTTTCAGACCTTTGATTGTCCATAACTCTCTCACAGTATAGATATGATCACTGACAGCTTGTTAAAAACAAAACAAACAATAACAACAAAAAATCCACCTCTTATTTATGTCTCAATGGCTGGAGGCTAAGAAGAATCAATCCACTGAGTTACAGCTATTACAGTGTCTCTTAGGTGATGGATTCAATGATGTGGTTTTTTTTTCACAAATTTGTTTATCTTGGTCCCTTTAAGGATGGATTATTGGAATGAACTGACTTTCTTTTTTGAAGACTATAAAAGTCAACCTACTCATATGATCAATTTGTTTGGGGTTTTGTTGTGGTGGTTGTTGTAGTTTTTTTGCCTTTTGTCTATATTTCTTGTGTCCAGGTATCATTAAAAGATGCTCTTGGGGAATGGAGGGGAAGCTCCTACTATGTGTCAAAGACTGTACTAAATGTGCTAAAATAAATTTTATCTTATTCAATACTTACAACAACCCTGTGAAATAAGCATTATTATTCCTCCCATTTTAAAACTGAGCAAAATGAAGCAAATAGATATTAATTTGCTCAGGGTCATAGTAAGAGTTTGAGGCCTGATTTAGACTCAGGTTTTCTTGACTCTAGGGCCAAAATTCTATGTACTGCACTACCTTGATGCTGTAACTCCAAGCAAAAGCAACTTTCAGGTTGGGATTACAAACATAGCAAACTCCATTTATTCAGTGACAGATTAAGGCAAGACATTCACAGAACATTAAAATACAGCATTCACCATGTGTAAATCAATAATTTAGTAAGTTCTCAATTCAATCACAAAGTACTAAGGTCCAAGTATTCTACCCTGGGCAGTACATTCATTTAATCAATCACAAAGTCTTCTCTCTATTCAACTGGAGATTAGTTTCCAATCATAAACAAAGTACATTCATTTGGTCAGTCACAAAGCACAAAAATCAATGTACTCCACCCCAGGATCAAATTGAATTACAATTATCATCAATTACCACCAAGCACATTCTCAAAGGGGCAGTGGAGAGCACAAAGGCATCTACCCCTAAGCCACAACAAGGTTATGACATCATCACAGCATTAAATACCCAAGGAGAGGTCTTTTCTTCATCTTGACCTGAGGTAAGTTTTCAGCCATCTCTATTCCTGGGAAGACAAAGTTTAACAAAGCCACAATATACATTGCCAGAGTCCTCATCAATTCACTCTCTACCTGCAGAACAATCTCAGGACCCCTAAAAACATCAACAAGATCCTCCTCCAAGATTTCTGTAAACATAAAACAAGAAAATCCTCCTTCAGGGCTTCTGAACCAACAGTAAGGTTCCAGGACCTCTGCAATAACACTGTCTTTTACCAGCAGATAAATCTGGCAAAGTAACATCAAAATAGACAGAAAAATACCAGCACCACAGTCATGCCTCCTCATTTCTTGGCAGCTCCAGGTGGCAGTTCTCAAAAGTCCTGGGCAGTTCCAACTGGCCTTCAGCCATCTGGGTGGCTTGGGTTGGCAGTTCATTCTCTCTCTCTCTCTCTCTCTCTCTCTGCCTCCACAATTCTTCTGGCCTCTCTCTGCTTGGACCTCTCTATCCACAGCACCAGCTCCTCCCAGTTCAGCCCCCTCTCTTCTGTCAACACAGTCCATCCCACAAGTGGATTCACAAGCTCTGGGTTTTAACATTTAACCCAAAACCAAGTCAATACAATACAAGGGGGATCTTTAAATTCCACTACCATTATGCTGCATGTATTATGCAACAGATTTTTGGGGATAGAACAGAGACCAGGGAATTGAGAATATACTTTCTTTTCTTTTTTTAAAGCAATAGGGGTTAAGTAACTTGCTCAAGGTTACATGGCCAGTTATTTCTGGGTGTGGTGCTGAGTATCTGAGGCCGGATTTGATCCAGGTCATCCCGACACTGGAGCCGGTACTCTTACTCGCTGAGCCACCTGGCCGCCCCTAAGCAATTGGGGTTAAGTAACTTGCTCAAGGTTACACGGCCAGGTGTTTCTGGGTGGGTGCTAAGTGTCTGAGCCCGGGATTTGATCTCCAGGTCTTCTCAACACTGGAGCCGGTGCTCTTACTTGCTGTGCTACCTGGCCGCCCCGAGAGTATACTTTCTAAAGCAAGACATGACAGAAGGTAAGGCAGTGACAGAATATCACTATGTCTAACAGAAACACATATGGTAGAGGCTGACATATGTTTGTCCTCTTGACCCAAAAGAGGAGTAAATGAATAATATCATTCCTCAATTCCTTTCTCTTAGTTATATTTCCTAGGCAATGTGGATTCTAGACAAGAATTTGGGCCAGCATCTAAACTTCTAACAAAAGAAAAGAGAGTTCTTGGTCAGTATTAGTCTTATAAATTGCCTTGATTAACCCATGGCATGGAGGACCAGAAAATATGTACTTTTCTCTCTTACCATGAGTTATTCAGACATCACAGAATCAATGGAATGTGATCTGTCCATCTAGCATCCCAAAGTTTCTCTTCTAGGGAGAGTAAATTCTACAGTGTGGTATTTAAAGTCTTATTAGATGGTGTGGGACCCTGTGGATGGGAAGAAGATTCACAAAAAAATATTAGGGATTGACCTTTAGGAAACTTAAATTCACTTTCTTTCTGAGCTGGCATTGAATTTGAAGGACTTTACAGCTTTTGTGGAACAGTAGGACTCATGAAATAGGAGGAAAATTATGTTTAGTTCTTTATGTGTTTTCTGTGTCTAAGGGCTTGTGTGAGCCCTTTGTATCTTTTGTATTTTCCATGGAGTGATATAAAGGCCTGATATGCATCAGTTACTTTCAGGGCCCATAGAAGAAGTAGGACCTATTACCCTACATACTATTATATGGAGACCCAAATTATACACAGGTGACATTCAGAGATTTCTTAGAGTGAATGGAGAGGCATCAAACTAAAACAGATAAACCAGCTCTCCTCAGTATGACACCCTAACTGGGTGATCTCAAAATCTTGACACCCTGGGCACATGGACACTTCTACATTTACATATCATTAATGTTGGTTAAATCTTACAGAAAGGAAAAAAAAAACTCACCAAAACTGAGTGAGTTTATTCTAAGTGAAAAACTTAACACAAGTAGGAATGGTTTTTTATTGTTTTAATGGGGTTAATAATAAGTTCCCACTAATAATTCAAGGATGATTGGAAATTTATGATGTCTCCAAGGTGAATGGGATTCTAAATTCAAATTATTTAAGCTTGTCTTGAAAAGGAATAATGAAGAAGATAAATTTTGTCAATTAAGAAGCTATAAAGATTTGGAAAAAACAGCTACAGATAAAAAAGGAAATAAATTTGAATGGTCTATAGGTTAGGAGATCCAGATGTCATAGAACTAACTAGGATTTTAAAGTATTTGGATTTTAGCTACTAAAATAACTAAAATTGTAGGCAGCAGCTTGGCATAGGTGATATGTTCTCTGAGTCAGGATGGTCTGTACTCAAATTCTACCTCTTATACAAGTTGCCTGTGTGATCATGCACAAGTCTCTTAACTTCTCAAGACCCTAAGCAATTTTCTAAAATTATAAATTATGGAGCAGATGCTGAGGGCATGTTATCATTTTAAATTTCCTATATCAATTAAATAATCTAATCCAAAATACCTGATTTGAGCACTGACATAATCTAGTATATGCCTGTTTATTTTGACCCCAGAACATTGCCACCAGTAGGTTTGTGTAGGAAAAAGAGGTTCCATTGTTATCATTCCACATTTTGGGATAAGGAAATGTATTAAAAAGAAAATTAAGTACTAATCTATAAGATCTGCTGTCCTCACAAAGTAATATGAGTTCCAGTATTTTCTAGTGCATGAGACATAGTGTAGAAAATGAGATGGTTGGTTAGGAATTTATCAATCCTTCTCACAGCACAGATCAATTAACTCATCCAGTGAATTATTTGTCACTTGATGGTAGCTTCTAGTCTGATCAGTCCAACTTCTGGGTACCAAGGAAACTAGTTATGAAATCCAGCTATGTACTAGCTCAATCCCTCATGCAAAATTAATTTCCTCATATAGAGTAGGTGGTTAATAACTGAAAAATGAATGGAAAAAGATAATAAATGTCCATTACTGTTTTAGGTGCCATAAGAAGTACAAAAGATTTGACCAAATCATCCTTACCCTCAAGATGTTGTCAATCTACTTAGATAGATTAAACATGGAAAAAGAAAATAAAGGCTAAAAGGCCACACAGAAAATCCCTGAAATAATTTAAGTATTGACTATTCATAAATTCTGAGGAAATTAAAAATAAAATAAACACCATTTAGAGTAGGTATAGTCATAGCTTTAAAGGAAGATGTAATTCTTGTCTTCAATTTTAAAGGGTATAATTTAGATTGAAGTAAAAGAAACATAGAACTTCTAGTTATTTAAGTATTACAAGTCAAAGCATGAAGATGAAAATGCATAGGGTATATATGTATTTAAGAACAAGATTGAATAAGTAAAATTGTGACTATTGATGGATAGCACCTAATGCCTTTCGATTTTATTTAATATAATGTTTAGTAGGAAGCCATTTTAGGTTCTTGAAAAGGAGGTGGGTGGCATGACAAATTATGCATTTTAGTAATATCCACTCTATGCTTAGATGAACTAAACCCAAAAATCCCTTCAAGGAAGTTATTTTCAGCAACATTATGCATATGAGATGAGAGAGACCTGAATTTGTATGGTACATGTGGAAATAATAATAGAAGACTGAATATGAAAACCAATGAGAAACAAAAAATGAGAAGGGCTTACTGAGACTGAGGACCACAAAGTCCAACGAAAAAGTCAAGATAACTCTAAGACTTTTCTTTTTTAGGTACAAGATGGTATTGGCAGAAAGAAAAAAAATGGAATGAGAATTGAGTTAAATGGAAAAGATAAATTCATTTTAAAACACTTTCAATTTAAGATTAATATAAGTGAGCATGTTCTGTAGATAACAATGCTAAGACAGATGAGAGGTCAGGGATGTATATGCCTAGTGATTTAGCAAATGTGACATTTGTGAAGTGCTTATCAGAGTGTCTGGTATATAGTAGGTACTGTGTTAATGTTTACTCCCTTTGCTTTTGATATAAAGGTGAGAATAACCTACAAGTAAGTGACTTCTCTAAGGCAGAAAGTGGAATATTCAAAGTTAATAAATAAAAGAAATATCTGAATTATCAAATTTTAAGTATTGGTGGGATACAATGTCTTAGGAGGTAAGAGGAGGTAAAAAGATTTTTAAAGAAGGGAATATGTAAAAGCATTTACTTAAGAAGAGAAACTGAAAACTAAGAAGATTAAAAAAATTTAAAGCATAGGAAGACATTCTTGTTTCCAAAATTTAATCTCAATAGATAAATGAGATTGTAGTAGTCAAATTAATGTTATAACCTACTTACTTGTTCAAGAAATTTACCTCTGAAATTTAAAAGAACGAAATTGTACTATAATTCTCTCTCACTAGCAACATGCATATAGTCACTTAATGTCTTTCTTTAAAAAAAAAAAACTATTTACAGGCAGCTAGGTGGTGTAGTAAGTAGAGCACTAGTCCTGGAGTCAGTAGGACCGGAATTCAAATCCAGACTCAGGTACTTGACACTAGCTGTGTGACCTTGGGCAAGTCACTTAATCCCAATTGCCCTACCTTCCCCTCTCCCCCCAAAAAAAGAATATTAAAAAATATTTTATTATAAACTTAATAACAGGCATTTCCATAACATAGTAAAATAGAAAAATCATTGCACATAAAACTGCAAATCTCTCATGTACAATTTGCTATTCCTCTTATATAATAAATTTATCATGTGATGCATAGGTATGTTATTATATATGTACTTGTATATACATATATGTAAAATCATTCTACATATACTTCTATTTATCAGTTATTTCTTTGGATTCAGATAGCATTTTCCTCCATATGACCTTTGTAGTTAATTTGGGTATTTATTATAATCAACATGACTTAGTCACTCAATGTTGTTCTTGAAACAATATTGATGTTACTGTATACAACATTCTATTGATTCTGCTCATTTTGTTCTTCATTATTTTGTATAATTCCATCCATGTTTTTCTAAGATCATTGTGTTCATCATTTCTTATAGCACAGTAGTATTCCATCACAATCATATCTGACAATTTGGTCAGCCATTCCCCAATTGATAGGCATCCCTGCAATGTCCAGTTCTTTGCCACTACAAAGAGAGCTACTATAAATATTTTAGGATATATAGGTTCTTGTAGCATCAAGCACCCCAGCATCCCCAGGGTGGCTGCCACCACAGGTTCTTAGATCTGCTTAAGATTTTTCTAAAGGAAAGCAACTCAAAGTGGGTTAACAACCTTGTTTTAATAAATCAAATATATCATTTACCTAGTTCAGGGGAAAAAGTTACCACCCCAAACTTCAGAGTATACCAACAGAAGTTACAAGCACAAGTTACAAGAAGAGAGAGAAACATTTCAGGCAGACAGGCCTCCAACTGTGTGACCATTACATCCATACCTAATCACAGTTACGAGAGAGGGAAGCATCCACATCTGGGTTTTCAAAGCTGGGGGGCTCAACAGCTGCTCAGAGTCTTGTCTGGTGAAATCACACAACACTTCTCAAAGTGAGCCCCAAAACAAAGCCTCGCATCAGGGTTTATATAGCCTTCTCCTGGCTCAGAGAACGTAACAACCCTCTTGACCCCCTGCCCAATCAAAAAGCAATCCTGAAAGCCAAGCCTCCTGCCACAGGTGCACTTAAGTCTATCAAAGGGCCTAGGGGCAGGGAAGATATTAAATTTCCATTCCCACAACAGTTCTTTTCCTTTTTCCCTAACCATCTTGGGAAACAGACTTAGTAAATGTATTGCTGAGTAAAAGGTAGTTTAATAATTCCTTAGGCATAATTCCAGTTTGTTCAAAGATGATTGGATTTATTAATGATTACACAAATTGTGAATTAGTGTCCTGATTTTTCCACATACCCTCTAACATTGGTCACTTTCCTTTTCAATCGTTTCAGACAATTTGATAGGTGTGAAATTACATCTCAGGGCTGTATTGCTTTTCATTTCTCTAATCAATAATAACATAGAGGATCATCTCATATGACTTACTTTGCTTTGATTTCTTCATCGGAAAATTTCCTGTTCATGTCCTTTGACCATCTATTAGTTTGATCATTTATCAATTGACTCAGATTCTTATATATTTAACAAAATTCTTTATATATGTAAGATAAGAGACCTTTACCTGAGAGACTGTCTATAAATGTTTTACCCAAAATTTCTACTTTTCTTCTGATCTTGGCTAAATTTGTTTTCATTTGTATAAAAACTTTTTAAATTTAATATAATCAATATTATCCATTTTGTACATCATAATGCTCTCTCTTGTTTATTCATAAATATTTGATAGGTAATATGTTCTACGTTCTTCAAATTATCTTGTAATCTCTCTTTATATCTAGATCATACATCCATTTTTACCTTAACTTGGTAAATGTTATAAGAAAATGGTCTATGCCCATTTTCTGAAAGATTGCTTTCCAGCTTTCCCAACTACTTTTATTTACTTATTTTTCCTGAAACTTAAGTTGTTACAATTGTCAACAAAAAATTATTGTAGTTATTCATGGTTGTAAATTGTATGTCTACTCTTTCACAGATCCACTTTTCTATTTCTCAGCCAGTACCAGATAGTTGATACTTACTGCCTTATAATATGGTTTAAGATCTGGTGCCACTATTCCTCCTTCTTTACTTTCCCCCAACATTAGATTCTTTGATATTTTTGACTATTTGTTTTTCCAAATGAATTTTTTTATTTTTTCTAATTCAGGGAAAAAAAAATTGGTAAGTTGGGATCGATCACATTGAATATATGAATTAGTTTAAGTAAAATTGTTATTTTTATTGTATTGGCCAATTCATGAACAATTAATTTCTCTAATTATTTAAATCTGATGTTATTTGTATAAAAAGTTTTTTTTTAATAATTTTGTTCATATAGTCTCTGGGTTTGTTTTTTTCAGGTATACTTCCAGGTATTTTATACCATCTAGAATTATTTTAAATGGGGCATATTTTACTATATATTCTTGCAGTATTTTGTTTGTGATATGAAGGAATGTTGATGATTTATGTGAATTTACTTTATATACTGCTACTTTGCAAAAAATTTTTATTGTTTCAACTAACTTTTTAGTTGCCTTTGACATTTTCAATGCATGTCATCATATTGCCTGCAAAAAAATATGTCATTATTTTTTCTTTTTTCCTCATTCCCTATTCTGATTCCTTCTATTTCTTTTTCTTCTCTTACTACCATTACTAAGACTTCTAATACAGTACTGAATAATATTGGTGGGCCTTCTTCTGATCTTACTGGGCAAACTTCTAGATTATCCCTATTACAAATAATGCTTGCTAATGATTTTATTTAAATGCTTTTTATCAATTTAATGAAAAATCCATTTATACCTATACTTTCAAATATTATTGACTAGAAATCTGCCATACTTTTATCAAAAGCTTTTTCTTCATTTGTTGTTATAATCATATGATTTTTGTTACTTTTATTATCGATATAATCAACTATGTTAATAATTTTTCTAATGTTAAGCCATTCTTGAATTCCTGGTATAAGCCCCACTTGTTCCTAATGCATGATCTTTGTAATATATGCTTGTTATCTTTTATCGTCTATTTTATTTAGGATTTTTTTCATCTATATTCATTAATGAAATTGGTCTATAATTTTCTTTCTCTGTTTTTGCTCTTTCTGGTTTAGGTTTCAGCGTCATATAAGTTTCATAAAAGGAGATTGATAGGATCTCTTCTTTGTCTATTATTCCAAACTATTGAATATTAGCATTAGTTGGTCTTTAAATATTTTATAGAGCCTTCCTTCGCTCCCTTCCTCCCCCCTTTGTCTCTCATCCCCATCTTTCCCTATTCTTTTCTCCTTCCTCCTTTGCCCACCTAGATTATGCTGTGATGGAGATGGCTGAGGAGGTCATGGGGCCTTCCAAGGTGGACATCATGGGGTTGTTCCAGGACAGGCTCTCCAAAATGGTCATGTATTTGACCAGAGAGCTGACAGTCACCAGTGAAGACTATAACCTGGAAAATATGAACAAACTGACTAGCTTGAAGTGTTTAGGAATGTAAGATATTGCAGGAAACATAAGTAGAAACCTAAAGAACTTAAACCAGAAATATACAGCATTTCAGCCTTATCTAGATCCCATCACTTTAATTGAGGAGCAAGCAATAGCTCTTGAATAGGCAGCTTACAAATTGGATGAATATTCAAAGAAACTAGAAGCAAAGTACAAGAAGTTAGGGAGGTGATGAAAGACTTCTTTAACACAAAGACTTTAACTACAAGAATGTTTCATAAGAGCTGAAATAAGTGGGGTGGAACTTACCACTATGCTGCAATTCCCACAAGGAAGCAGTGCTGCTAATCCAAAGAGAATCCCAGCCTCCACCTTTGGTTTCATGTATACTGTCCGTGTCTTGATAATTTCCTAAACCTGTAGTCCCTGGAATTTTATCTTAACATATGCTTCATGAGATCATCCCCGCCTAGAGAAGACACACATGAGAGACTCTGATCTACCTCTCTCCTCCCTCCTTCCCTAGGTTTTCAACTTGGACTCTCAGTTTTGAATGTGCCCCCCACCCTTTTCATAACCTGTTATTGAACTTAAATAATAAATGGCAACTTATGAAAAAAAATTAAAATAAATATTTTTATAGAATTCACTTGTAAATCCAACTTGTCCTGGTGCTTTTTTTTCCCAGTAAATTCATTTATGGTTCCTTCAATTTCTTTTTTTTAAGTATTTCTTCTGATAATCTAAGCAGTATGCATTTTTTAAATATTCTTCCGCTTCACTTTATTTGTGAAAATTATTGTAATAAAATTAAGCAAAAAACTCCTTAAAACTGCTCTGATTTCACCTTTGTTAGTGGTACATTTGCCCTTTTCATATTTAATTCTAGTGGTTTGGTTTTCTTCTCTTTAAAAAAAATCGCATAAACCAATAGTTATGTTTTCTTTAATAACACTAACTCCTTTTTATATTTTGTTTTATTTGTTAATTCAATTTTATACTAAATTTTATTAATCTCACCTGTAATATATATGATTTCCAATTTAGTGTTTAATTAGGGATTTTTAGTTTGTTCTTTTTCTAGACTTTTTAAAAATTTCACATGCAATATATTGGTGTATCAGCAATGCCATATTCACAATGCCTATAGAGATTACAAATATGCTGATATAATTATCCATCACAAAATACATCAGGTTTGCCATTTGGGGAAATAAACTAGAAAATTTATTAAGATACCAAAAGACTGAGTCCCAAAACCAGAAAGTGAAAGCCATCAGAGTAGTTATGATATTGGCACAGGTAGATAAAGTAGAAAGCACCCACATTTTCAAGCCTTTAAAACAGAACAGGCTACCTCAGGCAAAGGTCCTCCTCTCCCTACTCACAGCAACCACCCAGCGTCCTGGAAGCACGCTCCCAGCAGCTCCGGCCCCTAGCAGTCCTCAGCAGGAGTCCTTAGCAGAAAGTCCTGCTCCCAGCAGCTCTGGCCCCTGGCGGTGCTCCGCAGGGGTCCTAGCTAAAAAAAAAAAAAAAAAAAAGCGCAACCGCAACCAACCGCCAACCACAGGACCATTAGCTCGGCTTTCACTTTTTCTCGCTTTCCGCTTTCTCTTGCTCTGCTATGTCAGCACGTCCATGGGGCATGGGAGATCTTTAAATCCTATAACCCTTACAATTGGTCTATTCTTTCTCTATTTTATAGATATAAGCATACAGAGAGATAAATTTTCCTCTGACTATTGCTTTTGCCTTATCATATGTCTTCTCCTCCTTGTTATCTTCTTTAATGAACTTATTAGCTGTTTTTATGGTTTGTCTTTAAAGTACTCTTTGTTTAAGATCAAGTTGTTTAGTCTCAAATTAGTTTTTAATTTAGGTTTCCATGGTGCCTTATTAAATATAATTTTTATTGTACTGTGATCTGAAAATGATGCTTTTTAAAATATTTCCATTTTTTTCTTCTTTTAACCATAAAAATTTTATGCCCTAATATATGGTCAGTCTTTGTAAAGGTACCATGATATGCTGAGAAAAAAAGTGTATTCCTTTCAAACACCATTCAATTCTTTCCAGATATCTAGCTTATCTAAAATTCTATTCACTTCCTTGACTTCTTTTTTTATTTATTTTTTGTTAGATTTATCTAGTTTTGAGAAAGATTGATTAAAGTTCCCCACTATTATATTACTACTATCTATTTTCTCCTGTAATTCGTTTAACTTTTTAAACCTTTACATGCTATAGTATTTGGTACATGCAAGTTTAGTATTGATTTTGCTTTATTGTTTATGGCACTTTTTATTAAAATGTAGTGACCCTGTTTTTCTCTTTTAATTAAATCTATATTTTGCTTTAACTTTGTGTGAGATTGTGATTGCTACCTTGATTTTATTTTTTGCATAGACAAAGCATAATAAATTCTACTCCATCTCTCTCACTTTTCTCTTTTTGGAGGGGGAAGTCAGGGAAGTTGGGGTTAAGTGACTTGCCCAAGGTCACACAAGTAAGTGTGGCAAGCATCTGAGTCCAGATTTGAACTGAGGTCCTTTTGACTCCACGGCCAGTGCTCTATTCACTGTGCCACTTGGCTGCCCCTCCAACTCTCTATTTTTAACTGTATGTATTTATCTTTTTAAATGTTTTTTTCTTGTAGGCAATATATTGTATTCTCCCTTTAAATCCATTGTACTACCTGTTTCCTAAGACAACCTGAGAAGATATCAGGAAAGACAAGATCTCCAGGGGCTGAGGGTTGGCCTGAGTGAAGTGCAAACACCTTCAGGCCTACTCCTCTGAATCAACAAACAACAAGCCCTGGGGGCAGCTGGTTAAGGGAGCAGTGCATGCCTCAATAATTTTTACCTCATGGCCTCAGGAACTTTCACACAGGGAACAAGGAGGGTATCAGATAGATAAATAGGGGAAGACTGAAGGACCATCCACTGTCTCAAGATGCTAGGCCTCACAGTGCTGACCAGACATGATCCCAGACAACAGCTGTGAAAAAAAAGGAGTGAGCACAAACCCAGTGAGTGCATTACCACAAAGAGCTAAAACATTGCTATGGCAGCATGTTTGGGGCCCCTAGTCTTCTCTTAAGGGAGGAGAGGAGTGCCTGAGATGGGGCCCCAGAGATAATTCAGATAATAAGAGCAAGAAGCACCTGAAAACTGGGGCATCATTGCCCACAACTCAGGATTAAAAACTGATTACAATAATAAGCTACTAAAAATAAACAAATTAAAAGTAAAATTGAGTAAGTAAAGCAAAAAGAACCCCACCATAGATAGCTACTGTAGTGAAAAAGAAGATATGGGTTCATATTTAGAAGAAGATAGTGAGGTTCAAAAAAAATAGTTATTTTGGGCACCCTCCTAATAGCTCTGGCAGCTGCAAGAAAACAGCAATTTGGGCCAAATCATGCTCCACTCTGGAAGTGGAGTTCTACCATGGCAAACAACTCAAAAGTCAAGTAATTGGCTGGCAGTATGAGCAAGCAGAAGAAGCAAAAATAGACTATAGAATCCTTTTGGGGGGATAAAAAGGATCAATGCATAGAGCATGAGGTAGACAAAAAAGTCAGAACTCCTGCATCAAAAACCTGCAAGAAAAATATAAACTGGTTACAGGCCATGGAGGAGCTCATGAAGGATTTTGAAAATCAAGTAAGAGAAGTAGAGGAAAAATTGTGAAGAGAAATGGAATGAGGCAAGAAAATACGGAAAAGTGAGCCAACTGCCTGCTAAAGGAGACCCAAAAATTCACTGAAGAAAATAACATCTCAAAAAATAGTGTAACTCAAACAGCCAAAAGAGGCCCAAAAAGCCAATGAGGAGTAGAATGCCTCAAAAAGCTGAATTGCCCAGATGGAAAAGGAATTTCAAAAACTCACTTAAGAGAATAACTCCTTCAACATTAGATTGGAGCAATTGGAAGCTAATGACTTTATGAGAAATCAAGAAACTATAAAACAGATAAAAAAAAATAAAAGAATATAAGGCAATGTGAAATATGTCATTGGAAAAACCACTCACTTGGAAAATAGATCCAGGAGAGATAATTTAAAAATTATTGGACTACCTGAAAGCTATGATTAAAAAAGAGCCAAGACACTATCTTTCAAGAAATTCTCAAAGAAAATTGCCCTGATATTTTAGAAACAGAGGGCAACATAAAAATTCAAAGAATTCACCAATCACCTCTTGAAAAAGATCCCCAAAAGAAAACTCCTAGTAATATTATAGCCAAATTCCAGAGTTCCCAAGTCAAGGAGAAAATACTGCATGGAGTCAGGAAGAAACAATTTGAGGATTGTGGAAACACAATCAGGATAACACAAGATGTAGCAGTTTCTACATTAAGGGACTGAAGGGCTTAGAATATGATATTCCAGAGGTCAAAGGAGCTAGGACTAACACAAAGAATCACCTACACAGCAAAACTTAATATAATGCTACAGGGGAAAATATGGTCATTCAATGAAACAGAGGATTTTCAAGCATTCTTGAGGAAAACCCAGAGCTGAACAGAAAATTGTAATTTCAAATACAAGAAGCAAGAAAATCATGAGAAGGTAAACAGGGAAAAGAAATCATAAGGAACTTATTAAATTTGAACTTTTTACATTCCTACATGGAAAAATGATAATTGTAACTCTTATATAAGACTTTTCTCGGTATGAGGATAGTTAAAGGGAATATATGTATGTATAGGAGGGTATATGTGTATATAACTATACATGTGTGTGGGCATATGCATGTTAATATATATATAGGCAGAAGGCACAGAATGAGTTGAATATGAATGGATGATATCTGCGATATAAAATTAAAAGGTGAGAGAGTGATTTATTGAGAGGAGAAAGGGAGAGATGGATTAGGGTAAATTATCTCATATAAAAGAGGCAAAAGAAAACTATTACAATGGAGGGGAAGAGCAGGAAGGTGAAAAGGAATGGGACAACCTTATTCTCATTGGATTTGGTTTAAGGAGGGAATAACATACACACTCAATTAGGTATCTTACCCTACAGGAAAATAGGGAGGTAGAGATAAAAGGGGGATGATAGAAGGGAGGGCAGATTGGGGGAGAGGGTAGTTAGAAGTAAATGTTTTTGAAAAGGGATAGGGTCAAAGGAGAAAACAGAAAAAGTGGGGGGTGGGATAGGATGGAGGGAAATATAATTAGTCTTTGACAATATAACTACTATGGAAATGATTTGTGTAACTACACATGTACAACCTATATTGAATTGCTTACCTTCCCATTGTGGGTGGGTGAGGAGGGAAGAAGGGAAAAAATCTGGAACTCAAAGTTTTAAAAATAAATGTTTAAAAAAATTGTTTCTTACATGTAATTGGGAAATAAGATATACAGGCACTAGGGTATAGAAATACATCTTGCCCTACTGCAAAGTTAGGGGGATGATGGGGGTGTATATAAGAGAGAAAAGATTGGGGGAAGTGGTATTCAGTAGGCTTGCTATTTTGGGGTGGGGATAGGGGAAAGACCAAGAGGAAAAATTGTAACTCAAAATCTTGTGGAAATGAAAGTTGAAAACTAAAAATAAATAAATAAAATTTAAAAAAAGTTATTCTTACCCCAAAGAGCAATGTCAAATGATCACAAGCTCAAATAGAATTCTTGGAAGAATTTAAAAAGGACTTCAAAAATCAAATAAGACAGATAGAGACAAAATTAGAGAAAAAGTTTAAAGCAATCCAAAAAAAAAAAAAATTAAAAACATTAAAAGAAAGTCAACCAATTGAAAAAAGAGATCCAAAATCTTAAGGAAGAAAATTTGGGCAATGGGAAAACACTGATGTTATATAACACAAGGAATAATAAAACTAAATTGAAAGAATGAAAAACATCTCAGAAACATAAAAAACAATCTGATAAACAATTATTTTAAAAAATGACACACAACTATTGCATCAAATATTTCCCCCCAGATCACCAATAATAAAATAAAATAGATTAACACAAATTTGAAGCTTCATCTGACACCCAACAATATGCTAAAGTTGACAAAAGATGAAAATAATAATTATCGAAAGGACAACAGGAAGACTATACACACACAGAGATATATACACATATGTATGTGTATGCATACATTCCCATATATGGTAATAGAAACAAATACACTATTTGGTAGATCTTTGAATTGTTCTAATAATTCTAAGGAACTTGGAGTAATGCCCCCCCCCCAAATTACTTAATTAATTACTCTACTTGGAACCCAGAGATCCTGCTGCTAGATATGGATACAAAAGTAGTCAAAGATAGAGCAAAAGCTCTTTTATATACCAAAATATTCACAGCAGCATTTTTTTGTCGTAGCAAAGAACTAGGAACAAAATAGGTATCCATTGATAGGGAATGGCTAAACAAACTATGGTATCTGTGTATAATGCAATATTACTGAGTCATAAGAAAAGATGAATGTGAAGAATTCAGAGAAATATAAGAAAATATTTATGAAATAATGTGGAGTAAAGTGATCAAAACTAGGAAAACAGTATATACAATGACAAAACAATGTAAACGGGAAAAATAAGAAAGTAAAAATAAATAGCTAAACTGTGGTACATTAATATAATAGGCTATAAGTGTCCTATAAGAAATACTGAATAGGAACAATTCAGAGAATAATAGGAAGGCATGCAAACTAATACTGAGTTAAATAATGCACCCAAAGTAATATACCCCAAAACTATAACTATATAAACACAATGAACAAAAGAAAAAAAAAATAAACTGAATGTTGGGAAATCATAATGGCTAAATTGGGTCCTTGAAAAAGGTTTAAAAAGTGCACCTTCCTCATTTCATTGTACAGGGTCAGACACATTTAACGTACTGATTAATTTGACTGAACTTTTGTCTTTTAAAATTCTTATTACAAGATAAATATTTTTGAGTAGAGAGCATGGATATATTTACAGATGAATGTGATGTTAAACTACAATGCATCAATAAAAACTATATTTTTAATTTAAAAAAATGATCTGAGGAACTGATGGAGCATAGATAGATAAGAATGGTTGGAATACCTGAAAGTTAACCATGTGAAGCTTCAAAGGGGAATATTAATTTGTTTGAAGTCCAGAAAGTCCTTTTGGAAGAGCTCAAAAACTACTTTAAAAATTAAGTAACAGAGGTAGCAGAAAAATTGGGAAAAGAAATAAGAGTTGTGAAGGACAATAAAGAAAAAAGAATCAACAGCTTTGAAAAGGAAGCACAAAAATTGAATGAAGAAAACAACTCCTTAAAAAAAAGAATTGGAAAAATGGCAGGGGGGGGCATTAAAAAAACGACTTTAAAAGTAGAATTGCTCAAAATCAAAAGTTGAAAAATAACTGGCCTGGAAAATAAATCCAGGAGAGATAATTTAAGAATTATTGGACTACCTGGGGGTTATGCTAAAAAAAAAAAAAAAGACACTAGATAGTGTATTTTTAGAAGTTATTAAGGTAAACTGCCCCCAGGTGGTAGAACCAGAAGGTGAAAAAGTAATTGAAAGAGACTGAGCATTGTTTGAACCTTAGTCTCAACAGATTTGTCTCAAACAGGGAATAAAATACATACTCAATTGCATATAGAAATTTATCTTATCCTATGAGAAAGTAGGAGGGGAAAGAAGAAAGAAAAAAAGAATATGGGCAGATATAAGGGAGGGCAGAAATAAGAGGGGAAAGGGGAAAGAAAGGGGGGTTGATAGAAAAGAGGGAACATTGATGCAGGTGGTAGTCAGAAGCAAAAAACTGGTGATGAGGGATAGGGTGAAAGGAGAGTGAAAAATATAAATGGGGGAAAATAGGATGGAGAGAAATACACATTTAGAAATCCTAAATGTGAATGTGAATGGGATGAACTATCCCATAAAAGAGAAACAGATAACAGAGTGGATTAAAAACAAGAATTCTATGATATATTGTTTACAAGGAACACATTTGAACCAGAGAAATACACACAGAATAAAGGTAAAAGACTAGAGCAAAATGTTTTGTTTCAGAGGAAATTAAAAAATAAATAAATAAAGCAGGGGTAGCAAACCTGATCTCAGAGTAAGCAAAAGTAAAAATTAGTTTTAATTAAAAGAGATAACGAATGAAATTGCATCTTACTAAAAGGTACCATAGACAACGAAGTCATATCACTACTAAACATATATGCATCAAGTGGTGTTGCACTGAAATACTTAGAGGGAGTTACAAGAAGAAACAGACAGCAAAATTAGACTAGTAGGGGAAATCAACTTCCCCTCTCAGAATTAGATAAACTTAATCATAAAATAAACAAAAAAGAAGTTAAGAAGGTGAATAGAAGTTTTAGAAAAGGTAGATATTATAGATCTCTGGAGAAAATTGAATAGGGAAAGTAGGAAATATACTTTTTCCCCAGTGGTATATGGCAGCTACACAAAAATGACCATATATTAGGACATTAAAAACCTCATTATCAAATGCCAAAAGGCAGAAATATTAGGTGCGTCCCTTTTATATCATGATACAATAAAAATTATGAGTAATTGTAATGGTAATGGAATGCTGAAGGTCTTCCTGACTCTTGGCCCCTTGATTGGTTTAAATTAATCTGATAACCTTCCCTGATTTGAAAATATACTCCGTCCCCTAAATGCTGAATGTGGTCACATGGAACCTGTGGTGGGAGGGTTGTTTTTCAGGAATGTCCACACCTTGTTACTTTGTGATTGGGCAGTGGGTCAAGAAGGTTGTGACTTTCTCTGACCTAGGAGAAAGCTATATATAATCTGATGTGAGGTTTTGCTCTGGGGCTCACTTTGGGAAGAGTTGTGTGATTTGGCCAGATGAGACTCTGGGTAACAATTGAGCCCCCATGGCTTTGAAAACTGAGATGTTGGTGCTTCCCTCTCTAGTAACTAACTAGGTATGAATGTAATGGTCAGACACCTGGAAGCTCTGTCTGCTAAATAGTGTTATTTTCTGTTGTAACTTTTGTTTGTATTCTCTTAAGTTCAGTGTGCTGACTTTTTCCCCTGAACTAGGTAAATGATATATGTTTGATTGATTAAAGTAAGATTGTTAACCAATTTTGAGTTGCTTTTCTTTAGAAAAGCATATCTAAGAATCTGTGCTAACAACCATCCTGGGTATGCTAGGGTGCTTGCTGCTACAGTAATATGGAATCATGAAAAAGATGGGCTAAAAATGAATTGGAAAATAAATAATCAAACAACAAACAGTAGAAACAAGTAACAATTTCATCAAAGAGAAAAATAATAATTAGATAACATACCAAAACATATGGGATCCAAGGAAAGTAGTTCTTAGAGGAAATTTCACATCTAAAAGTGCTTGCATAAATAAAATAAGGAAAGAGGAGATCAATGAGTTGGACATGGAACTAAAATTGCTAGAAAAGAGCAAATTAAAAATCTCCAATTAAATTTCACATTGGAAATTCTGAAATTCAAGGGAGAGATTAGTAAAATTGAAAGCAAGAAAACTATTGAATTAATAAATAAAACTAAGAGCTGGTTTTACAAAAAAAGAAGAAAAGATCAACAATGAAGAAGAAATTAAAACAATAATTAGAGACTCTTTTACCCAACTACATGCAATAAATCTGACAATCTAAGAGAAATTGATGAATATTTGCAAAAATATAAATTGCTCAGATTAATAGAAAAGGAATAAAGTATTAAATAATCCCATTTGGGGGGGGGATGAGAAAAACATCAATGAATTCTCTAAGCAGCAATCTCCAGGGCCAGATGAATTTACAAGTCCATTCTACCAACCATTTAGAGAATAATTAATTCCAATACTATATAAACTATTTGGAAAAATAGGTGAAGAAGGAGTCCAACCAAATTCTTTATGATACAAATATGGTGCTGATACCTAAACTGGGAAGAGCCAAAGAAAGAGAGAAAATTACAGACCAATTTCTTTAATTAATATAGAAGCAAAAATTTTAAATAAAATATTACCAAAGCAATTATAGCAATTTATTGTTAGGTTAAGACTATGAACAGGTGGAATTTATACCAGGAATGCAAGGTTGATTCAATATTAGGAAAGTACCGGTATAATTGACCATATCAGCAACAAAATTAACAAAAATCATATGATTACATTAATAGATGCAGAAAAAGTTTTTGAAAAAATACAACACCCATTACTATTGAAAACAATAGAGAGCATAGAAATAAATGGAGTTTTCCTTCAAATGACAAGTATCATCTATCTGAAACCATCAGAAGCAATGGGGATTAGCTAGAAGCATTTTCAATAAGATCAGGGGTGAAAGGATGCCCATTATCACCTATCCCCATTTTCATTCTTTGCAAATGATATGATAGTTAGAGAATTCTAGAGAATCAGCTAAAATTTAACAACTTTGGCAAATTTGCAGTATATAAAAAAAAATTCACACAAATCATCAGCATTTCTATATGTTACTAACAAAGCAGCAAGAGAGAGGAATAGAATTTCCATTTAAAATAACTGTAGACAATATAAAATATTTGGGAGTCTACCTGCCAAGATAAACCCAGAAACTATTTGAACACAATAATAAAAATGACAATTTTACCCAAATTAATTTACTTATTCAATGCCATACAAATCAAATTACCAAAAGTTTATTTCATAGAGCTAGAACATAAAATTCATCTGGGAGTGCAAGACATCAAGAATATCAAGGGACTCAATGAAAACAACAATAGTAAAGCAAGGCAGCATAGCTATACCAGATCTAAAACTATATTAAAAAAAAGTAATCATCAAAACTATTTGGTACTTTGTGGGATACGGAGACCCTAACCCAACTACTTGGAGACCTCTCAAAGTGAAGGTACAAAGATTTATTAGAATCTCGCAAGAAGCCAGTGGTCCAGTCTCTGGGACAGCACCAAGAGAGAGGAAGCTGCTGTACATAAGCTAAAGCTGGGTTAAATAAGCAAGGGTTATGAATGTTAACATTATTACTAATGAGGCTCTAATCTTGTTACATAATACATTAGGTCCATTACCTTGGTGTATTACAACCTCAGAATACTGGACCTCTCCTTTCAATCTACCTTTGATACATTCTTATCTGGACTTGAGGGTCCCAAGGCTACCGTCTATCCCTTGATTGGTCAAATCCACCTGCTGTTGCCAGCTCCTTCCATTCTTCATTATTTTTAGTATTATCTAGGAGTTTTTTCTGGGAACCAGGGACTGAGCTTCTTTTCCAAGGTTACTGCCTGTTCTCCCTTATCAGTGGTCTTGTTCAGCAATTCTTGCAGTTCTATAGAAATTTAACTCTTTCATGGTAAGCTGAGTGAGAAGGACTGACTAGAATAGAGCAAATATACAGAAAGATTTCTAAAGTTTCAAAGTCACATAATTTCTAATAAAAAAAATGAAAATTTAGGCCTAAGTCCTAAGGACTTACTTTAGCAGACAGTCTATGAGAAACCACACTTTTACCTTTCCCATACAGTATTGACTAAAAAAATAGAGTGGTGGATCAGTGGTAAAGTTCATTATGGAGACCTGCACATCTAAAAAAAAAGGAAGAAAAGAAATTATTATTTTTTTTAAAGCAATCGGGGTTAAATAACTTGCTCAAGGTTACACGGCCACTTATTATTATTTCTGGGTGTGGTACTGAGTTTCTGAGCCCGGGATTCGAGCTCCAGGTCGTCCCAACACTGGAGCTGGTGCTCTTACTCGCTGAGCCACCTGGCCACCCCTAAGCAATTGGGGTTAAGTAACTTGCTCAAGGTTACACGGACAGGTGTTTCTGGGTGGGTGCTAAGTGTCTGAGCCCGGGATTCGATCTCCAGGTCAGTCTGACACTGGAGCCGGTGCTTTTACTCGCTGTGCTACCTGGCCTCCCCAAGAAAAGAAATTATTAATGAAAATTGCCCTGAAGTTCTAGAACAAGAGGGTAAAGTAGAAATAGAGAAAAAATCCACTGTTCACTACCTGGAAAAGACACTGGTAACTTAATAGGAACTGACAATCCTCCCCAGACATTTAGGGAAGGAAAAAAAATTAAAGAAAACTTGATATAAGTTAGATTGATGATTCAGAGGTAAATATAGTATGAAAGTTAGAATGAGGGTAAATGCAATAAACTTAGGGTGAGGTCTCATGGATAAGTAGGATCTAAGTAGAGACATAAAGAATTAAGCAACACCCCAGTATACCTACTGGGAAATTCTCAGTTTATGCTAAACTGCCTTAGGCTAAAATAGAACTGTCTCCACCAAAACTAAAAGTAGTATCTAGGCTTGATGCCCTAGGTTTCATCCACAATGAGCAGAACAAAGGAGCTTTGGGGGAGGGACTATGGCAAAGTGTATGGAATGTTTGATTTGGAATATGGAAGACTTAGCTTTAAATTAATTCTAACTCACTCTTTATCTGTATGACCCTGGGCTAGTCACTTGAACACTCTGAGTCTTGGAATTTTTATCTCTAAAATAAAGATTATAATAACAACTACTTCACAGGGCTATTATGTGGACCAAATGAGATAATATTTTTGAAGCATTATGCAAAACTCAAAATATAAATATTTATTGTTATGCTTATTATTATCACCATTCTACACATCAGCATTAACTATTTTGGGGGCTGAAATTAAAGGCAATGTTCTTCTGGGATCTTAACTTATTGAGCATCAGAGCAAATAGGTTTGTATGCAGCGGGGCAGCATGTCACTTTTGCTTTTGAAACTAAGGTCTATTAGTCATTCAAAGTAGCTACTTGCTTCCTTCCCCTTCCCCATAGTTAATTCACAGCTGAGTTTCAATGAATGTTTTAAAATGAGATATATAATCCATATCTGTCTATCTGATTGATTATCTGATTTTCTTGGTGTTTTAATCATAAAGATTCTGGTGGGTAATTAGAAACCTAATCTTATGTCACTTGTATAACATATCCTGATTTCTCAATTTGAATTTCAGTGATTCAACTAAAGTCCTTAGATATTGAGCCTTCATAATTTGTAAAATCATTCAGATTCATGTTGAGTTATACTTTGTCATTTTAGTAGTTAGAATGGAAATACATATGGACATTCTTTGATATGTGCAATAGATTTCTTAGTCTGATAGTATCATTGAATTTGATATGTGCAATAGATTTCTTAGTCTAATAATATCATTGAATTTTTAGGGGGAAATATAGCTAGTTATACTTTAAAATAAGATACTATAAAAGCATGCATAACAATGGAATGTGATATTCATTCATGTATGCATTATTTGGCATAATTAATGGCCATTAGAAAGAATGCCTCTCATATTAATGATGGTGATAAAATTATAGCAGTTTTCAAAAGAACTTGCTTCCCTGCACCTAGGGGCCGGCACAACCCTGAGTTCATAAATAGTCCAAAAATGAGGTGGCAAGAGGTTACAACTGACTAGCCCAGATTAAATAACCTTCAAACCAGTACCTGATTGATTCCTCAAAAGGCAATCAGTGCTGGAGTAAAAGAACAACAACAAAAAAAGACAATAGATCTGCAACTTCATGTAAATAAATCAGGCACTTAAGAATTTCTATTTTTAAATGAATTAAAAGAAGGTAAGAAAAATGACAGGAGAGAAATAGGAATTTTATATTTAATGCTAGTCACACTGAGAAAGCTGGTTGTCATCTTTGGCAAAAAAATAAAATAAAATGTGAAAACAGGTGACCTTCCCTTTCTGTCTCATTTTAAAATAAAATCTTACAGAAGAATTGCTAAATTCAGCAATAGCTACTACTGTCCTTGCTATTGGGATCACTCTTGTGACCATCAGTACGCTTTGCTTTTTGAAGCAACCTCCTTGCCAAGCCAAAGTAAAGACTGATCATTCCATAAAATCAATCTTAGGGAGCTCCAATTCTACCCTGCCACCCTACACTCTTAAGAATGATTTCAAAGCATTATTACCATAAACAGCTTACTTGGACTCAAAGAACATTAGAAATTAAATCTCCCATACATACACTTAGGCTAAGTGGAAGAACAATGTCCCTTGCATGCAAAAATTTTAAGCAATAATCCACTTAACTTGACTCTATGAATCCTTTTTTATTCAAGGCAGATACAAGAAGAATATTGGCTATGAACAAATGGACATTTAGCTGCATTCAAACTATTTTGCATTCAAAAACTACATTTTTGACAAATGTCCGTGGTTGGGTTTTCTTTTTTAATTTAAATACTGCCTCAAAATGGCTATATACATGCAGATTATAATAAACATTCACCACACATTATTGTCACCTGTTACACATGACATCACCCCTCCCTCATCAATTCACCTCTCTGACACTTTTTTCAAGTACTTGTCAAAACATTTGTCCTCAAAGTGATTCTTGGAAGCTCCTCCAAGGCCACTGTTAATATTACCCAGTAATTGGTAATTTTTTTTTGGCATTTTTCCCTATGTTTCACCTCTCAGAGACAACGCACATATTATTTTCTTTCTTCTTTCTTTTTTTTGAGCCATACAAAGAACCTCATTCTGACTTTGTGCCAAGTAGGCCTACAAGAAGCAAGCAATAGATTTTGAGGTGTTTTCAGAGGATTTTCTCTGCTTCTTCCAGTTTCTTTTCAATCCATAGTCCTCCCTTTTGCTTTCTTTTCCATTTATGTTTTTATTTATTGGATTCCAATAGGGAATGATTTATTAGAAGCAGGTTTTCATTAATATTTCACAGAATGATTTATAGAAAAATGTATTAGTTTTAAAGTTGTGTGTATGGGTTTTTTTCAATTGCTACAAACCAGAGAATTGAATATCACCGAGAAAATATGAATTGTCTTTCTCTACCTGAGTTTCTATGCTATTGGTTTATCACCCCCAACTAAAATTAAAAAAAAAATTGAAAACACTACTTATAGGTGGAATTTTTTTTCCCTTTCAGATCTGTGGATGAATTCATGCCAAATGTGTCCATATCACTTAATTTCAAATGATACTCATGAATGGGAAGTCATCCAAAAAAGCACCTTGAAACCCTTTATGTGTCTCTTGAATTGAAAACATTATGTGTCTCCATCCTATTTTAAGTAGAGAAAATGTGACTGTTATCCTGTTTTCAATGGAAACTCTCCAAAAAGAGGAAGAGTTTTGTGAAGGGTTATCTTTTTTCTACACTTAGGAAAACAAGTGTTCCCAGATGTGATGAAGATAATTAGACAGAATCAGTTTTTAAAAGAACAGTTTTATAATCTTAGGGTGGGGAGTGGAGCTGTGTCTTTTTGGGAAGAGAATAAGATATAATTGCTGTCAACAGATACAACACTCAAAGACAGTATGTGATAAAAAATAGTGGGTTTGCCTGTTTTCCCACAGACCTTCCAGCATTTGTCATTTTCCTTTCTTGACAAGTTTGTCAATCTGAAGGGTAGGTGATGAAACTCCAAAATTGTTCTAGTTTTCATTTCCACAATTGTTGGTGATTTCAAACATTTTTAATATGACAACTGATAGCTTAGATTTATTCCTTTAAAAACTGCCTATCCATATTTTTTGTTCTCTACTTCTTTAAAATCACTCTAAGCTTACTCATAGTATTCTGGGAGGTGTAGTTTAGATATTCTTCCCCAACAAACCTGGCTTTTAATCCCAACTCATTTTGAGAATATGGCTTCCTACATAGGGTCTTTACCATTATAAAAGAAAATTAATGTTTCTATAATTACTGATGAGGCCAAAGAATATAAATGAATTTTCTTTCTCTTTTTCTAATACTTCTAAGGCAGATTGGTGACTTGCAAAGTTGGTCATTCTATCAAAGATCTATATGACCAAAAAACTGAAAGGGAGGTATAAGATATATATGTAGAATTGATGCAACATTTACATAGAAATGGCATAAATAATACTATTTGGTTAATGTATGGTCAGAAAAGGACACAGAAGGAAAGGGAGAAAAGATGGATAATCCTAGTATAGCACCCATGTAAAATTAAAAAATAAAACCTAGAGGAAAGCTTCCAGTATGTTAGATAAACAGTTAATGCAGGATATGTAATGGAACTTATCTTGTTGTTATCTGCAACAAAATGAGGCCATGTATACATGTCAAAAATATAAACAATATTTTTGATGTTTAATTATAAAATATACTTACTTTTTGAGATTAAAGTGATTCGTTATGTAGAAAATATGTTATAAATTGAAATGAATGTATCCGCTAACAAGTATTTATTAAAAGTTCTATGTTATAGGTGCCATATTGCTCATTATTTTTTTTTTTTTAAGCAATTGGGGTTAAGTAACTTGCCCAAGGTTACACGGCCAGTTATTTTGTGTGGGTGTTAAGTATTACTCACTGCGCCACCTAGCTGCCCCAGCTCATGTTATTTTAAGACTAGGTCTCCCCATCTCCTTTAGGAGTTCAGGGACTACTGTAACAAAACACTGGTATACCCAGGATGGGTGCTAGCACAGGTTTTTTTGATATGATTTTCTAAAGGAAAGAAACTTTAAAGGGGTCAACAATCTTACTTTAAACAAACATATACAGAATTCACTTAGTTCAGGGGAAAAGTCAGCACCCTGAATTTCATAGAAAATACAAACAGAAATTACGAGCAGAGAAATTAGTACAGATCAACAGACAGATCCAACTGTTTGACCATAGAAACATGTAAATAGTTTCCAGAGAGGGAGGCACCAACTGCTAGGTTTTCAAGCTTGAGGACTCTTTAATGGCTATCTAGATTCTCATCTGGCCAAATCATAGGAACATTCTTCCAATGAGTGAGCCCCAAAGCAAAATGTTAACCTCCAAATACATATAAACTTCTCAGAGCCAGGGGGCATCACAACCCTCTTGAACCAGTGCCTAATTAGAAATTAACAAAAGGTGTGGGCCTCCCTACAAAACAAGCCTCCTCTCATCAAGCTTCCCTTAATGGGCTCCACCTGAGACCTATTAATGAGTGGGGAAGAAGCTGGTTTAACCCACTGTTTTTTCAGAATTTCTAAGTTTATGAGATCCACCAATTACAGCTCCCCAAGTGACTTTACTAGAATGTACCATCACTCCCAGAAACTAAATTGTCTTTATATGTCTATGTATATGTCTATATGCAATACATATTTGAATTAATACAAGTATACATAAAAAATCAGTTTAATGCCTCTTTGTGGTGTATTCAAGGTCATTCAATGAATGATGGAAAGAATACAACTTTCCATCATTCTCAAATCAGATGAAAATTCCATATTACCAACAAAAGAAGACTAGAGTCATTTGAAGTGATGCAGTACTAACAAAGCTAAGTTAAATTTTATTAGTTGTACATTGACAAAAATAAAATTTTCCCTACATAAAATCTATAGCATTTATTAGCAACCCTGTGTGTTTTTAGTGCTTTGCTACCAAGCAGTGGGTTGTCAGTGCAGTTCAGTATAACACCCACATACTATTCAAGTTAAATTTATTCATTTCTTGACCTCTATTCATATATACCTCCATTTGCAGTACATTTGATTAGTTTTAACTATATTGATTTCTCCATTGGCAGACCCATTCTGCTTATATGAGGCTCCATTCATTATAGTTTCTCAGTTGGTGCTCTCACTTCTTCATTTAATATTATTTTCCTCCAGAAACTGATAGTTTGAAGGGCAATCTTAAAGAATGAGTATAACCACTGATACAGCAGATGCCTCATAAAATTAACTCCTATTGCTTTTCTATGACCTCTGTCAAGGAAATAACACTCAAATCCAAGTCAGCATGAACAGCTGTAGAGACTGCTGTTAGATAACAATGACCCATTCTCCCAAGGGTAGTGTCCAAGAATGAGGGAATTGTGGTGTAGCACACTGTATATGTGATTAATGTCAAAATAACTCAGAAAATTTGGCTTCAAACAGAAATGAAACACCATAGTTCATAAAATAGAACCTTATTTTCTTTATAATAGTTAAATATTAAATTACATATAGGAGGTTATGGAAATTATTGTTAGGAAAAACAATTTATTCTCTTTGTGTCTTTTTAAGGTTTTAAAGGACATTTTAGATATTTATTTATTATCATTCTATAAACATAATATGTACTCTAGACACATGCAATCCCCCAAACCTGAAAACTTCTCCTCAGAGAAAAGTATTACCAACAAAACACTTTCTATTTGAAATTGTTTTTAGAAAATGATATGGATAGAAGGAAGCACCACCATTTTCTCTTTCTCACAGGAACCCTAGCCCAGATTCCATAATCATAGCATACATAATTGTGCCTATATGACAGCTATGGTGAAAAGTCTTTTGGGGAGTGGGAAATGGTGGAATTAGGTATTTGACAGTTTCAAAGAATGATAATTGCTACCATTCATGTGGTGCTTTATGGTTTGCAAAGTGCTACTCATGTTATTTCATTTGATCCTCATAGCAAACATGTGAGGCAGTTGCTATTATCCTCATTTTACAAATAAGGGCACTGAGGCTGAGATCTCAAGTGACTTGTTCAAAGTCACACAGTTAGCCAGTGTCTGAGATAAGATTTGGCTAACTCTAAGTCCAGCATTCTTAATAAGTATACTGGTATACAATTTAGAAGGCTCTGAAAATATATCTAGATATAGCTATGTCTAAATATACTTTACACACACACACACACAAGAAAAATAATGTAAATGCAGAGACCCATGACAAAGCAATAACAAGTGAATTTGTGAAATTCTAAAATCATAGGTTGTTCTTAAAGTTTATAGTTGAAACTAGACTTTATCCTTTCTCCTTTGCATGAAGGGGTAATGGATTTGGATTACTGTATAATATGTCAGGGTTTTTTGTAAGTTATTTTTATTGTGTTTCTCTTATTAATTTTTCTTTTAAAATTTCATAATGGATGATTCTGTCAACTTGAAATAAAGAGGACTATCAAAGTAGCGACAAGGGTTTTCATTCAATGCGAGGGAATTGCAATTCGAGACACCACACAGCACCAAAGCAATGGAACAGTCAGTAGAGGCAGAAGGAGCTGGGTTTAAACACACTTCAATGGGGAGGTAGTTTCATGGAAGGTATATCCTGTTACAAAGCTGTTACATAAGTTGTTTTGCAAAATAACTGAAAGTCCATGGAGAAGACGGGAGGATTGGGGAGTGGTGACTTTCATGTGGACTCAAGGTGTAGCGATGGGAAGTTTCCAGAGAAACTCCACAGAAACACTGTGATATCCAGAGAAATCACAAAACTGGTTCCAACTGGCTTGAACCTGCTTTGACCAGGGGGTCAGGATAAGGTAGCCCCTTAGATGGCTGCATTCTCTAGAAGATACTGAAGGAAAGAAGAAGAAATATGAAATACAGATAATGAAAAAAAAAAACATGTATATATATATGTATATATATATATGTATATATATATATATATATATATTTAACTTAGTAATCATTTCCCAACTTTTTGGTCTACTAGTTATTTAAGGTCTATCAGCCTCAGTTTCCTTATCTGTAAAATAAGGATAATAATAGTACCTATATCAGTGTGGCTTTGAGGGTCAAATTATATAGGTAGCAAGTCTTAGCCAATCTTAAACAGTTATATAAATTTTAAGCATTTATAGGTTTGCTTATTCCTATAATATATGACATATATCCAATATCATTTCATCTTTACATCAACTTTTTTTTGTTATTGGTTTAGAGTAAGTTTTTAATGTGCATAATTATTAGTGCCAGAGTATTTGTGTATAATCTTTGACTAAACAGGTGTAGTGCCTGAGACATCCTACTTATTGGTGGAGATTGATTTACTCAGTGTCCACTGTATGCACAAGAGACAGGCAGGATTGATGAGAGAAGGAGCTCTCCTGGCTTCCAGATCTGCGAGAAGATGCATGAATTTAACTTCTTTTAAGGTCATTAGAAAGAGAGAAAGATTATGGGAAGAATCCAACATGTAGAGAAGCAAATAATGCATATCATATCCCTGTATGTAGCTTGATACACTAGAGACTTCAGAGAATTTCCTCTTCGGTTAAATTTGAAACTCTCTCAGTTAAGTTATTTTAGTCCCAAAGGGAAAGCTTATACATTCTGTATTGCCTGATTATATATGTGTGTATTTATATGTATATATACACTTTCTCTGCTTTCTCTTTTGCTCTTGACTTGGATAAATGAATTTATTTGTTATTTACTTACTATGTATGTTCATTATGGAATTGGCATCTAGAGGTAAGGGAGCTAAACTTTGTATATAAAACTTGGGATCTTCCCTATTAAGGAAAAAATATCAAGAGTTTAGTTCAAATCTAAAAATTACATCCCCTAGATTAATGATAGTTAAGGGAGCAGAATAAATAATATTCTAACTTGTTACCACCTCTCTCTGAAAAAAAAAAAAAGCAGAGTAGCCAATGTTTGATCCCTATCTGCTTCCTTTCGAGACAGGAATCAATATCTCCCTTGGACAAGGGTGGGAGAGACAATATTAGAGATATTTTTTCTTGCCTCCCTGTTGCCAGCATCAACAAGCCTGAGCTCACAAGTGCGTGCTAGTGCCTGTGTGTGTGTATGTATGTGACTGTGATTTCTTGCTAATCTCTCAGATCAAGACCTTATCACAGAATGAAATAGAGGATGGGACCTGGAATGAGCCTGGGAAATGAAAAGATAGGGAGTTGTGGAGAGGGAATAAGGAAACACCACCCCTTTTCTCTGTGAGTAGCTGGGAAATTGGAGAGGAGGGCCATCAGCAGAAATGGCAGAAAATTTGCAGAGAGAAGTTGAACAGTGGTTGTAGACCCATGGCACTGACAAATATGGAAGAACTTTACCAACCTCTCCACCTCCTTCTTCCCTCCTTTGACTAGGTGTTATCTGTGTGCTTTTCTGAACTTTTTCTTTTCTTTGCTAGATTTATATCTATATAGATTAACTATATATTGAAATTGAGATAGACTTTTAGATTGAGATATATACTTTTCTGTATTTTTTGCATTTGTATTCATTTCTGAGTTTTTCCCTTTCTCTGCCAGATTGATATTGTGAAAATGGATATGTTAACTACCTTGATTTGCTTGAGCTTTTAATTGTACAAATAAGCAAGAAGAGCTGTATGAAGTCTGCCTGTGTTAGCTTAGATACAGAGTGACTTGACATAACAACAATCCTTTGTGGTGACCTAGCGTAAACCCAGCTGGATGTGCAGAGAATCAGCAACTCTGAATCCAATTAAGTTCAGACCAACTCTGAAGCATACTTTGAGTCATTTGGTGGTTTATTGCCCTTCAGAAGACATCCTTATCTTCAGAGATCCTCCTAACTATTGGTTATAGGGTTCTTGGACACATTCTATTTTATGATTTTTGGAGACATCCCTATATCTTATTGTTTGTTCTGAATCCTTGAATCCCAGAAAGGCTTGCTTATCACCAAGAATACCTTCTGATTTGTTAAAGGGCCACAGCTTTGACACCTGGAATTCCTCATTTCTCCTGTTTCCTGAATCACCCCCTCTCCTTGAGAATGGGGATCCCTGCCTTATTCCTTTCTAGGACCTATCCAATTCCCTGCCTCCTTTTGTTTGAAAAGTATAAATCTCTTAACCTATCCAACTCCTTTCTGAACAGATGTAGATACTGCCTCACTGTTTCAGCTTGCAAACTCCATCCCAGGCAATAAATTCAAGTATAATCTATCTAAATTGTGATTGTACTCTGGTTCATTTCAGGTCCCCCTTTTTGAACCTGGGGTTTTCTCTGTTTTAATAGCCCACAGAGATTTTTAATTTAACAATACCTATATTCATATCTATCAGAAGAGCACACCAATACAAAAAAAACTTAGAAAAGTGCACAAAATATGATTTTTATGAAAGCAGTGGTTGACCCAGGCATGCACATTCAATTCTTTTCATGTTAGAGTCATCTGTGTGGTAGGATAGTTCCTAAAGGTATAGTCTCTGCAGCATCTTGTTTTAATTGGCTGGCTACTCAAATCTCCATCTCCATTTAAAGGAAGATACCAAGTCAGCCATGCCTTTATTCCCCTTTAGGTTATATTCCTGACTTTCTCTGCTTTGTCTACCATGCCCCTGTTAGCACCTCCTTACCTGCTTTCCAGTTTCCTTCTGTGTGTTCCTCTTGCTCAGTCAGAATGTAAATTCCTTGACAGAAGATAACAAGATTCCCCCGAACTACAGCATTTCATGCAGTCTCACCTGGGTTCCCAGCTCTGTTTCCCAAGAGCATAGTCAGATCTACAGCTACGGTATGAGAACAGTACCCTAGAGGGCTGGGTTTTTCCTAATTTTATACAATCACAAACCAACAACCTTAAAATAGCGTAGTTGATGCCATCATTTTAGTCACTGTAAGCAATTTCTGCCTTTCTGTTGCCATACATCAACAGACTGGATTAAGATGCAATGCATAGGGGTGGCTAGGTGGTACAGTGAATAGAGCACCAGCCCTGGAGTGAGGAGGACCTGGGTTAAGATTTGGCCTCAGCCACTGAACACAAAGGCACACAAAAAAAATAGCCATGTGACTGTGGGCAAGTCACTTAACCCCAACTGCCCTCCAAAAAGCAAAAAAAAAAAAAAAAAAGATGCAATGCATAGACCAATCATTTTATTTATCTGTTTGTTTTGGGGGGAGTGAATGAACCAGGCCAAGATCAAAATCTATTCTTATCTCCCTCCTCCACTAAAATGTTTGTTCAAAGCTCCTTTCTTTCAGGCCTCTGTAGGTGAGTATAACAATTGGTTCAATCTGGTAAACTCATCAATTCTAATGTGTTACCTAGATAATTGCAGTTTCTCAGAGGAAACATTTTACCTTCATTCACTTAAAATATACCTGCCTGTAGAAGGTCCTTAGAGCAAATCTGATTGCATTGCTATAGAGAAGATAACAGCAAGTCTTTCAGTCTACTTTGCATCACACCTGTGTAGCCTTCAGTTAGGCAGGTCTCGTCCTGTGTAGAAATTTCCAATTGGAAAATAACTTTCATAACATGATCTTTTCCCCTGGGAGGCTGATCTTATAAGAGAAAAAAAAATCTCTAGATACATGTTCATATTACTCAGAAATGTGAACTATCACCTCATTAATTTCAGTGCGGTGTTTATTTAATGATTTGCATGGACACACAGCTATATTAACAGTATCAAATAGGGGAGCCAAACGCAATGTTGAAAGAAATGTACTTTAAAAAAATATAAGCAACTAGAACCAAATTGAATTAAACTCATTTTAATTTCTTCTAAAAAAGAAATAGAAATATACATACGCTGGTATATATGTATTGTGTGTATATATATGGTACATGTATGAGGTAGAGCTCTATATCTGTTCATATATCTATCCATATATCTGTCTATATATAGTATATATGTGTATATGTACTAGAGACAAAGAGAAAATGATACAGAAAGGGGGAGTAGATGAAGAAAGAGGGGGGAAGAAAAGGAGACAAAGGGAGAGAGAGAGAGAGTCAGTCTATCAGTCTATATCTCAAATGGACACTCATTTTGATTCCTGGGTACAGGTTGTTCCTTTTAACCTCCCTCTCTATATATTCATCTGGATGTTTGTCTGCAAATAATACAAACTGGCCATAGGAGTAGGCTTAGGAGGCAGTCAACTATGTGGTAGAATTAGATGCTGATGACAGAAAGAAACTTGCCCCCTCAAAAAATATTTGATATCTTTGGAGGAAATTCTTATCCACCAAGGCATTATTCCCTTGTTCCAGGTAAGCCCTGGCAGTCATCTCAGTCTCACATACTGGCACAAGGCAAACAAATGATGAACTAAGTCAAGGGTTATACTAGAAGATTTTGCTTGCTAAGGACACAGTTGTCAAATATAGGTCAAGGATCCATGTTGATAGTTCTGATTCTCCTATTCAGGTGAGACATAAAACCTTCTCTTCTTTCTCCTTGGAGACAATATTTGAGTGGCTGGCAGCAATTGCTGCTTACTTGATTTATTGATGGTCCAATAGAAACTATCTTTCAGGTCTATGAAAATGGAGGGGGCAGTGATGAGGTCTTTCTTGGTAGTACACAGTTCTTGCTTTTGAAGCAGACACTTTTTGCTCTGACCACTTGCTTAGTAAGTGGCAGAGGATATTTACTAACTAAGAATATCCCTGAATTTCAGTAGTCCTCCCCTTGAAAGTCTTTTTGTCAAAAGACCCCAAAACCCCCAGGTAATATAAACTTGTCTGGATAAAAACTACCTTACCATGTCACATAAATTAGTCTATTACTAAAACTATCACCTGGAAATATCCTGCTATGATGAAGGCAAATATGTTTTTGTGTGAGGGAAAGGAAGAGGATTGCCAGATAGGTACAATTTATTTCCTTGAGAAGCTGTTTAGCTTCATTAAGTACATCTAGTGGATAAAGGGGTAAGGAGGCTCTAAGAAGAGAGGAGGATGGTGCTTTATCTGCTTTCCATTTCTGTCTACCTAGAGTCTGTCCATTTTTATGAAACATGCATACTTTAAAGTCACAAATATTTATATGATTTCCTTCAAAACCCAATTCAAACACTCCTCCTGATTTTCCCAACTGCTATTGATTTTCTCAGAAAACATTACCTTGTATTTTACTGTATTTTATATATGTACATGTTGACTATCAACATTATCTGGCACATAAAGGTTATTTAATATATAGTGTATATCTATGTATGGTGTATGTATGTATATATATATAGTGTATATCTATATATGGTATATCTATGAATACATGCAATTATACATAGTGAATATATTTTTAAATGTATATATACACAAATATACGCACGGAGAAAGGAAGAATAAAATTATTAAATATTTACCATCCTCTTTCCCCACCCCCACCAAAACAAAAGAAAACAAAAAACCTATTTAACATTCTCCAATATTTTAAGTGAGTTTCATTTGAATTGAGTTTGAAGTCCTATAATTCTCCAACATAGTGACCATTTTCTTGGTACCTCTGTTGGAGGCAGTGGCTTGAGAAAAGTGAAGCCAATTTCAGGAGCAGCAGGAAAAGCACCTGAGCCGACCTTGTGCTTTACGCATCCTTGCACCAACTCATTAAAGTTAGAAAACAGGACTTTAGTAAGCAACTATGCAATTTTAAGAGGTCACCTGGCTACAGTCCTTATCTAGCTCCTATTAGCTCGTATTTTATAATCCTTTCCTCTTACCTGCTTACGTATAGGTTGTACTATTTGAGCCTTCTAAGGTACCTTCAACCTTTGGAATTCTGAGATTCTAATTCACCAATATAACTTCCCCTCCCCTAGCCCTCACAATGAGGAAATTGACTCTGGATGGCCCAAGTGAAAATTTTACGTGGTACATCAAAATTAGCTGCCCCACACCCTATATTTTTATCATATTATCTAGATGACATGATTCAAAGGAAAATCTCTCATCAATAAGCACTGTGTTATGGTGAGGAGGCAATTACAAGACCTGGGACCAGGGAACACAAGCCTAGTGTTTTAGGATGTCTTGACTAAAATGTGGAAGAAAAGAAAGAAAGAAGGGAAGATTGCAAAAATGAAAACAAAAACAACTTTGTCTACCTCTTGCTTTTTTCATCAAAAAGAGTCAGGTTGTGACTTAACACTTCTAAAACATGAGCTTTTGAGTACAGAAAAAAAATACTATATTCATTCTTTTAATCATTAACACTCTAAGTATCAGTGAAGTATTAAGGAAGATACAAAGGTGCCCTTAGGGTTAATAGTAAGGGTTGCTTTCTCTGTACCTTGGGAGGCCCTCCTGAGCCTGATAGCATCCTAAAGAAAACTTTCCCACTCATCCTAGACCAAAAAATTCCTTGTCTCCCCCTATCCTGGGTCATAAAATTTCCTGTCTCCTTTATCTTGCGTCATCTATTTTCCTCATCCTGTCCCTAAACCTCCAACCACCGTTAGAGACCCTAAAACTACATCATCATCCTATAGCCTGTGTAGCTTTTTGGCTATATGAGTCTCGTCCATTTTCTATATCAATGCCTTTGTTTAGCTCCTCACTAAGTGTCAGGACCATATGCTTTTGCGTCAATAAAGCTCCCACTGGCTAAAGAGAAGGTCTAATTGAATTCTCTCAAAAACCTGAACCAGCTATCCCAACTCTGACCTCAGCACTATGAAAAGAATCTATGCAAAGAGAGTAAGAGAACTGACCCTTTGCAAAATGTCCAAAAGCTTACTCTTTGAGAGCTCATCTATCTCTTGACTCCAACATCCTTACTTATGGAGAGATAGGGAGCCCTATATCTCTGAACCTACATCAACCTGGAATGGGAAGGCTGAGGAGAGGAAGAATCTCCATAAGGGGAGTATGCTTTTCTACTGTTCTTTTAATTTAAAACTCTGATGCTTTGCTTGCAATAAGTTCATTGGAATGCTCTGAATACATTCAGTCATTAGAGTGAAAGGGGCCTTTTCCTAATGAAAAACCCTCAATTACTTTTTTTTCTTTCTTTTTTGTGTCTTTATTAATTTGTTTGTTTGCTTTGAGTTTACAAGATTCAGTTCCCCAGTTCTTTGAGTATCGAATTTTCTCCCCCTCCCTCCCTTTCTCCCCGCCATGGCAACATACAATAAGGCATAGGATCTGCAGATACTTTCACATTAGATGTTGGTCAGGTTATAAAGAAGATAGTATCAGCTGGAATGAACAATGGGAAAGAGGAAACAAAACCAGACAAGAAAAAGAAAGAGAACAGGGAGTTTGCTTCAATCTGCATTCAAACTCTGTTCTTTCTGGTTCTTTCTCTGAATGTAGACATCTCTCTCCGTCATGAGACTTTTGGAGTTTACTTATAGCACTAAATTTCTGCGAAGAGTCTGGTCTATCAAAATTGGTCATCACACATAAGTTGTATCTGTAATGGTGTACAGATTTTTCCTGGTTCTGCTCTTCTCACTCAGCATCAGTTCGTACAAGCCTCTCCAGGTAGATATGAAGTCCATCTGCTCCTCGTTTCTTATGGCACAATAGTATTCCATCACATTCATATACCATAACTTGTTTAGCCATTCCCCAATTGATGGGCAAACTTTTTCTTTCTATAATCAATAATCTATTTATGTCAGAGACTTGGTCAGAATGGATTTTTCTATCCAGAAATAAAGCCTGACAGAGGTACTAAACTTTTTGGAATATAGAGTAGAACCATTCCTAGGCAATTAGCGTCCTTGAGTTTATTTCTCTTTTTGTATTTTTGTTTGTTTAACTGTATGTTTTAGCTACTGATGCAGACTTCATTCTACTTTAGGACCAGAAAGTCTATGTAACTCATGGCTTAATATCTATTTGGGAGTTTTGTGCCTTCATTCTTACTCTGGAGGAACTCAGCCATAGAAACATCATAGAATTATGTAATTCTGACACCTTGTTGTAATTTTGGTACCAACATTGTTTCTATCTGCTATGCAAATGAATCCAAGCAAGCAGGAAATCAGAGCCCTGGGGTACAGTCTTTATTTACCTCCTACCTAGGCATATTACTAACCTATCATAAACATATGTGCCAGCAAGGCCTTTCAGGTAACATATCTGAGTTGACTTAGTGCAAAACAAATGTGTTCTATAGAGACTAGCATTTTCTGGCATTAAAATATGCATGTTTCATTCTTTTAAAGTAATTAAAATATGTCTGTTAATGTGCCCCATGTTTGCAGCACCCTAGCAAGATATAGTGGTAGCCTTCCTTGTGCAAATCAGAATAACTTAAATTTATGAGATAATAACATTTTTAGCATCAAGCAGGTTTATTTCCCATTTGGCTCAGCACATGAATGAGAGTAGCAGGGATAGGAATATCTCAGCCAGCAATTCAAAGGTATCAATGAACTCTTAGAGTCCTTTCCTAACCCTGGGGCAGATTATATTTTAACCACATTCCCTTCCCTCCCTTGGAATAAGGAGGGCTTTTCTTCTCTTTTCTTTTTCCTTTTCTTTTCCTTTCATTTCTTTTTTCTATTTTCCAGTCCTTTTTACCTTTTCCTTTTTTTCCCTCTTCCCTTTTATTTTTTTTTTATGTTAGAAGTTCTTAACCTGGGAACCATGAATATATGTGTATGTACATATACAAGCATATATATATAACTTTATTTCAGTATGTATATATAATATATGTGTGTATGTGGGGAGAGAGAGAGAGAGTTCCCTTTGTAAGCCTATGTATTTTGTGCATTTAAAAACATTATTCTGAGAAGTAATCCATAGGCTTTATCAGGCTGTCAAAAGGGTGTATAAAGAAAAAAAAATTGGAAAACGCTTATCTTTTAAATATGTACTGATTGAATGATACATTTCTTTAGTTTAATCTACATTTTTAACATTTTTTATTTCTTAAGTCTAGATAATTAACAGATCAATAAATTAAGCCCTGATTTGTGGTCTTTGGTGAATTCTGAGGAATAGAATTTCACCCTCAAAATTTATCAATGGTTCCTGCTATTAGTAATATGTGGCTCCAGCAGCACCTGCCCTGCTCTGACTTTTCAGTAATCATGGCTATGTTTTTCCAGGGGCATTGTCTCATAATAAATTTATGGCAGATATTGCAATGGATCATTTGAGGAACCTACAACTACTGGTAAATTGATGTCAGGACCTCTGTCCTAAAATCTTGGTTAATCCCACTTTCCTTCTCTTCCAACTTTAATTCTAATCAACAGACATTTGTGAAACTCTAAGTAATAGAAATTTTTCTGGATACTGAAGATACGACAGCACAAAAAAAAAGAGCCCACATTATTCTCTCTCCTGGACTTTGAAATAACAGCCCATACTTAGGGTACCAGTTGAGGTTTCCTGCTAGGAGGCAATTTTTAATCCTACAGCTGCAACTGAAGCTGCATTAATCTTGGACTCAGAACCTATCATTTTGGATTCAACCTCTGACTGAACCCACCTGCATTAACTAACACTTGTCCCAGTTCAGATATCAGATCACGGCTAGTGGGACATAGGAGGCAATAGATCAATGTGAGAACAATGAACGTGGAGCACCAATAAATACATATTAGGCCACTACTATATGCCAAGCAATGTGCTAAACAATACTGATACAAATAAGAACAAGACAGTCTGTCCTCAAGGAACTAATGAACAAAGACAACACATGCATAAAAAAAGCTTGAGAGGTTGAGGAGGAAGGTGATGAGGTATCTAACCTATTTGTGGTGATGTTAGCATTGAATCCAAAGAGTGCAGCTGGTGGGAGAGGAAGAGTTGTCTAGGCTTATAAGCCCTCTTTAAATGTAAGTTTTTGCGGTGAGTAGCAAAGACTTTTTTTTTTTTGCTTTTTGGAGGGCAAGTGGGGTTGTGACTTGCCAAAGGTCACATGGCTAGTTTTTGTGTTAAGTGTCTGAGGCTGGATTTGAACTCAGGTCCTCCTGACTCCAGGGCCAGTGCTCTATTCACTGTGCCACCTAGCTGCCCCGTATCAAAGACTTTTTCCCTATTTTGATATTTTGCTTATGTCTGGCTTTGTTATAAGCAGTAATGCATGTGGAGGAAAGTTTGGGGTAGGGGTTTACATTATTTGATTCTCCTTTTGAAATCCCTTTTCCCCAGCTAAGAACAGCAGGGTATTAATTGTATTAATTAGCTCCAGCAGTAGCTATGTCCATGGCATGAGTGGTTCATTAAAAGGTCATTACCCATCTCCCTTTTTTCCCCTTATCCTTAGGATTTAATAAAAACTTAATTATTATAGTTTTTAAGACATGCAGTGGATAAGAGTTGCCTTTGCAAACTCTGGCATGAATTATTTTGTTTTCTAGTTAACATGAAAAATGATTGATATGAAGTAGTTAAATTCAACATGGGATTAGTGATGAGGATTTTATCCTTGAGGTCAAAGAGCTTGTGTTTAAATCCTACCTCATATACTTACTAACTGGGTGATCCATGATTTTAAGGAAGTGGAAAGAGGCTTGGATTTGTGCTCACAGGACTTTGGTTCTGGAGAATATGTGTTTACATATGTGATTCTGAGAAAATAATTTTGCTTCTATGCTTCTGTCATCCTTGAATTAATGGGTTCAGCTAGATAGCTTGTTACCACATTAGAGCTGTCTGCCTTAAAGTTTTTAGAGAAGATCAAATGAAATAAATTATGTAAGAGGTGAGCTATTTTTATTATAATTCTTATTGTTTCCAGACCACTTCTATTCCTCATCATGAACTTTGAGGAACAAAATATGAACATTTAGTAGTTACTAGGAACATGAATGAATCACCAAAAGATGACCCAAAATAATGAGCTTTCATGATTTCCTGAAAGACTTGAATTTACAAAAAATAAATAGTTCAAACTTTTATTGTGCTATAAATTCCATATGGGCTCATGGTTTTCTCGAACATAGGCTACTATAAAGAATCCAAATTCTATGAGGTAGTTTACTTTCTTGGGAAGAATCACAGAGTTCAAACAGGGCCCAGAAAACTACATCTAACTAGAAGAGCTCAGATTTTTTTTTAAGAGTTACCTATTTTGCACAGAGTAAAAGAACAACTTTTGATTCTATTACCAGAGCATATTATTTCATAATTTATATTTTATTTCACATTAAATATGAATATACTTTGTTAAATTCAATATATCCAATCTTTTTGTAGAAGCATAATTGTATAGGTTCAGATTCAGGAAAACCAGGGTTCAAAGTTTTTTTCAAACAATAGCTTTGTGACCCCAAGTCACTCAAATACTCTGGTCCTCAGTTTTCTCATCTGTAAAATGATATGATTGGACTTAATAGCCCTAAACAACTTCTTCAACTCTAATTTTATGTGCTATGAGGGATAGCAGAATTAGGTATCAAGTTAGTGTTAATGAAGAAGAAAGTAATCAGGGACTGAGGCAAATTATAATGAGAAATCAAGGAAACAAGTAAGTTCAGGGACCAAGAAAGTCGAGGGAATTTTTTTTTTGTCTCAGAATGAGGTTTAGTTATCAAGAGAGACTTAGAGAGTAGTGAAGGAGAAAGTCCTGGGCCCAATGCCAATATCTACCTTATCTGTTCCAAGAAAGAACTCATTCTCCTTAAGAAATTGGCATAGTTTCGCCATTCCTAAAGCCCAGAGGTAGATTCTAACATACTTTATTGGACTAACTTTCAATATATTTCTGTCCTCCTCAATTCTCAATAAAGCAAGGAGTATGTTTGTAGTGGTCAAATGGGTAGAAGTAATATTTGGATGAAGATTGAATGATTTCCCATGTTAATTTATAAACCAAAGGAGAAAATCTTAGTATATCTATTTGTAACTTCCCAGAACACAGTACTATAAATTTGAATGGTATTAATATCATAGACATTGATTCTAGTTATGTGAGTCATTTTCTTCCTAAGACAAATGTCCTTTTTCTCCCTTTGTAATGATAACTGAAAGCTTCTCCAGCAAGCAACTTGAAGTTGCCCTGAAGGACCTGAAGTTCCTAATCAGGTTATTAGATTTGAGTGAATACTTTTGGAATACAACAGTGCTAATTACACCTTAATTATATAAGAGTATTGACAATTAAAAATACATGCTGAAGTCACACCTGATAGTTTAGGATATTAGTATTAGTAGCTCCCCTTTTCTCTCCTGTTTCTCATAGAGCTGTATCCTAAGTCCAATAATGCCAGTCTCAAATGGTGAGGATATTGCCAGTTTAGAAAAGCAATGACCTCTTCCTTTTGATTGCTTTTAACCCCCAAAATGCTTAATGTCATATCAGCCAGGAAGGTAAAAAGGACAATGAAGAAAACACGGTCTATGTGATTTGTGTTACATGATTCTGGACTCCCCTCTCTAATCTTATTTTTTGGAGGGGTGGAGAGGGACTTTTCTACATAATTCGTCTTGTTTCTTTTTGCTCACATATAGTTAAATTCTTAATATAACTCCCTTCTAGTTTTATATATACAGCAAAAACATTGCTGAGGAACATAGCAATAGTGAGCCAAAGCCCACTACAGAAACTTTCTGTATATTTAAAAACAGTTTCTGGATATTTTCACAAGGTAACCATTGTACCTTGGAAGACTTCACGGTGAGCTCAATAACTTGGCAGTGGGCCTTGTGAGAAAACATCGCATACCCCTTTAATCATTGATATACCATTGGTGTCCACTTCCATTTTCTTCTGACTACAATTCATGAATATTCTTGCAAATATTGTAGTACTATAAAGGTGATGCCTTCTTTCCCAGATTGTATTGCTGAAAAGTAGCGACAAGATGAACTTCAGGAGCAAACTTAAGGGAAAAAACTTTAGTAGCAGAATAATCTAGAACCAGTTTCCATCACTGGGTTCCATTTCCAGAAATCTGACATATTAAATTCAATTTCCTAAGCTGCAATCATTGTCCACAGACAAACTTCAGAATAATGGCCTATGTTTCTAGTGAAAGTTATTTCAAATAAAGCCACAAACTCATCAACAATCTTGGTTTTGGGTACAGCAGTGATCTTACATTTACACATATGTGGTTCCTTGAGACTGACAAGAGAATATTACATTTCTGGTCGGTCTCCTCGATTTTGTTTGCTTTTAGATAAAAGGGAAGTCTCTTGGCATATACATCCATGAGTAGAGACCAACCAATGAGAAACCTGACAAACTTTCCCAAAACATTATGCACAAGAGTTTGTTTGGATTCCAGGGTGAAGACTGTATTCATTTACCTGTAATGTCTGAGAGTGGTATTACACAGATTGTAGAAGTCCTTTATTATTAATAATAAATATTAAATATTTATTATTAAATATTACATAACATTAAAATATTATTAATAATAACTTTATTATTTTTATTTTCAACTCATGGAACAAAACAAGCATTTTCATAACAGTACAATAAAAAAGATGATTGTGCAAGAAACTGCACATCTACCATGTACAACTTGCTATTCTTTCCAAATATACAACAAAATTACCATGTAAATTTCTTTTTTCCCCTTTTTCCCCTTCTCTCCCCCAACCTAGAGATGGCTACTCTATCATTCATATAGTAAGAGATGACACAAATCACACACAAACACACACACGTATACATATGTGCATGTATATTATATATGTAACATTACACATACTTCTGTTTATCAGTTCTTTGTCTGCATGCAGATAGTCTTTCTTCATATGTCCTTTATTTTTAATTAGTATATTTTAAATGATCAAAATGACCTAGTCATTCAAAGACATTCTTAAAACAATATTACTATTACTGTATACAATGTTCTCCTGGTTCTGCTCACTTCACCCTTCATCAATCCATACACTCTTTCCATAACTTTCTGAGATCACTGAACTCATCATTTCTTTTACCTTTCTTTTTTTTGGAGGTCAAATTGGGGTTAAGTGACTTGTCCAAAGTCACATGACTAGTAAGTGTATCAAGTGTCTGAGGCCATATTTAAACTCAGGTCTTCCTGATTCCAGGGCCAGAGCTCTATCCACTGCACTACCTAGCTGCCCCCTCATTATTTCTTATAGCATAATATTATTCCACTACAACCATATAGCACAATTAGTTCAGCCATTCCACAATTAATAGAGACTCCTACAATTTCCTGTTCTTTGCCACCACAAAGAGAGTCACTATAAAAATTCCATTCACATTCTACATTATAATTATTATTTGTGATTTTTCCTGTCTTATTTTTACTCACTATTTTCTTTCTCAGTCTCTTTTTTACCCTATCCCTATTATCTTATATTTTCTTGGAACAAATCTTATCTGACAATCACTAAAGAGAGTGATTATTTAAAGTCAGAAGGTAAGAGCTGATCATATGACATCGCTCCCTGAGTTACATATCAGGTATCCAAAGTAATATGTAAATGAAACTGATACTAAACCTGGGCTACCATGTTTTTTGTTTCTTTTGTTTTGTGTATGTGTGTATGTGTGTATGTATGCAGCTAGGCAATACAGTGGATAGAGCACTGGACCTGGAATCAGGAAAACCTGACTTCAAATCTGGCCTCAAATACTTACTAGCCATGTGACCCTGCGCAAATTATTTAACTATTGACCTCAGTTTCCTCATTTATAAAATGAGCTGGAGAAGGAAATGGCAAAACATTACAGTATTTTTGCCAAAAAACACTACAAAAGTTATCATAAAGAGTTAGACATGACTGAAATGATTGAATATATATCTAAATCTATATATGTATATATACACACAATGAAAACATCTGGGTATATATGACATGAAAATATACATATATGACTATAATATACATAGATATTACTGTGTGTACATACATGTGTATATGTATATGTACATGTGTATATATCTATGTATTTTTAAAATCTTGGATCTCATTAATACCAAGGAAGATAATCCAGAAAACATCAACAACTGCCAAATTATGTACATACTTTCCCATCTATACAAAGTTTTAATGAAGCTTATCTATACAAAGGTAAAGGGTATATTTTCTGTTTATTGATAGAGACCAAGAAGGCCTTCTCATGTCATATTAAAAAATAGAACACCTCTTTACTATTCTACATTTGACTAAAAGATGTAGAGAATTTAAATTCCCACTTTCTTTTAATGCTCTTTGTTTCTAAAGATCAGGGTTAGGGGTGCTCGAGACCCCAAAATATCAACATGCCAGGTCCTGCCAAATGAATTCAACTCAAGCCTTCTCTCAGCCAAAGAAAAGCAAAGTTTATTAAAAGTTTTCCATATTGGGTAGACTCTTAAGGAGCCTCATTATCTATAAGTCTTGTATTGGACAAGTGGGCCAGAATCATATGACACAGAGCATGTCTGTGCTAGAAAATTCTATGGTGCTCTCACACCACATGGAGGCAAGATGGGGTCTTATACAGAAAAGTTGTGGGAGGAATCTAGGGGTGGTCTAGAGGAGGAGATTGGGGAGGGTCTTCAGGAGGAGTCAGTAAGGTCAGACTCCAGTAAATGAGGGATTAACACGGGAAGTTGCTGGAAGCTACCTGGAGATGACAGACAAAGGTGGGCTAGGCCAGTCAAGGGTCTAACTGATTTGGGTATTGATATTTTGGGAGGATCAATGGTGGGGGCTAGCTGGATACTGGAAAGCCAAGCTAGTAACAACGGTTTGGGCCTAGCTATAATGAAAGGTTTATGGCCTCAGGCAAATGCCTCATCAAATGGGAAGATTCAATCAGAGTTCAAGGGGGTTCCCAGAGCGGGTACCTCATCAAAAAGGACAAGTTTGACCAAGAAGAAATAAGCGGAAATCTCATTCAAGATATGAAATTTGTCTGAAGAAAAGTGCAATGGTAGATTTGGTATTTAGTAGATGGATGCAGTGATTGAAATAAAATGTATACTTTCTTCTGAAAGGATGCTATTATGTGATGATAATGAATTTAGTCAATATATGTATTACCAGGAAAGATTCCTTTCAACCTTTTTGTAAAATCTCATACTAAAATGTGTTTTTAATTATTGTTATGACCTATTAGGGAAACCTGACTTAACTGTGAAAACAGATTGCTTCTAGTGTGGATATGGGCTTCCCAAAGCAGAGACAGCTACCATTCTGCACAATCTAGTGAATCATGTCCAGAAAAGTAATTATATTATTGAAATAAAAATTGGTATTCAAAAATAAAGCATTGTCTGAAAAGGTCATAATGGCCCAAATCAATATCATATGTATATGCATGCTATTTTTCTGCACATAATGGTGATATTTTAATTATATGGTCATCTTAATTATCACAGATAATTTTGCCTTGTTATGATATTATAAAGGCACGTTGGTTAGATTTTATATTTTAAGCCACTGCCAAATTTCAGAGATGAATGTAATAGTTTTCCTGCTATGGGGGCAGAACCAATTTTAACTACCCCAAATCTTAATTTTATCTAAATTAATCCTTTGTGATTAGTCATTAAGAAAAATCTCTGATCAGCATCTATCATAGCACTAAAACCAGTGTGAATGGGCTATGAACACAACCATAATGAAAAGACAGTTATTAATCAATTATCTAACAGTAAAACAAATTGAGAACAATCATACAAGCATTTATTTAAGGGACAAAAGAAAGTCTCTCCAATTACAAAGAATATGCAGTCTTCAACTAAAAAAAAAGTATGTATTTAATAGTTTAATATTTCCATACCCAATCACATTTCATATCTATTCATTGCCAAATCAGTTAAATATTAAATGGATCTTATATATCTCCACTATATATTCATGAAACATTTTGATATGCAAGTCTTATCTAGCAGCTACAAAAGAATACATTCACTAAAGGAATGCAGGGTTAAGTTTGTTAAGTTGGGTTTTGTGCTATGCATTTGTTTGCATAATTAATATGCTTTTTTGCAGGACAAACAATGTTTATGTAAATTATGTTTATATGCTTGTGAACCATACTGCCTTGCATTTCATTTATGGTTGGTTGATTTTTACTCAGAAACATGAGTTCTGTAACCAGGGTTACAGGGTTACGTGGGTTTTTTATTTAATGTACTGTGGGTATTATATATCAATCCACAACACATCTATTATCTCAGTGACTTCATATAGTTTCATTTGATTCTTCTTCATACTATTTGACACATATATGGAACACTGATTTGAAGATGCTAAATTCTGATTGGTAATAAGTATATTAAAGGGTTTTTGTCTATATTTCTAAAGAGGTTAAAGAATAACAATCTCACAAAAGACCCTTTGTGATTTAGAAATACTGTGATGTATGTTGTATGTTTCAGGGCACTGGACAGAGTGGAAGTGTAATGAGAAATATTTCAACACATTTTTCTTAGTAAAATAACCTTATAATGACAGAGGGAGAAGAAGGTCCAAGAGTCATTTCTGTTGGCAATGTATCACTGCTATATAGTACACTGGGGTCAAGTCTACTCCTAGCCTAAATATTTCAAATTTATTACCCTTGCACAAAATCATAGCAACAATCTGTGGTAAACTATGACCAGCTCTATACACATTACAAGGTAGAAAATAGAAACTGTGGAATGGATAGAATTCTAAAAAAATATTTTTATGGATAATTTATATTTTTATATTTCACTTTTTATTCTGTTTAACAAATACTAAAAAGAAAAAGAAATGTAGGGGTGGCCAGGTAGCACAGCGAGTAAGAACACCGGCTCCAGTGTCGGGATGACCTGGATCAAATCCAGGCTCAGACACTCAGCACCACACCCAGAAGTAACTGGCCTTGTAACCTTGAGCAAATTACTTAACCATGATTGCTTTAAAAAAAAAAAAGAAATATTAAAGAGAAAGGAGAGAAAGTTTCAGCAATATATTGAAAACAAATCCAAAAGTATGTGCTGTGTTCCACATCTTGGTTCCCTATCTGTGCAAAAGGAGGAGGAGTGCGTTCTCATATCTCTTCATTTGGGGCAAAGCTTGGAATCTATATCATCATAACATTCATTTTAAGTTGTTTTGTAGTTGTTCCACATTTTTCCCAACCCTACTTAACTTAACTTTGCATAAACTCATGTGAAACCTTCTATAGTTCTCTATATTTGTGATATTCATAATTTATTAAAGGTTTATTATTTATTGCTTATTTATTAAGTATTCAATTGTGTTAATATGCCATAATCTGTTTAGTCATTTCTGATTTGATGAATATGTACTTGGCTCTTGACCACCACATAAAATGCTGCTGTAAATATTTTAGTGTATATAGTGACTATCTTTTTATCAAAAAATTTCTTGTAGTGTACGCCAAAAGTTGAATTTCTCATTTAAAAGGTATGAATATCTTTTTTTCACTTTATTTGCTTTTACTTTCAGAAATTCATGTACTATTTCACAGGTCTACCAACAATGCTCTCTTTCCACAATCCCTCCAATCATGATTATTATAGCCTTTTGTCATCTTTTCCAATTATCTGGTAATGAAGTAAAATTCAGGGGTATCTTGATTGGCATTTCTTTTATTATTAGCAATTTGGAGCATTCTTTAATAAGGCCATTAAAAATTTATGATTCTTTTGAAAAATACTTTTTCTTATCCTTTGAGTATTTATATGTTGGGAAATGATTTTTAATCTCCAAATGCCTTTTAGACATAATGACCTGGGTGTACCATAGACATTGGCCCCTTCTCTCCTTTGATACTGCTATTCACTTACAACATGCTATTAACACCTCACGCTTGGACTATTGCAATAGCATGCTGGCTGGTTGCCATGCCTCAAGTTTCTCTCTATTCCAATCCATCTATCACTCAGCTGTAAAATTGATCTTCCTAAAATTCAAGTCTGACCATATCACACCTTCCCTTAACCCTGAATCAATAAACTCCACTGACTCCCTATTAAATCTAGAATCAAATATAATACCCTCTATTTGGCTTTGAAAGCCTTTCATGAAATGGCCACTACCTACCTTTCCTGTCTGCTTATACCTTTCTCCCCTTTATAGACTCTGTGATCCCCTAACACTGGCTTTCTTGTTTTTTCCTTGCAAATGATATTCTATTTTCTTGCTCCAAAATTTTTCATTGTTTGTCTCCCATTCCCAGAATTCTCTCTCGTCATCTGTTTCCTAGATTCTCTGACTTCCTTCAAGTCCCAGATAAAGTCTGACCTTCTGTAAGAAGTTTTTGCCACTCCTCCTTGATCTTAGTGCCCTTTATCTGAGATTAGCTGAGATTTATCATTGATTTTAGTATCTTTCCTCTGAGATTAACTTTGAATTATCCTCTATGTACTGTGTTTGTGCAAAGTTGTTTTTATGTTGTCTCCTCCATTAGAGTGTGAGCACCTTTAAAACAGGGATTCCCCCCCAAATTTCTTTGAATTGCTAGCACTCAGCCCTGCACCTGGAACATAATAGGCACTTACTAAATGTGAGTTGACTTATAATGTTAGTTGTCAATATGATTTACATACCATATAAAGCATAGGCACCATACTAAATGGAGAAACAAAGAAAAAATGGAACCTGCTATTAATTAGCTCACATTCTAATGGGGAGAAAATGTGCAAACAATGAAATACTGACAAGTTATATTCAGTGTAAATAGGAGGCAATATAAGGAGTAAGGCACTAGAATTAGGAAAGATAAAGGAGAAGCTTTGGAAAGATCTCTTGAAGAAGCTGAGATTTGAGCTGAATTTTAAAAGAAATCATGAGTGCTGGGAGGCAGAAGTAAGGAGGGAGAGCATCTTAGGCATGGGGTTAAGGAAGATCAGGGATATCCAGAAAAAAAAAAAACTTATTATCAGTATAAAAAAAACAGTGTAAAGGCAGGTATTGTTGGAACAGAGAGTAAGTGGAAGTAATTAAAATATGAGAAGATTGGAAAATTAAGAAGGTTCCAGGTTGTAAAATTTTAAAAAACCAAACAAAACACTTTATGTTTGATCCTGGAAGTAATAGGTAACCAATACAATTTGAATGTGGGGGGAAGAAGGGAGGAGATGACATGGTCAAACTTAGGCTTTAGAAAGATTACTTTGGCATCTGAATAAAAGATGGGCTCAAGTGGGGAGATGAGACACTGAGACCTACCAGTCACATATTGTAATATTAAGGCATGAGATGATGAGATCCTGTACCCAGGGTTGGGGGTGGGGGTGGGGCAATTGTATAGGCAGAAAGAAGTGGGCATATATACTTCTGGTAACCAAGATGGCTGATTAAGCAGGAAATTGCCTGAGCTCTCCCATATTCACCTCCAAACAACTATAAAATAGTATCCCCAAGCAAATTCTGGAATGGCAGAACCAATAAAAAGACGGGGTAAAACAATTTATTAGTCTGAGACAACTTAGAAGGTCAGCAGGAAAGGTCTCTTTTACTTGGGCAAAAGGGGAACACAGTTCAGGTGAGGCAGCATCATGGCAAATAAGCAACAGACCTGTAATGTTAGTGGAATATGAAGATCTTCCCCATCCATTAATTGGCCTATGTGACCACATGTCCCCTTTTCCCTTGCAACGAGAACCATGTTCCCAGGTCTAAAGGTATACAGGTATTTTGATCATGGACGTCTTGCTGCTTTGAACTTTGGCTCCGTTTACAACTGTGATATATCCTGAATCACATAGAGGTCATGGGGAAGGAACTTGCCTAAGGAGGAGCTTGCTTATGGGGAGGCTTACTTGTAGGAAGGTTTTCACATCTTTTGGTATTAGGTTAATTAGGTACTGAGTCACGAGGGTTGTGATGCCTTCTGGCTCTGAACCCATTAGCTGAAAGTGTATGTATGTGGATGACCCCTTTAAAGTTGTCTTTCCTTTAGAAAAGCAGATCAAGAAACCTGTGCTAGGAAACTTCCCATGTGCTGGTGTTAATGGTCTTACACCTCAACAGCAGCTGAAAGTAGTATTAATGCTACAAGACCCTGCTTCAGCAAGCCAGCAGGAGGTCCTGAGCCCCAGGCCAGCACCAGGTGAACAGGCAGACACCAGCACCAGCCTCCCATCACCTCCCATTGGCCTTGGTGTAGCATCAGGAAAATGAGCAGAGGCCAGCAGCAGCCCCCTCCCCCAACATGACTCAGCACAGCACAAGGAGAACAGCCCCAGAAGCGCTACACAGCAATAGCCACCCAGCACCACCACACAGCCCCCACTCTCCCCCTCCGTGAAGCACCAAGCAAGCTGCCACACTCCTACAGCCCCAAAATGGCATAAGGGTCCCTCATGGGTCACAAGGCAGCACCAGCACAGCACCAGGCAAACAGGCAGGGCCTGCAGCCCCAGGCACATGAAACTTGTGGCAGTGCTTCTTCCACACCAGGAGCAGAGATCCATGTTAAAAGTAATGAAATAGGCTGGAAAGGATGGGGGTGGGGGAAGAATATGACTATAGAAAACTATTATAGCGACAGGGAAGAGGAAGACACAAACTCAGAAGACGACATCAGTGTCAAAATGCCTACATGCAAAGCCTCAAAGAAAAATGGGCATTGGTTTTAAACCCAAAAAGAACTTCTGGAAGAGCTCAAAAGGGAGTTTAAATATCAAATAAGAGAAGTAAAAAGAAAAAGTGGGAAAAGAAATGAGAGTTATGTAAGAGAATCAGGAAAAAAGTAAATGGTTTGATAAAGGAAATGAAAAAAATGGGAAAAAAAAGAGGCACAAAAATGTACTGAAGCAAACAACTCCATAAAAAGTACAACTGGTCAAATGAATAAAGGAGGTAAAAAAGTTACTGAAGAAAATAATTCCTTATAAATTAGAATTGAGTAAGTGGAAGCTAAGGACTCAAGGAGACATCAAGAATCAACCAAACACAACCAAAAGAATAAAAAAAAAAGAGAGATATAGATTACCCACTGTGTGTGAAAATAACTGACTTAGAAAATAGATTCAGGAGAGATAATTTAGGAATTATTGGACTACCTGAAAACCATGACCAAAAAAAGGACCTGGACATCATACTTCAAGAAATTACTGAGGAAAATTGCCCTGATATCCTAGAAGAAAAGGGTAAAATAGTGATTGAAATCACCTCTGGAAAGAGATTCCAACATGAAATCTTCCAGGAATATTATAACCAAATTCCAGAGCTCCCAAGTCAAGGAGAAAATGTTGTAAGTGGTCAGGAAAAAGTAAATTCAAATATCAGGGAGCCACAGTCAGGATTACACAGGATTTAGCAGCTTCAAGTTTAATCTTGAACTGGAGGTCATGGAATGTAATATTGCAGAAGGCAAAGGAGCTAGGACAACAACCAAAAATCACATATCTAGAAAAACTGAACATAAAACTTCAACGGAAAACAAATGGCCATTCAAAGAAATAGAAGTTTTTCCAGCTTTCTTGATGACAAGAGTAGAGCTGAACAAAAAAAATTGATTTTCAATTTCAAGGCTGAAGAGAAAGCATAAAAAAGATAAAAAGAAAGAGAAAATATAAGAGATTTGATAAGGTTAAACTATTTATATCCCTACATGAGAAGATGATACTTGTAATTCTTAAGAACTATATCACTATTAGTGTAGTTATAAGAAGGATATATACACAGTGTGGGTATAAGGTGACTTTGAAGGGATGACATTAAAAAAAATGATGAGAAAAAAGATGAGAAAGAGGATTACACTGGGAGTAGAAGAGAAGGTAGAATGGGATAGATTATATCACATGAAGAGGTACAGAAGATTTATTACAGTGGAGGGGACGATGGGAGGGAGGGCAGTGGGCATTGCTTGAACCTTTCTCTCATCAGGATTTCCTCATATTCCCTTGTCACTTTCTGAATCCACTCCCTTTGATCTGGGATTCATCACTGGGGATATGATTCAAAGCTGTCTGTCTCTTTCCATTTTGGAGAACTTTTTTTTTTTTAACTCAACTTCAGTCCCTGCCTCAAGTTACTTTTTAGTACACAGGATTGGCCCATCTGGATTCTATTTCCCTTTCCCTGATGTCTAATATACCTGCACGTGTTAGTTCCCTAGTTCTGTCCTTCTTTTCTATTTATTATATTCTCTTTATATACACACAGAGTGTCTATTTCATTAAATATTACCCAATTACATTTTTTTTAATTTGATCTTATTTTGAAAAATTTGAGTTCTAAATTCTCCCCCCCCACTTGCCCTGCACCTTCAACACTCCTTGAGAAGGCATGTAATATGATATTGATAATACATATAAAGTGCTCCTCCTCACCCTGGGACTGCCACCAAGGACTTTAACCTGGAACTGAGTAAAGGCAAATAACACAGTCCTGCGTCAGTGCTAGCAATAACACCCCCGTAATTTCCTTCTGAACCCCTTACTGTGTGTTGGCTGGGAGCTCTGGAAGCAGCCACTTCTGCTGCTGCTGATTCAGTGACTTCCAAGGCTCCTCCTGGTTTACTGAGACCAGGGTTGCGCTGGTGGGGCCTGTGCTGGGCAATGCTTGACTCTCATCTCAGTGCAACAGACTTTTCCTGCTGAGCTTCTAAGTTGTCTTTGGGGTCTATGGGCTGAGAGGTCTGTAAAATGCCTCTGCTTCCAGTGATTCAGTAACCCCAAGGCCTGCTCCGGCTTTGCCGGGCCCAGGCTACACTGGTGCAGCTTACGCTGGAATGTTCTCCTCTCTCACCCTCATGCAACAGACCTTTCCTGACAACTTCCAAAGTTGTCTTGGGCTGGAAAATTGTTTCAGTCCATCTTTCTATGGGTTTTGCTGCTGTAGAATTTGTTTAAAGTCATTATTTAAAGTATTTGGGGAGAGTTCAGAAGAGTCCTTGCCTTTACTCTGCCATCTTGGCTCACCTTCCCTACAATATTCTCGTGATTCTGCTCATTTTGCATCAGATAATGTCTCCAGGTTTTTCTGAAACCATAGGGATCATCAATAATATTGCATAAAAATCATATACCACAACTTGTTCACCCATTCTCAGTTGACAGATAATCCTATAAACTTCCAGTTTCTTGACATATTTCTAAGTATTTTTTGAATGAATTGATTCTTTTCCCCTTTCTTTGATCTCTTTGGGATACATATCTAGTAGTACAATAGCTGCATCAAAATGGTATGCACAGTTTTAGAGTCCTTTGGACATAGTTTCAAATTGTTCTCTAGACTGGTTGAACAAGTTCATAACTCCACCCACAGTGCATTAGTGTCCCTATATTCCCACATCCCCTCCAGTATTTGTGATTTTTTCTTTTTTTGTCATGTTAATCAATCACCAGACTGAGGTGATATCTCAGAGTTGTTTTAATTTGTATCTCTAAAATCAATAATTATTTAGAGCATTTTTTCACTTGATTATTGAAAGCTTTGATTTCTTCTAAAATTTACCTGTTCATAATCATTTCACCATTTATCAATTAGGAAATGCTCTTAATTCAAGAATGCTTTAGGATTTGTTTAAATACCACTTTCACTTTGCTCTACGTGTTTCCTGCAGACATGCCTCACTATCATTGTACTCAAAAACTTACTCTTATCATGATTGTTATGTGTATTTGTGGCAGAGAAAGTTGAGGATTCCTAGTGACAATATTTTGGACCAATTGCTTTTACTATATCATATTAGGAAATACCATGACTAAAATCCAATTAAGTCATCTGGCTGGTTTTTCATTAGGCTCAGTAGTAGGAGCTTAGGAGTGATAATACTAGGAACCTAGGTTCTCAGCATTATCACGAGTATACTCTAAGTAGCCAGAGCTTCCTTCTGTAGACTCCAAACTATAAGAGAAATTTAGTTAAATTATTCCAGAAGGGGATGCTATATTTACATGCCAACTCCCTGTGTTTTGTATAAAGTGGGCCGTTCATTTTTGTTAAATTCAATATTCAATGCCTTCACTCATAACATGTACTGCTGAAATAAGATGGAGAAAATCTGATGTGGTCCACTACAAATGTATGTTATACAACCTCAACTGGGCCCTCGCTGCTATTAGGTCATTCTTCAGTACCACCTTATCAACTCTCCATCTCACTGACTGAAGCGTTTCTTCAAAAACTTTTCAACCTTCCTCAAACCTCCCACAGTTTACACTTCCCCAATTCTCAGCCGACAACCTTGACTCATAATTTACAGGGGAAAAATTAGGCCATTTTCCATGAGCTCCTTCTTCTCCCCTCTTCCTCATCTCTCACTCAACTGCCTTCTGAAACTATTTCCTCCCTTACCCCATCTCATATGATGAAGTGGTCTTATATCTTACTAAGGCTAACTATTCTATCTGTAAAAGACATCCCATTCTCTCTTATCTTCTCAAACTGTCCCCTTTGTCACCTCCACTATTTCATTTATTTTCAATCTCTCCCTGACTATTGACACACCCTGTACTGCCTACATACAAGCCTGTCTCCCCATTCTCAAAAAAATCTTACTCAGTCCTTCCATCCAGGCTCTCATCCTCTATCTCTTTTTCTCTTGATACCTAAACTCCTCAAAAATGCTGTCTACGTGCAAAATGGATAATTCTGATTGCTTTAAATTGAAAAGTTTTTGTATAAACAAAGCCAATGTAAACAAGATTAGAAGGGAAGCAGAAAATTGGAAAAGAGTTTTACAAACAGTGTCTCTGATAAAGGCCTCATTTCTAAAATATAGAGAGAATTGAATCAAGTTTATAAGAATATAAGTCATTCCCTAATTGATAAATGATCAAAGGATATGAACAGGCAGTTTTCAGAGGAAGAAATTAAAGATATCTATAATCATATGAAAAAATGCTCCAAATCACTATTGATGAAACGCAAATGAAAGCAACTCTGAAGTACCACATTTCACCAGTCAGATCGCCTAACATGGCAAAACAGGAAAATGATAAATGTTGGAGAAGATGTGAGAAAACCGGAACACCAATGCATTGTTGGTGGAGTTGTGAACTGATCTAAACATTCTAGAGAGCAATTTGGAACTATGCCCAAAGGGTTATAAAAAAGTGCATACCCTTTGACCCAGCAATACCACTTCTAGGGCTGTATCCCAAAGAGATCATACAAGGGGGAAAAGGACTTGTATGTACAAAAATATTTATAGCAGCTCTTTTTGTGGTGGCAAAGAATTGCAACTCAAGAGGATGCCCATCAATTGGGGAATGACTGAACAGCTTGTGGTCTATGAATGTAATGGAATATTATTGTGCTATAAGAAACTAGGAGCAGATGAACTTCATAATAACCTTGAGAGACTTACACAAACTGATGCTGAGTGAGGGGAGCAGAACCAGGAGAACACTGTACACAATTACAAACACATCATATCTGTCATGACTGCCTTTGATAGACTAGGCTCCCCTCAGCAATGCAAGGTTATAAGACAACTCCAAAAGACTCATGATGGAAAAAGCTATCCACATCCGGAGAAAGAATTGAAGAGTCTGAATGCAGATTGAATCAAACTACTTGCTCTCTCTCTTTTTCATTTTGTTTTGTTTCTTCTTCCTTGCTATTCATTTCATTACTTATATTTCTTCTTTACAACTTGAATAATGTTTAATGTGAAGGTATATGTAGAGCCTATATTGGATTGCATGCTGCCATGGTGGAGGGGACGAGGTGAGGAGAAGATGGGGAGAAAATTTTGAACTGGAAAACTTGTGGAATTGTTATAAACTAATAATAAATAAATTAAAAAAAAACACTGTCTACAATAAATGTCTGAACTTTTTTCCCTCTTACTTTTTAGCCTCATATTCTACTTCCAACCTTATGTCATTCTACTGAAACTGCCCTCTCTGATGTTGCTGATAGTTGCCAAATCCAATGGCCTTTTCTCAGACTTCATTCTCTTGACTTCTATGCAGTCTTTGGCACTGTTGATCTCTTTCCTCCTGAATATTCACTTTTCTCTAACTTTTCAGGATCTTTCTCTCCTGGTTCTCCTCCTACCTATATGACTGCTCCTATTCTGTCACTTTTGCTAGATCCTTTTCCAGATCATGCTCTCTAACTGCAAATGCCTACTGGGGCTCTGTCTTCGCACTTTTTTTTTTCCTCTTATTCCCCTATACTACTTCACTTGGTGATCTCATCAGCTCCCAAGGATTTAATTACTCTGTTTATGCTGATGATTCTCTAATCTATCTATCCTACTCCAAATTCTCTCCTGATCTCCAATCTCATATCTCCAACTGCTTTTTGGGTATTTCAAATTGTATGTCCAGTAGACTTCTCAAATTCAATATGTTCAAAATGAAACTCATTGTTTTTCCCTTTAAACTTTTACTCCCATTCCTCTTTTATTTCCTAGTGCTCTCCTCCTAGTACCTCAGGCTCACAACCTAGGTCTCATCATGAACTCCTTAATATTTCTCAACACCCATATCTAATCCACTCTTATTCAAGCCCTTATCACCTCATGCCAAGATTATCAAAATACCCTGCTAGTGGATCTGCCTAATTCAATTCTTTCCCCATTCCAATCAATCCTCTATTCAGTTACTAAAATGATTTTCCTAAAGTGGAGGTCCAATCATGTCACCCTATTATTATTGTCTTGGAATCCACTGTAATGCCAAGCAAAGGCAACTTCCCAAGGTTCAAAATACCAGCATAGATCCCCTCCATTTTATTTAGTGACAAATTAAGAACAGAGAGAATCAAAATTTAGCATGATTCAAAATACAGCATTTACCAAGTGTAATTCAATAATCTCCAAGTACTACCCCACCCCTGGACATTACATTCATTTAATCAATCACAAAGTTCCTCTTCTAAATACTACTCCACTACTAGGCTGTACCTTCATTTAGTCCAGCACAAAGCCCCTCTTCTCAAATGGAGATTAGTTTCCAATCATAAGTAAAGTACATTCATTTGTTTAATCACAGAGCACAAAAAAAGTCAAAATTTCCCCACCCTTGGATCACAACTGAATCTACCCCAGAGTTACAACAAGCTTAAGCACAGCTTTTAATACCCAAAGAGAGGTCTTTTCTTCATCTTGACACAAGGCAAGTTCTCAGCAATCTTTGTTCCTGGGAAGAGAAAGCTTATCAAGGCCACAAGATATATTGCCAGTGTCTTCATTCATTCATTCATTCTCTGTCTGCAGAACAGTCCTAGGACCCCTCAAAACATTAGCAAAACCCTCTTCCAGGATTTCTGTAAACATACAACAAGAAAATCCTTCTTCGGGGCTTCAGAACCAACAGCAAGGTTCTAGAACCTCTGCAACAACAGGACTGTCTTTCACCAGTGGACAAATCTGGCCAAACAACATCAAAACAGACAAAGTACCAGCATAACAGCAATGTCTCCTCAGTCCTTGGCAGCTCTCAAAAGTCCCGGGCAATTCAAAATGGCCCTCAACAATCCTCTCAGTCTCTCTCTGCCTCCAAGATGCTGCTTCCAAAAAGTTCTTCTGCCTCTCTTTTTGTTTGTGTCTCTCTAAATTTACATCACCTCCCAGTTCAGCCCTCTCTTTTCACTTCAACAAGTCCATCCCACAAGTGGGATTCACAAGCTCTGGGTTTTAACACAATCAAACCAAAAACCTAGCTAATACAGGGGGATCTTTAAATTCCATTACTATTACATCCACAAAAATATTATTTACCTAAATTTAGTTTATAGAAAATTTTAAGGAAACAAGACAAAATAAAAGAAAAATACAGAAGAAATTTAGGTGTCTTAATGGCATTTGCAAAGGTATTCTTTCTTCTGAAATTAGGGTTCAAATATTCTTACAGAAAATATTTAACCAAATTTGTGTATGTGTGTGTGTGTGTGTGTGTGTGTGTGTGTATATATTCACCTTAATTAATTTTAGACAAAAAAGCATCCTATAGTCTACTAAAAAAATCAAAGCAAGGGAAACTTTGTAATAGAGACATAAATTACTGTATTATAATAACAAATTCAGAAGACCAGGAAATACATCAATAAAAAGAATATTTCCTCCCCTCCCTCCACCTATTCTCTTTGATTTTATTTTACCACAGACCACTGGAATATTATCAAAAAAATTTTTCAAGCTCACTAGAAATTTGAGAATTTACTTATTCCCTCTCCCACTAAAATTCAGTAGCCTTTTAGAATTTCAAGCTTTTCAAGTTTTTTTTTCAATTTGTCTGTATCTGTATACTTTCCCCAAACATTGATATATCAGTTAACACATAGTTAAATAAAAATACACATTTCTAAACAGGCACATGCTAATATACTTATACACACAAGCTAATTTAACACCAAAGTCTTAAAAATAATGAAAGGCAAGTATTTGCTTAGGTGAAAATAGCACAGTTCTTAAATTTAAAAACTGATAATTTTAGTCAAATTACATATAACATAGAATTCACATATTTTAGAAAATTCTTTTCCTCCCCAATATAAAATGAAATAGAATCCAAAAACAAACATAGATATCACTTCATAACTAACTCATTCAAGGTCTATCCTTTGTCCAACTCCAAATTTGTGTAATTGCTTATTAAAATATTTCTTTGATTTTGACTATGGGGCTCCACCACAGTAAGGGGTTCTTCAACTTCTTTCCCCCTTTTACTACTCTTGCAAAGTGGTTCTTCCCTCCTTCAACTTATCACCCTTTCTCTAAGTGGTGCTAGTCCAAATTTAACTTCTTCCTCAGTATTTTGAAATGATAACGAAAACTTGCAAGGGACAACTGCAAGTTTCATTGCAAGTATTCATTTTGCACATGATTAGCATATAGTGCTTATTTATTGCATCTGACATTGTACTTCCCATTGAAAAATGTGTATTCCCATCTGGCATTCAGGGACCAGTTGTAGCCCACATTTTCTACTTTAAAAACTGATAGAATTAAAATGTACTTATTGAAAGAAAAGACTTGCCCCAAGTGAAGTTGGATCTAGATGATCTTTCTCCTATGACCTTTGATCTCTTCCCTCCAGCTTTCATCTAATTACTATAAAAATTATTTTTGAAATTCTTAAAGAGATTTTGCTGTCAGTAAATTTTGTTGTAAGCTTTATTTGACTCTATGACTAAATTTTATTGATATATGTTCAATCTTCTATAACATTATTGTTTTCTCACATTAACAACTTGAAAAGAACATTGCCTATGAACTGTTTTTCTCATTACACTATAGTAGGAAGGATGTTGACAGTGTTAGTCCTCTGCCAACTGCCAAGAGGGGATCTCCATTTTTATCCTGGGGTCATTATTGTTTTTGTTTTTGTTTTTACATGTGCATCAACATTGCCAAAGACCAACTCAGTCTAGTGCTGATTTAAGGTATTATCTTTCCCTCAGGGAATCAAAAGGTAACTTTGACTCAACCTACCAGAATATGTACCAAGCCATCCCTTCAAGGGGAGTTACATATAATAGCATTTTATATCACATACTTATAGTTCCAGTCTTTCTTTTTCGCCTTTACATTTAATTTTGGTCAAGTAGGGTAATATTAGAGCATACAATCCTAAATTTTATTTGTATAGTTTTATCCCAAGTTGCATTTCTCCTCACGTTAATATTCAGAACCATTGCATGATGCTTGCCCAGTTTAACAGCTGCATACTTCAGCTATTTAGTTTTGGCTCATCAATTTTGGAATGCCATTCTCAGGCAGACCTGATACATGATAATCCAGGCATGAGAAAATCTGGTACTTGGAGAGTAATACTCCTGATGTGTCTTGTGGTAGCTTTGCATGAATGTTGTACCAGGTGCTGCTTATCAGAACTTTTGTGGAAGAAAATGCATCATTCTGTCTTAATTATTTATTTATTTATATTTAAGAAATTAATTTGAACAGGTTAAGGATTTTTTGTGGGTTAACATCTGCGTTGTTTATAAGACAACAAAGAATGCAAACTTCAATTTGTTTATATTATTTTAGAGCCTGTCATAAATGAACAAAGTGGTATGTGGAAAATCTCACACAATGGAGAAATGGAATTGTTTTATTTCTTATGTAATAAATGAAGTTGATAGTGAACACAAAAAAATGAATAAATAATACTGAAAATAGCTATTTAAAAATATAATCAATCATTTTTTATCCTAGGTTATTTTTTTCTTTTTAAAATTAAATGGGAGTTCATAGAATCAGAAATATTATCAGTGATTTTTTTTCTGAACCCATCTATGAATACATGTACATTTTCCCATACTAGCCATAGATGGTTAGTTATATTTGTTTCTGTTTTTATGATGGCAACAAAGATCAAATAGCTCAGTCAAAGGAATCACCAAGTTACAGCATATAATCTTACACATATAGCCATCAATTGATTCTAGGGTCAAGTGGTAAGGCATTATATCCTTATAATTTAGAATTCTCATACTTCTAACCTTATTTTCCCATGTAAAATGTCATGTTTATACAGGGGAAAACAACAATAGCCAGGCTACATAGTGAAATTTTTAATGACGATTTTTCAGGTGAAAATATTCTACAGTCGTTACATTACTGAGTCATTTGAAAATAACATGTACGTGTAGCATTACTGTTTGTTCATAGTATAAGAAATATAGGGGGAAGTGTCCCATCAGTATGGCCTGCTACACTTCATGAACTGCTATTTGGATGACTAACTGTAGTGTGTGTGTGTGTGTGTGTGTGTGTGTGTGTGTGTGTGTGAGTGTGCAGTGATGGTGGTGGTGATAATGAACTGAAATGGATTAAGTGACCCTTATGAATTTCTTTAAGATCTCTTCCATGTATGTTTAATGATTCAATGATCTTCCTTTATTTCTTTGACTCTATGACTAATGTTAAATCAAGCATAAAATAGGAAAGTGCATGCTTGCTAAAGGTGTTTGCCATTGTCATAGAAGATGTCTAGCACAGAAATGGAATGAAAAGGCCTGTGCGTACTACTGTTTGTAGATGGTACTGTGCTGATTGCATTAATCTTTGTCACATTGTAAAACCTCCTATATTAGATTGGTAATTATTTAAAAAATTCAAACTTATTATCCACACAGGAAAATCAAAGTAGATGGGCAATTCTCATAACTGTAAAAAGGCTATGAAGTTGACTGATCAGCCTACAGAACTTTTCCTTTAGCAGCTCTATATTGGTCAGACATTGTAAATGACTAGTGAGCTGAACCTATGGGTTAGGGTGGACTGATTTGGGAAAATCCCACACATTGTTTTTTATGAACCCTAAGCTTCTTGCTGAAATAAAAGACCACTATATTTTCATATGAATATAGTTCCAATGAAACTGCTATTGTTTGTCACTTAGTGAAATCTTGATTCTCCATACTTCTCAAGTACATTTTCATATCCTTGATTCATTATCTAGAATTAACTACTTTTAAAAGATATTACAGGGGTAACAATCATCCTGATGACTCACATTATGGAATTTGGATATTTATGAAGTCTCAACATATGAATGGTTGAAAACTTATAGATTTAAAGCCTATGCCCTTTTGGTACTTGTATTTTATTTTATTTTTATAAGGAATTGGCAATGGATTTTAAAAGTATCTATGTACACATACTGATATATGTAGATCCAGAAAAATGTATTAATATTTTTATTTTTCTATACATGACTTTTTTATCTTACTAGTTATTCTTTTTTTCTGGTCCACATTTTTTGTCATTGTATAAACTCCCCTGAGCTCATCCAGTGGGTGGAGCACTGCACCTGGAGGTAGAAAGACCCGAGTTCGTTCCATCCTCAGACATTTACTAGCTAATTGTGGGACCCTGGTGTACTTGTTTAACACCTGTTTGCCTCACCTAACTCAAATGTAAAATGGAAATAATAACTGCACTCACCCTTCCAGGGTTGTTGTAAGTATCAAATGAGATAATAATTGCAAAATTCTTAGCACTGTAACCATCACATAGTATGAGCTTTGTAAATTCCTGCTGGCTTTTTTCCTTCCAAATTTTTCTGAAACAAAGACTTAGAAATGTGCCCAGGCCAAAAGGAAAAGTGACATTCTCTTCCCTGATTACATTTTTAGAATGATAGTAAGATGTTTCAAAAATATTAAACATCAGGAAATGCTTATCCTAAATGAAAAGAAACAGACCTCAGATCCAAAAGAATGAGTGGTTCTTCAACTTAGGTTCATACTTAAAAAAAGGTTTGGCTGCATATTTAAAGTCATTAATAAATCTTACTTTCCAAGTGAGTTGCTCATAATGAAAGACTGAATACAATTATGTGCAAATGATAGAATGTGAAATTCATAGTTGCTCTCCCCCCTGCCTAATTTTTTCCATTTTGAAATTGCAAAAAGAATCAAGAAATGCAAGTGACCTCAGACTTTCTTCAGAGTAAGCTACAACTGCACAAGAATCTTATAAAAACATTCACCATTTGCAAGTCCGTGTTAGAGATTCACAATATGATAAACTTGAAAAGAAAGTTAGAGTTCAAACAGCCCAACACCTTTTCACAGTATCTCTTGTGCTATGTAGAATCTAAATGAATATCTATCTATCTATCTATCTATCTATCTATCTATCTATCTATCTATCTATCTATCTATCTATCTATCTCTCTATCCATCTATCTAGATGGAGATATAGAGAGAGATGGAGATGGAGATAGAAATAAATGGGGCAGCTAGGCAGCACAGTGGGATAGAGGGTCATTCTTAGAGTGAAGAATATTAATTTCCATAAGTTCAAATGTGACCTCTGAACCTCGACCAGTCACTTAACCTTGCTTGCCTCAGTTTCTTATCTATAAAATGAGCTGGAGAAAGAAATGACAAACCACTCCAGTATCTGTGGCAAGAAAACCCACATGGGGGTCACAAAAAGTCAGATGTGACTGAAGTCACAAAGAAGTCAGATGTGACTGAAACGACTGAACAACAAATTCTATATATGCAAAAGGGCTTATGTAGGATCAGAAAGCTGTGTAAAATACACATTAAAAATTAAAAGCACAGCAAGTAAATATCCTTAGGCTCAACTGATGAGGCTAGAGTAGCCAAGAATTCTGTTCATTTATTTCTGTTTCTCTCCTTTGTGTCCACATCTGGCACCAATCCTCTTCTCAAAGCAGAGCCAAGCAAGCTAATGAAATGCTTCTCTGAATAGGTATTATTTGGTGTTCCCAGATAAACAAATAGTTATGTATTCTATATTGCAATTAAGCTTTACAAATTAGGCATCTATACAGTGAACATATATTGCACCCTATAAGTAATATTTAAGCACATCTGTGTTCTCCCTTCTTAACAACTGAAGAGAAGTTGAGGTCCTTGAATTGGAAGTATTTCTAACCCTTTCAGAAATTAGCCATCACTCAAAATTATGCCAAATCAGCATGCCAGGCTCTGTATTGAAATTCATTTATAATTAAATAAGTCTTATTAAAGTATTAAAAGAAAAAAATCAGCAGTCCTTTAGAAGAAAAAAGTCTATTACATGAAATAGGCATTAAAATAATAATAATAATAAAGTAGTGAACAGTTCAAAATGATTGTATTACCATGTTTGGAAGATACACTGCCTAAATTTGGCCTCCTTAGTACACAGACAGGAAGTAGTAGACCTTGGTCACCAAAGAAACCATTTCATTTTGAGGATTAACTGTTAGAGATTTTTGTTGCTAGTTTGAAACAAGCCTCTAAATATATATTATTGAACTTTCTTTAAAATGTACAGAACTCCTAGTGTCGGACTGCCTACTTCTTTCTCAATCTTTAAGATTAATGGGTATTCTTTTATGTATTGAACTTTCTTTAAAATGTACAGAACTCCTAGTGTCAGACTGCCTACTTCTTTCTCAATCTTTAAGATTAATGGGTATTCTTTTATGTAAGTGGCATATATAATTATTAGTCAAGGTAAAATAGACACAATTTAAGTTGATTTTGTATGTATTTATATTTGTATGCATATATACATACATGAGTGTATATGTATACACATACAGAGGGATATATATCTATATATAGATATAAAATCTATAGAATTTTTTCAAACCTTATATAAATGATTGAAATAATACATAATTCTGTCTAAAATAGATGGATGCTATCATATATCATATCATGTCACATCATATATCATATCATATTGTATTACATATATAAAAAATTCTATATATATGTGTTATCTACAAAAGATCTTTTTTCCCCTCTAATGATCACTACCCTTCTTTGGATAAAATACAATAGAAGAAAAACAGCAACAAAAATTCAGCTATAGAAACTGAGCACTGGCAATTTAGGAACTGAGACAACTAAGGAAAGATTAACATAAAAGTATGCCTGACATCATAGTGATTTACCACAGGTGTAAGAGATGATGCTATAGGCCTGTCACTCACCCTTCATGAGGCTGTACTCATATTACTTTGTTTCTATGAACACAAACAATTCTTTTACCCCTCTGTAGTAGCAAGCACCCCAAGCGTCCTCAGGGTTTGCTGCCAACACAGGTTCTTGGATCTGCTTTGATAAAGGAAAGCAACTCAAAATGGGTTAACAAGCTTACTTTAATCAGTCAGACATATATCATTTACCTTGTTCAAGGGAAAAAGGTCAGCACCCTGAACTTCAAAGTATACAGGCAGAATTATCAAGACAGAAACAGATCAAGTAGACAGCTTTCCAAACTGTCCAACCATTACATCCATACCAAATCAACATCTGGGTTTCAATATCTGGGTTTTTCAAAGCCAGGGGGCTCTGGACAACGGCTTCCCAGAATCTAGATCAAATCACAGAACACTTCTCAGAGTGAGCCCCAAAACAAAGCTACACATCAGGGCTTATATAGCCTTCTCCTGGCTCAGAAAATGTAACAACCTTATTGACTCACTGGCCAATCAAGAAGTATCTACTGAAAAACAAGCCTCCCACCCCAGGCTCCAGGTGCACTTTAGCCTAGGGGCAGGGAAGATCTTCAAATTTACATTCCCATTACACCCTCTAAGAATAAAGCAGGGGTGTCATAAAGAATGCCATAATGAATGTTAGAATGATTCATTTTGAACATTCTTCAAAGCATTAAAGCAAGTTCACTGTGGTCCTAATAGTAGAGGTGAAAGTACAATCCTTGATATCTTCCCCTTTTGCATTCTTAATAATAGAGTCACTTTGATGTACCCATTCACTGAGCATACTCCCCAAACTATAAGTAGACTGATTTTAGACTAAGTCAGACATTTTTCCAAAACTTCATCAAATAATTTTCTATCTGGTTCATTCAACATCCCATGTTTGGTTGTACCACCACCATGCCTTCTACAGAATATGACCCACTTGTACATCTGATTAAACAATTCATATATTATTAGCATTAACTTTCCAAAGTGATTCTAGTTGGATAAATTTCCTTCTTTTCACTGACCATCATTATAGAGGAAAATACTTGGTTTTCTGAGACTCAGTTAGTTTAATTAAATTTCCTGTACACAAAAAGGCTGTTTCTAGCTATGTCTCAAACTTCTAAGTTCTGATGATCTTGTTGTTCTATTCCAGTAAATTTTAGGCACTGGGATAAATGAATACATTTTTATTCATCAATAATTTTTATTCTAGTGCCTTATGTTGAGAATAAGATTTGGGTTTTATTATTGGATACTTTTTTACTTATTGGATTTTAAAAACAGTTTGTTACTTCAAAATAAATAATAGCATGTTCTTAAAATGTATCTGTCTTTAGAAATTCAGAAATGTTGAAAGATATATTTAACCCATTCATGATTTTCTATGCTTTGTCATTTTATCATCTCATTCAATAGAAGATGTTTTCTGATACCAATATTTTCTTTATAATAAGATCTCCAAAACTTGTGAATATTTGCATGTGTTTGCATGTACACGTGTGTGTTAAAAAAGAAAATAAATGTAAATTGAGGTACTATATAAAGTCTAGCTGTTTTTACGAGAGACATAGGATCTGCTTGAAATGTGCTCAGCAGAACTGACTTAGGGATATATTTAACCATTGTTAGTTTCACATGTAAACACGTATTTAGGGAGAGAAACATGAGTAAACATGCAATTTTTCAATCAGAAACCACTGATTGTAAAATAAGTGTCTCTTACTTAAGTGTTCTTTTCTTGAGTATACCCAAAAGACCATGACAATAATATGTTTTTTCCTTAAAATCATTAAAGTTTCCTGTGGACATTATCTAATTTGTCCTCTCAAAAATTATCTATATATTTCTGTTGAACCATGAAATTAAAGAAATACTAAGGAAAAATAATCTTTGACAGAGATTTTTATACCTGGAAGGAATCATACTTTGTGGGTCAAGGAAAGTTAAAGCATAGTGCCTGATTTTTGAAGTACAATATATTCATTTTCCATCAGATTAGAAATAATGAGTACATAGAACTTCATGAAAATCTTTTGATTAGTTTGTTTTTGACTTATGTCTTTCTTAATTGATGATATCTGTTAAAAAAAATGCCAGGTGGGAAAAAAGCCTATGGGGGGCTCAGGATATAACCTATATTGAGCAGTCATTGAAAATAATCCCTTTTCTCTTGCTAAGGGTCTAATAAGAAGCAATCAATATGTGGGAATTCCATGTAGGGAACTTGGCTTCCAGGAAAGGTGAGATTAGGGCAGTTTATGAAGTAGTCAAAATTAACACAAGTATAATTTAGACCACAAAGATGGCATACACAAGAGGATTTAGAGACAGTGGACCCATGTTCAATCCTACCTCTGCTCTACCTCTTTTTGTTACCATGGACAAGTCAACTAATTGCTGTGAGACTTGGTTTCCTCATGTATAAAATGAAGAAGTTGGATCAAATGTTCCTTGCAGCTATATGTCTATAACCATACATAGCTGAAGTCAGCTGGAATACTGGTTAAGAGAAGATATGTTCTCATGTTTAGTTATAACTAAGAGTAAGTTTCAAGACAAGCATTGTCAAATTAGACATCCAGACAGTTCAAAGAACTGTCTCCTGGCCTGATTTAGGTATCCTCAGGGGTATTCATGTCTTCAGAGTACATCAGGTTGATCAAGAATAGACAAAGAAAGAATTGTTTTTCTCATTATGGGTATAAACAAAGGACGAAAACATATGGCTTCTGCTTCCCTGTACTGTTTCTGTCAGCTTAATTAACTATAATATAATAAGTAGCTTGAAGTAATGAATGGAGAAATGTCAATGAAAATCAAGAAGTTCTGGATGGGGAAGAAGGGGGGTGGAGCTAAAGATGTCAGAGTAAAGGCAGAGACTTGCTAGTGTTCTACCTCTAACCTCTCTAAACACCTACAAAATGACTCTTTTTTTCCTTCTTTTTTCTTTTTGGAGGGAAGGCAGGGCAATTGGGGTTAAGTGACTTGCCCAAGGTCACACGGTTAGTTTTTTGTGTTAAGTGTCTGAGGCCAGATTTGAACTCACGTCCTCCTGACTCCAAGGCTGGTGCTCTATTCACTATGGCACCTAGCCATCCCCAAAATGACTCTTAATAAATTCTAGAGCATCTGAACCCACAAAAAGACAGAATGAAACAAATTTTCAGCCTAAGAAAAACTGAAAAGTCAATAGGAAAGGTCTATTGCACACACTGAAAGAAGAGCATAGTCCAGCACAGGCCATGCCAGAACAGACTTGGCCTCTGCAAACCCAGAACAGCCCTCAGGGAACTGAATTACTGGCAACTGTGGTGGTTTCTTGACTTCTCAAACAACAAATGTCAAAGACAACTTAGAAGGCCAGTAGTAAAGTTCTGTTGGACCTGGGTGAGAGAGAAGAATCACCAGCCTTGGTCCCAGCACAGCCCCAGACTCCAGCAAATCAGGAGGAGGACTTGGGAGTGCCTGAATCAACAGTAGCAATAGTGGCAGCAGTTGTTCCCATAGCTCTCAGCTCACAGATGGTAAAGGGATCGAACCATTGATCAGAAAGAGATTACAGGGATCTCTTTCCTGGCACAAAGGCAGGACTCTTCTGTTTTTCCCATACTTGGATCCAGGGAACAGTACTGGGTGGCAGTCCTAGGGTGAGAAGGAGCAATGGCATAGTAGAGCTCAAGGCAGCAGTGGAGAGGGGACTCTTCTCACAGTTCCAGGGCAGAAAAGAGTGCTTGTGATCATTCGTAGATCAGAACACAGTCCAGGAGAGGAGGAAACAGCTCTCCTTCGATCATACCACCTTGGAAGAACTAAAAACTTAGAGGTCCCTAGACATGTCTCTGAAAACATCTGCATAAAACTCTCCACACTGTAAGCAGGACCCTACTTTAACAAAGAGTTAAGAAGTCAAATGATAGACTTGGAAAATGAGCAAATAATGGGGAAAAAAAACTCAGACTATAGAAACTTACTTTTGTCACAAGGAAGGTCAAAATATACACTCAAAAGAAGACAACAAAGTCAAAGCTCTTACATCTAAAGCCTCCAAGAAAAATATGAATTGGTCAAGAAATTATCAAGGAAAACTGACCTAATATTCTAGAATCAGAGGGGAAATTGGAAATTGAAAGAATCTACTCATCACCTCCTGAAAGATATCCTAAAATGAAAACTCCCAGTAATATTATAGTCAAATTCCAGAGTTCTCAGGTGAAGGAAAAATATTTCAAGCAGTCAGAAAGAAACAGTTCAAGTATCATGGAACCACAATTGGAATAATACAAGAGTTAGCAACTTCTACATTAAGGTATTAGAGGGCTTGGAATAGGATATTCTGGAGATCAAAGAAGCTAGGATTAAAACCAAGAATCACCTACCCAGCAAAACTGAGTATAATATTGCAGGGGTAAAATGAAAAGTCAATGAAATCGAAGATTTTCAAGCATTCTTGCTAGAAAAAAAAAAGCTGAATAGAAATTTTTGCTTCTAAATACAAAATTCAAGGGAAGCATGAAAAGGTAAACAGGAAAGAGAAATCATAAGGGAATTACTAGAGATGAACCCCTCACATTCCTACATGGAAAGATGATATTTATAACTTATGAGACTTTTCTCATTATTAGGATAGTTGGAGTGAATACACACACACACACACACATATATATATATATATATATATATATATATATATATATATATATATA
>NW_027187278.1:1948586-1972263 GCF_028583685.1 Petaurus breviceps papuanus | reverse complement strand
ATATATATATATATATATATATATATATATATATATATATATATATATACATACACACAGAGGACACAGGATGAGTTGAATATAAAGGGATGACATCTTAAAAATAAAATTAAAGGGTGAGAGAGTAATGTATTAGGAGAAGGAGAAAGAGAGATAGAAGGGGGTAAATTTTCTAATATAAAAGAGTCAAGGAAAAGCTTTTACAGTGGAGGGGAAGAGGGGGGATGTGAAAGGGAATGAAACTTACTCTCATCAGAATTGGCTTAAGTAGGAAATAACAAACACACTCAATTGGGTGTGGAAATCTATCTTACCCTGTAGGAAAATGGGGGGAGATGGCATAAGAAATGGGAGTGTGACAGAAGGGAGGATAGATGGGGGGGAGCGTAATCAGAAGCAAACACTTCTGAGGGATAGGGTGAAAGAATGGGGTGGGGGCAGACAGAATAGAATGGAGATACACAGGCAATGGAGTATAGAAATCTCTCTTACCGGACAGGAAAATAGAAGGGGATGGGTATAAAAGAAATGTGCGTATGTGTGAGGGGGTGATAGACAGGAAGACAGATTGGGATAAAGGATAATCAAAAGCAAAACACTTTTGAGGAGGGTCAAGATGAAAGGAGAGAAAGAATAGAATAAACAGGGAAGGGGAATAGGATGGAGGGAAATACTGTTAGCAATAGTAACTGAGAAAAAACAATTGAAGCAACTTTCTCTGATAAAGATTCATTTGTCTAACATATAGAGAACTGTGTCAAATGTATAAAAATAAAAGCCACTCCCCAATTGTTAAATGATCAAAAGATATAGTCAGTTTTCAGATGAGGTAATTAAAGCTATCTATAGCCATATTTAAAAAAAACAACAATATTCTAACTCACTACTGATAGGAGAAATGCCAATTAAAACTATTCTAAGGTACTACATCATACCTATTAGATTAGATAATAGGAGAAAAAAGGTAAATTACAAATGTTGGAGGGGATGTAGGAAAAATGAGACATTAATATACTGTTGTAAGAGTTGTGAATTGATTAAACCATTCTATAGAGCAATTTGTAACTATGCCCAAAGGGCTATAAATCCATGCATGCCACTTTGAAATAGCAATACAGCTACTAGGTCTGTATCCCAAAAGAGATTTTTAAAAAAGGAAAAGGACCTACAAGTATAAAAAAAATATCCATAACAGTTCTTTTCTGGGAGTAAAGAATTGGAAATTTAGGGGATGCACATCAATTGGGGAATGGCTAACTATGTTGTGGTATGCAATTATGATGGAATACTATCATACTATAAGAAACAATGAGCAAGATGTTCTGAGAAAAACCTAGAAAGATTTACATGGGTTGATGCAAAGTGAAATGTACTGGGTGCAAAGTAACAGCAATCTTGTAAGACAATCAACTGTGAACGACTTAGCTATTCTTAGCAATAAAACAATACAAGACAACTCTGAAGGAGTTAGGATGAAAAAGGCTATCTACCCTTAAGAGAAAGAACTGATGGGGTCTGTATACAGAATTAAGTAACTTCTAATTTTCACTTTTTAAATTTTCTTGAGGTTTTTTTTTTGGCCTGTTTTCTTTCACAGCATGATTATTGTGGAAAGAAGACATAAGAAGGAAGAAAAAGGAAGAAAAGAAGAAGAAGCTGCTGCTGCTGCTTCTGCTGATGATGATGATGACGATGATCTGGATGAAAGTCCAGCCTCTGAAGAAGACTCTGTGTGATACTGGGTTAGTCAGTCAATATCCAAGTCCCCAAGGTAACTCTCTAAGAATACAAATTGCCAAACAGATGCTGATCTGCCTTGATAGCAGGCATTTCCGAAATGGATGTTCCCTGAATCAATGAAAGCATAGATTATCTCTATCACTACCCTCACTTGTACAGTGGAGGGGAAGAGGAGGGAGGTAAGATTAACTATATAAAAATCTGTAGTTATAGGAAATGTGTGAGCTCAGTGCTAAGTGATGCCCCTCATTCTGTACTAATTTTCTATTCAAAACATTTTCCAAGCAGTGTTTATTAAAATAAATCTAATTAAGAGATCACTAAGATGATGGTGATAGTCCTGAAAAAGGTAAGAAAATTACAATGTGGAATGTGAAACTAACATGAAAACAATAAAATAAACAATGACCTTTAACTAATAGAAGCTCAATGACTCTACATTGTCATTTTTCTGACAGGGAGATAGCGTTGTCACTGCTATTAAAGAATCAACCATTTAAACCCTTATGTAGATATCACTACATAGCCTTATTCACTGGGGGCTTTTGCAACTTTAATCAGTATTGTATTTTATTCATGCACAGTGCCAACAGTTATGTAGGACTTATTAGGCTAATATCACAGAATCTCTGGTAACTATACTAGTTTACTGGGACACCAGGGTTTTAGAATTGCAAAGATTTTGAAAGATCAAGTACAAATTCTTCAGTCTACAAATGAGGAAACTGAAGCCTAGGAGGTTAAAGAATTTTAACCAGTATTATGTCAATAAAAGCTTCAGAAATGAGGCAAGAACCCCAGTCTTCTGGCAGCATGAAAAGGAAGGGAAGTTCTATTGCATTCAATATTAAGTCAATGTATAGTTTTTGAATTAAAAAATTCAATCATATGATTGAACAAAATCATTATTTAAGCTTAAGTTATATGAATCTCATTCACAATTACCTAAACAAAATGCAATTAGTAAGCATTCACCACTCCAGTATCAAATAAACAAGGGCTTACAGACTTATTTTCTTATGCATGAGGGAAAAATGTGATTTATTCATCTGTAGAGTGGGATCAAATTCATCAAGGTACAGGTCATCAAACAAATTCTTGGAGTGTATCAGAACATAAGGCTAAGGAATCAACTTGTGCACAGACTGGAATGCATTTTTTTTCTCCTCTAGGCTCTAGACTTGCAAGAAGACTAGGAAATGAACTCCCTGTGGAGAAAAACAGATCTTTATAGATGAGTAGACCCAAACCCAACAGGAAAATGGATGATATTTCAGTAATTTTCTTTGCCTTCTAAGACCTTTTCTTGCTTCTATGGTATTCTTGGCCCTCATAGTCCTTAGTGACTGATGATATGTCTCTCTCCCTTCTCTGCCATCAAAATCTGCTCTAAGCTAAATATCTGATATCATTCCTTTCTAATAGGTAAATTCAAAGCAATAAATTTTGTCTGCAGTGCCATTTGTATTTTTGCAAATCTGGTATTTCATTCCTTCTGAGGAGGAAACTCCCTCTTTCAATATTATCATCTCTATGTGTTCTGTAAATTATAGTTTCATAAAGTTGCCTGGAGCACTGAAAACTTAAGCATCTGGCCCAGGTCACACAGTCAGGGTATTTGCATTCTAAGTTGTAATTTCAAGTATACTTTTGTCTCCTGTTTGAGGACATATCAGTCAACGACAAAGAGGCAAGGAGGTGAAGATAGTATGAGAGGGAGGAGATCTCTGCAGCATTCCTGAAATCATACTATGAGAACAACAGTCTCTCAGCCCTCAAATTTAAGAGACACAAGAAAAGACACATGGGGAGAGAGAGACAGAGACAGATAGATACAGAGAGACAGAGACAGAGAAAGGAAGATAAAGAGATACTGAATGACCAAGACAGGGATGGAAAGAAAGATAAGAGATTCAAGAAAAGAAATAAAGAGAGGAAATGTAAGGGTTATGGAATTTAAAGATCTTCCATGCCCCTGGAATTTGCTGATGTAGCAGGAAGGGGTGGGGCAAGAGGAAGTGGAAGCCAAGCTAGAGTTCATGCTGTGACTGGAAGCCTGGCTATGACAACAGTATTGACAGTGGCAGTGGTGGCCCCTCAAACTCTTGTTTTTGAGTGAGCCAGAATTTCTGCTAAGGACTCTGGTTGAGGACTTCCAGGGACAGGAACTGGGGTGGGCCAGAGCTACTGGTGATGGGGTGCTTGGGATCTATATTTGTAACATGAATTTGTAATACCAATTTGTAACATCAGTCTGTAAAACCAGTTTGTAAAATCATACCTGCCCCCAGCTTCAGAGCATTACCTTTGCCCAGCAACAACTCATGAATTGTTTATCTTAGCTTGGAACAGTGACAAGCTACACCTGTGAATCTTTCACAAAGGTATCTATAAACATTCCTGCTTAGGCAACTATTATCTCCCCCTTGTATAGTGTCCCATTACCCCTGTCTCTAGGTTGACTCCTTGGCTGCCTCAATGAATCCTTCAGGACCCTATCTCTGGGTTAATTTCTTAGCCTATTATCCACACACTGAGTGTCCCTCAGCCTTGGTTCCCAGACATCAATCTTATCAAACATGACACTGATGGGTGGCAGACTGGGCACTTCTCAGTCAGCCCTTAACCGCTAGCTGACTTAGTGACATTTCAAGCCACACCTCCAGGTAGCCCCCCCTTGGGCTTTTTCCCAGTGAATTATGGGCAATACGCCTGCAGTTACATTAAAAATGCTTGTTCCTTTAAACACTGGCCCCACCTTAACTCCTCCCTAATCCCACCCTTAATCACCTAGTTAGCATAATTGGCATGGGTTCTACTATGGATTCTACCCCTTTAAGGTTGCAGATCCACTAAAGGACTCTTGCCCACTGTACAGCCTAACAATAAACTTGCAGGTCTCCTAAGGATCCTTGCCCGCTGTAAAGCGTACAATAAACTTTTACAACTCTGACTCCAAGTTGGCTTGGGTTGAATTCTTTCCAGACTGAATCGCGGGTTTTCTGGTCTTAAGATCAGAGTTCCTGCTGAACCTGTTGTGAGCCATCCCTCATCACTGGGAGCACACTTCCTGGATGTAGCCTGTTCTGTTTTGAAGGCTTGAGAATGTGGGTGTTTATTACATTAAGTACGTGTGCCAACTTCATAACTACTGTGATGGCTTTGCCTTTCTGGTCTGGGGACTCAGTTTTCTCGTATTTGAATAAATGTTACAACTTTATTCCCTGTGTAAACATCCTGGTATAATTTGTGATTAATACCCATATCAGCATATTTATAGTTACCATAGGCATTTCAAATATTGCATGGTTAATACAGGAAGAGACAGAGAAAGGAAGAGAGACATACAGACACTGAAATGGAAAGAGATGTGAAAGAGACAATAAGAGAGACTCTTAGAAAGATAGAGAAAAATACAGAGAGCAAAAGGAGACAGACAGAAATAGAGACATAATACATTCTTCCATTTTTACATCTAGAGCACTTTGATTCTGTTGCTCCAATGAGATGGAGTCAATGATCATCAGATCACAGTATTTAGACTTAGAAGGAAATTTAGAGATTATCAGAATTAATTCCTTTGCTTTACAGAAAAGAAAACTTAAGTGTACAAAGATGAACTCCTTTGCCCAAGGTCCCACAGGTAGTAGCAACAAGAGTTGACATTCAAATGCACAGTCTCTGATTCCATAGTCATTGATATTCCTACTGGACCACAAATGGTTAATTGGGACTTATAATAATTACAATTTGTTAGCTCATTGGCCCCTTTAGATCTCTCCTAATAAATTTTAGGTCCTGGGTAAGCTACTGTCTAATTCGTACCAACCAATAGCATCTAGGTCATGTATTAAAGTGTTCTACAATAGAGTGTTTGAATCCAAAAACAGGGTCTCGATTTTCATTGCTTTTCTAAACACTACAATTTCCCTTAAACTTGGTTCCCTCTCCTCTCAAATTCTTGGTGGCATTGTTCCTGTTCTCTGGTTGATGGATTACATGATGACACATTTCAACAGGATGACTCAAGCATGGGGAATGTTTTTTGAAATTTTACCAATTGACTTATATCTCACAAAAACTTCCCCACTTTGTTAAAAGAATTACAGTACATTTAAAAAGCTATTTTTATAGAATTGTTAAAGACTGTTCCATCCCAAATGATTGCTTAGATTGTCACAGGTAATTATTTAAAACAGCTGCTCTGGAGAAATCTGCTGTTTAGGATTAAAAGAGGATAGACAATACTGGGATCTTTCCAGAACTGAGCTTAACTATTCATACAATGTAAATCTTGAAAAATTTTATCTGATTACAACTGTTTAGATATAACTGGATGAAATTCTGAAATCATTTATATGGAATTAGAAGAAATTATTAGTGTTGTGTAGTGGAAAAAAAACTGGATAAGGAGTCAGAAGACTTGTTTCATCTCTATGCTCTTAGATCCATCATCTGCCAAATGGTTAGGAATGTATCGTTTATGTACACTAACTTTCACAAGGTCATTATAAGCTAAAAACTAGCAGTTGTATAATATTTTAAAGTTTGAAAAGTGTTTAAAATTATTTTTTCATGTTATCCTCACATTAACTGTGGGAGGGAGACAATATTATGGCCCCCATTTACAGATGAAACTGAAGCAAATGGAGATTATGTAACTTACCCATGGTCACACAGTTAATACAGGTCTGAGGAAGCATTTGAATTCAGATCTTCCTGACTCTGAGTCGCTGTATCTACTATACCACCTCTCTGTCTGATTACAAGGAAAGTAGTATCTGATTATTAATAGATTAGATTTTGCTTGATACAAACCACTTTCCAACTTCTGCTTTGATTCAAAAGATAAAATCTGAAGTTCAATAGTCCAGAATTAGACTAAGAAAGTAATAAAATTAATTCCTTCTCAATAATCCTTATTCTTATCACCTCCTTTTCCAATTAATGATTAGGGATTGAAATGATAATTAATATATGATACCTGAATTATCTTCAAGGATTATATTGGAAGAAGGGAAAGTGAAACTATATAAAATATTATATTAAGGAATTAATGTGCTTGTTATGATATTGAATAAAGATATGCATTTCCATAGATAAACCGATTTCTCTGATCAGTCTGATTTTACCTTTTATATAGGCAACACAAGTTAATAGAACTTTACTCTATATAGTAACTTCATGTAGTTATATACTATTTTGTGCTAGCAAATTGAGAAGTCTTTATGGTTGCAAATATTCTGGCAACTATGACATTCCTTTATGCATATCCATATTTTGCTCCCCAGTAGAATCGAAGCTCCTTAATGACAGAAACAGTTCATTGTTGACCTTGTATTCCTATCATTCAACACAGTGTCTGGTCCATAGTAGGAACTTAATAGATGTGTACTGATTGATTGATTCTATACGCTTTGTTGTTCAGTCATTTCAGGTTTTTCTGACTCCTAATCATTTCATTTGTAATTTTCTTGGCCAAGATACTGGAATGACTGGCCATTTCCTTCTCCAATTCATTTTACAGATGAGGAACTAAGGCAACAAAGTTAAGTACCTTGCCCAGGGTCGCACAACTAGTCAGTGTCTGAGGCTAGATATGAACTCAGCAAGATGAGTCTTCCTGATTCAGGTCTGCTCCTCTAACCACTGCACCACCTAGCTGCCCATTCTATGCACTAGCCTATCATAAACTTGAAGATATGTATCATTCCGGAAACAGTCTTCCCTTCTCCATGCTAAATATCCACCATTTTTAAATTATCCCAGTCAGTCATAATCCAGTTACCATTCTGGTTATGTTCCTTTAAACTATCTCCAGTTTGTTAATATCATCAATATTTAGTACCCATAATTGAACAGAATACTCTAGGTGTAGTATGACCAGTATTTCTTGCTTTGTGAAATTATGTTTTATTTTGGCTAAAACCAGATTTTAAAAATAGGGAGAGAAGATACAGAAGTGTAAGAAGCATTGAAGAATAACCTATATAATCTATAATATATTCTTTAGTAAATGAGAAAGGGAAACTGATGGAACAGTAGAGAGAGCACCAAGCCTGGAGTCAGAAAGACTCTATTCAACTTGGCCTCAGACACTTAATAGCTGTGCAACCGTGGTCAAGTCACTTAACCCTATTTGCCTTAGTGTCCTTATCTGCAAAATGAGCTGGTGAAGGAAATGGCAAACCACTCCCATATCTTTGCCACGAAAACCCCAAATAGAGTCAAAGAGTAAGAAACAACTGAAACGGCTGAAAAACAGGAACAACAAGAAATGAGAACATGGCAATTAAAATTAAAATTAAATATTTTTAGATAATATCTTCCCTTTACCTTAGGAGGGAAATTTGTCATAATGGATAGATTGCTGTCCTCAAATCCAAGAAGACCTAATGCATGCTTGCTGTGTGATACTAGGAAAGTCACTTAAACATCTCAGTGTCACAGAGAACTCTCTACATCTTAAGTTTCAGAGACAGTGCAGACATGAACCTGGAATTTATCTTTTAATGAAATTATACACCCCATTCATATCCCTATCTCTTTTATAATTTATGATTTGAGATGGGAGCATAATATAAGGATCCATGATTTCCTATGTGCCTGACCAGGATGGCAGGGAGAGGTGGAGAAGGACAGGAGTTAGGTAGGCACACACTAAAGGGAAGATGTAACATTCTGGAAACAGACTTTATGTATTTTACTTTTTTTCTCTAAGACTGGCTCAATTTATCCATGGAAAATTGTGCAGTTGTATCAGTTTCAGTCAGGGAAGGATTTCAATATTTTGTTTTTATGTATGTGCTGTAAATATATTTTCCAGTGTGTGTTGCCTTGTCATTCCGTGTGTTCCAGCAAAATTCTTGAGCAGAAAGAGTGCAAGTCTGATTTTGTTTTAGAATGTCTTTATATGTGGTTAACTATATGCATTTTTATAGATTAGTAGTTTAGTTGAAAAGGCATATGGCTGGCCATAAACAAATTTTGCTCATAATTTTTAAAACTAATGATTCAAAAGTAATCTGTCCATAGCTATTAATGACATAAATTCTTGGATTTCCTATTTGAAGTAGTACAGGTGAAATATTGGAGAAATGTGGTCATCTTTTGCATAACCTATATAAATACTTGTCATTGAAAAAGCATTTGCAGAGAGGAAAAAGAAAGCAGTAAAATACTTGATATTATCATCAAAAAACACCAGGGAGCAAATAAACTGCCACCAATGATTCACTCTACAAAGAAATGGAAGATTAAGGGCTTCAGCTATAGAAGAAATTAACAGTGCTGAGGAAAGGTACATAAATGGCCCAAAGTGGGTAATCAGACATCTGGTAGGAGAGATCTACAGTCTATTTGACAGTGATTGCTAGTACATAAGAGAACTGGTAGTTTGGTTCTAATTGATAGGTCCACTCCAGTTTCCTTAGGTAACAAGAATTGTGAATTATCTAATCTTTCCCATCACCAACAGCCACCAAGAGTAGTCTCCAGTTACAGCCTCCACAATTTTCTAATCTCACCATTGACTGCAAATAGAAATGAAAGCTTTTTTTCCCCTTTCCCTAACTCCTCAATACCCTAATCTCTCTGCTTCAACAATGCAGTAAATGAACAGGAACTCATCAATACGGTTGATCTCATCTCCAATTATGACTGAGACCTAGCAACACCTCTCTGACCTGGCCTGCAGCATTCTTCCTTTTCTCATTTCGAGTGTTATCAGTTAGTAACTAGTTGCTTTCTACTGATGTGGCTATGTGAATTAGTCTTTAGAAACATTGACAAGAGCTATGAAGACCAGTTAAATCCCCACATTTTAAATTACAGTCTTCTAAATCAAAACCTTCCATACCTAAAATATATTATTTTAAAAATGTGAAATGGAAATGGTCAAGCTGTATGGGATGAAACTAGTTTTAGACATTTCTTGGCTAAACACAACAATTACTGCATTATTCATGAATTTAGGAACATTGTTTTAATTTAATCCTTTCTCCTCATAATTCCTCTTTTATTCCAAAATGATTTAATTTATTAAAATAATAGCAATTTATTTTTGTAACCAGAATGACTATAGCAGCAAACTACTTGATTTCCTCTATGGCTTGTCATACTGATTCAGGTAGATATTTTTTTTCTCCCTTCTTTCTGATCTGATTGAACTTTTTGAGAAAATACTACATGGTACATGGCATGTAGTGATAACTGAGTGCAACACATCATTCTCATTTCCCAGAATTCCTAGAACCCTAGAGTATTTTTATATATCCTATTTAATCATAACACTTTTCTTGTTTTCATTTAGAGTTCATAATACTTCACCTGTTCAAAGAATCTTTCCACAATTAATAAGAACAAAGTGATTTACGTTTGACCCTGTGCTGTCTTTTAACACATAGCCCCTAAAAGCACTTTTGCTTCTCTGTATTTCTACTATACTGCAAAAATAATATTAAGTTTAATCTGCCTCTCATAGGCTCATAGTTTCAGTGCTAGAAAGGTTCTTCTAAGCTTTCAAATCCAATTCTCTCATTTTACAAGGGAGGAAATTGAAGACCAGAGAGGTTAACCAATTTCCCCATTGTCACACAGGTAATTAGTAGATACAGGATCTAGATTCAGATTTTCTTTCCACTTCACCATTTTGTCAAAGATTACTTTTCATTTTACCTTTGTGCCATTAGAATTTGGCATATTGTTGCTTCTTGAAGTAAATTAGATTACTGAAGTGAATAATTCTAAGTACTGAATTATAGAATTGAATTGTAATCAGATTAGATAGGATTAAATTGAACTACCTCTCTAATTGACTATATGTCATTCCTGCATTTCTTTACATGGTCCATTCTATAAATCTTTATAGCCATCCACCTAAAAAACTCACCAACTCCCCCCCCAAGTATTTTAAACTTCTTCACAGCATAGAATCAGATTCACAGGCTCCATAATCATTTATTCATAATAACATATATGTATATTCTCCCATTTCACCATCATAACTATTTCTGTAAAAATAAATAAATAAAAGTTATGGGAAAACAAAATGTGAATATGAAAAGAATTCAAGTTCAAGCATAACCCTTTTCCCCCATTCCCTGGCCTGATACCATTACTGTTGAATTTATGACATATGAGCATACACAAAAATAGATACTGCAAATGCATTACTAGCTGACTGTATTTAAAATTCTACTCAAAGTTATTTTCATCTAAGAATGTTAAGAAATAGAGGAAACAAATTACAATGCCTCAACATTAGAGATAACAGCACATTCTGTACCATAAAACAAACAAAAGATACTGTAGCGATGCATCTAGTTCAGTGTTTGGAAACCAAGTGGATGAATGTTTCCAAAAAAGAAAAACAACAAGGAAAACTTTGTAGATTTTGTGAACATATGTGGTAAAAAAAATAAACGTTAATAAGTTAGAGAAATACTCATTACAGGGAAGGAAAAAATTCTTGTGAAAATGTTTTCTTGGTATTAGACTTGTACATGGTGGCAAAGCAGTTGCCTATATTATTATTATGGGAATGGGAATCTGAAGATCTTCGCTGCCTTGATAGGCTTAACTGATTCTGAGAACCTTCCATGATTTAAAAATATACTCTGTCCCCTAACAGGCTGAATGTGGTTACATGGAGCCTGTGGCAGGAGGCTTGTTTTTCAGGAATGCCCACACCTTGTTACTTTGTGATTGGGCAGTGGGTCAAGAGAGCTGTGACATTCTCTGGGCCAAGAGAAGGTTATTTATACCCTGGTGTGAGGTTTTGCTTTGAGGCTCACTTTAAGAAGAGTTGTGTGATTTGACCAGATGAGATTCTGGGCAGCTGTTGAGCTCCCTGGCTTTGAAAACCCAGATGTTGGTGCTTCCCTCTCTGGTTACTGACTAAGTATGAATGTAATGGTCAGACAGCTGGAAACCTGTCTGCTGATCTGTTTCTCTGTCTGTATTTGTTTTCTGCTTGTAACCTCTGTTTGTATTCTCTGAAGTTTGGGGTACTGACTTTTTTCTCCTGAACTAGGTAAATAACATATGTTTGATTAAAGCAAGATTGTTAATCCATTTTGAGTTACTTTCCTATAGAAAAGCAGATCTAGGAACCTGAGCTAACAGTCATCCTGGGTATGCTAGAGTGCTTGCTATTACAATTATATATATATATATATATTTTTTTTTTTTTTTCCAAGAGGAAAACATAAGCACGCACAATATGTGGACAAACTGCTCTAAAAGTGAGTTCGATTTTACTGCTTGTTCATGGCTCACCAATAGTGTATGGCCTTGCTAAGTCACTTATGAGGTATAAAACACACATTTTCACCACTTTTGTTTTACTGTGTATAATATTTTTCAGTAATTTTAACCAAGGCATTTTTTTTTCCATCCCTCTGATAATTTTCCTCATAGTTGAGAGGATTGATTGGAGGGGGAGGGGAAGTGTTGTTAAATATGATTAGAAATCAGAGGATCACTCTTCCTGAGGACTGCTTTGCTACTAATCATTAGTTCAAAGCGGGGTGAGGGACCACTAAAACCTTTGGTTCTTATTTCCTGGAAGTAATTGAAACTAAAATCACTTTTTGAAAAAGACCATTTGATGAAAAAATGTATCTACAAATAGGTAAAAAAAAAATCTTTATCCAAATGTCAATTTGACTTAACAATATTGCAGTAAACAGATCTCTATAAAACATTCTTTAGCTAAAAAGTAATAGCTTCTTGTACAAAAGTGAATTAATACATTTAAAAAAAAGAGCTGTCAACTAAAAGCAAATGACATTACACAAGTTTTATGCAAAGCTATCTAGTTTTTAAAAAGCACTGACAAAAATGTTTATGCCTTAGAAAGAGTTAACACCTTTATTATTGACTCAATTTGCTGGACAAATATAGTATGATAGAAAAGAATGATATATAGTAATCATCTCAGTCACAAAATATAATATTTATATGCATTTAATATAAAATTGAAATGAGAAATGTGTTCATCAAGAATATTTGTAGCACTGTTTCAATTAAAATTTCTAATTAGAATGTTATAGCAAAAATGTTCTTTGCTTTTCAAAGATTTTTGGTGGTTCCCCCACGGCATCTTTTAAACTAATATGAGAATTCCCAAAGAAAGAAGTAAATAAGAATTGTAGGAGAAGTGCTAAGTGGCAAGGTTCAGACACCAAAACAAATGATTCAGTGGCTACATTTAAATGGTGTATATATTTCCTCCATTGACACTGATCACAACTCCCCACTATCTCAACAATATTAGTGTCAATTAATATTAGGAGACTAACAAGAGTAAGTCATTTTTTATTATTGATATAAAACTTCTGTTTTTTTCTTTGTGAACCCCCAATTTTCATTGTTATGAAACAAACAAAAAAAAAAAAGGATCAACAGACAATGCACTAAAACCAAAGAGGTTCAATAGACTTATTGCTTGATATTTGGGACAAGGCTTTTTCTGTTTCTTTCACTAATTTTATGCTTTCCTCAATAAGAACATGTGACACAGCTTTGAATCATATTTTCAAGGAAATGACTAATACAAATAGTAATTTTCTCATTCTACATGTAATCCTCGACCATAGCATGCAAGGGTACAATTTTTGTGACTTCTAACACACAATCTTTCTGGCTGATGTCTGCAGTAAGGGAAACCATAAGAATATTCATATGAGTCGTTTTCCTTTTCCAAAAGGAAATATATATTATATATATATGTATATATAAATACATATATTAATAGAGATTATCCTCAGTTCCCCCTACAAGCACATAAGCTACTAAAACATTGAATATAAAACAGGTTTTATTTAATAATATATATAATACAAATAATGAAATAAATGCAACACAAATTTAATAATATATACAAAACAAATAAATGTGATACAAATTTAATAATAAATACAGTACAAAGCAAAACAGATGAGAACAACAGAAGCAACAGAAACAAAAAGAAAACCATCACCAGAATAAACTTAAACCGAGGCCTTTAACCATAAGGAAAACTTTCCTCTTCTCTCCTTTTCAAAGGTAGTTAAAGAACCCTCCATTACGGTAGGTTAGACTTGCTGTCAGTACTTATACAGCCCATATAACTCATAGTAACAATGAGGCACAGATCTGTGTTTATCCTCACTGCGTGTGTTTCACTGCTTTACCATTCTCTCTAGTACCACTGAGAGTAAGGTCCATGGATTTACTCCTCCCCATAGTGCTTTTGTACCTTTCCATTCTTAGTACATGTGGTTTCCTGCTGCATTGATTGCTTTAGTACTAGCAAGAACAGATCCTCCCTATTGTTGCTTTATCACCATATCAGCATCTACATCTCATGCCAGAGTTTAGTGAACAAGATCTTTTTATGCTCCTGTGGATGCACAAACCTCTCTATAATTCCATTAGCACATATTTCCTCCACTTAAAAGCAGTCTCTGAATTTCATATAAATCAGAGGGATGTGCTTATCGGTATGCATCATATATGTAAGTTTTGATCTGTAAAAATGTTATTAATGCAAATACTAAAAAATTAATCCTAGTGATGTTCAAGCAAATGGTTGGGTAAAAGTATAATTTGGCATTCTGGAAAAGAGTGGAGAAGCCATGTTTTTGTTTGCTCAAGCCCTTAACAGGGACATCAGCAGCAACTTAATAAGGAAGACAACTAGTCACCAACTCTTCATAAAACGATGACCCTGCGGGATAAATTTAAGCAAATCAAATGAGTCTTCATCATCTCCACTCCCATGCTGCAGTTACTAAGTCTTGTTTCTCAGACTTAATTTGGTTATTATTCCCCACCGCCTTTATTTTACTGCTAGATCTGATTGGTTTATTTAACCCTTCCATCCCTTCAATATATCATCCTTCTTTCTATCCTTTCACAGTTCATACGCTAGAAGTGGTTGGCTATGACCAAAGGGCTAAAAAAATGTGCATACCCTTTGACCTAGCAGTACCACTTCTAGGGCTATATCCCAAAGACATCATATAAGTGGAGTTGTCTAGATCCTTGAATTATTGAGAAAAGCTTAGTCTATCAAAGTTAGTCATCATGCAATGTGGTTGTTACTGTTTACAATGTTCTCCTAGTTCTGCTCATTTCACTCAGCATCAGTGCATATAACTCTCTTAAGGTTTTTCTGAAGTACACATGCTCATCATTTCTTACAGAACAATAGTATTCCATTATATTCATATACCACAACTTGTTCAATCATTCCCCAGTTGATGGACATTGCCTCAATTTCCATTCTTTGTCACCACAACAAGAACTGTTATAAATATTTTTGTATATGTGGGTCCTTTTCCCATTTTTATGATCTCTTTGGGATACAGACCTAGAAGTGGTATTGCTAGGTCAAAAGGTCACAGTTTTATAGCCCTTTGCTCTCAAGAATAGTTAGGTCAGTTCACAACTCCACCAATAATGCATTCATGTTCCAATTTTCTCACACCTTCTCCAGCATTTATCATTTTGCTGTTTTGTTCTATTGGCCAATCTGATAGGTGTCATGTGATACCTCAGAGTTGTTTTGATTTGCATTTCTCTTATCAATAGTGATTTACAACATTTTTTCATATGACTATAGAGATCTTTAATTTTTTCATCTGAAAACTACCCATTTATATTCTTTGACCATTTATTAATTGGGTAATGACTTGTATTCTTATAAATTGGACTCAGGTGTCTATATATTTTGGAAATCAGATCTTTATCAGAGATGCTGATTGTAAAAATTCTTTCCCAGTTTTTTTGCTTTCTTCCTAATCTTGGTTGCATTGGCTTTGTTTGTGCAAACATTTTTCAATTGAATGTAAACAAAATTATCCACTTTGTATTTCATAATATTCTCTATCTCTTTTTTGGTCATAAATGCTTCCCTTATCCATAAATATGAAAAACTATTATTTCAAATAGTAAACATAAACTCTTCCTTGTTCTCACAGTTTGCTTAGAGTACCTGTATATTTAAAGTGTGTACCCATTTTGACTTTATTTTGGTATGTGGTGTAATATGTTGATCTATGCATAGTTTCTGCCACACTGTTTTCTAGTTTTCCCAGCAGTTTTTGTCATATAATGAGATCTTATCCCCGAAGCAGGGGTCTTTGGATTTATCAAAGAGTAGATGAAAATGGTCATTGATTACTGTATCTTATGTATCTTAACTATTCCACTGATCCACCACTCTATTTCTTAGCAAGTAGGAAGTAGTTTTGATGATTGGTACTTTATAATATGATTTAAGATCTTGTATGACTAGGCTATCTACTCCTGCATTCCTTTTCATTAATTACCTTGATATTCTGGACCTTTTGTTCTTCCAGATGCATTTTCCCCTTTTCTTTTTTTTTTTACTTCAGCTGAAGCATGTTTTTATTCCTCCTTCTTCCTTTCCCTCCTCACTAGGATTTTGCTTTTGATCACCACCTCCCTCAATCTTCCAAACCTTCTATCAGCCCCCTCATTTTTCTTTCCCTTATTGCTTCTTCCTTCCCTTCTATCCACCCTTCCCTTTTCTTTCCCATTTCCCCTCCTCCTTGCTAAAGGACAAGTTGGATTTTTATACCGGAGTATGTTATTCTCTCCTTAAGCCAAATCCAATGAGAGTAAGGTTCAAACAATGCTCATCTCCCTCCCTTTTTTCCCTCTACTATGTCTTTGTGCCTCTTCATGTTATATAATTTACCCTTTTCTGTGTCTTCCTTTCCTCTTCTCTCATTACATTCCTTTTTTTTTAAACCACTTTATTAGGACTTTTATCATCATATCAAAGTCAACTTACACCCACACCATCTGTCTATGTATATACCCTTTCTAAAATTTCATAATAAAGACACAGTTCTCTAGAGTTACAAGTATCATCTTCCCATGTAGGGATTAAACAATTTTCCCTTATTGAATTAACATGTTTTCCCCCTTTTTATTTCCTGTCTACCTTTTTATGCCTCTCTCGAGTCTTGTATTTAAAGCTCAAATTTTCCAATGAGATCTGGTCTTTTCATCAGGAAGGTTTGGAAGTCCCCTATTTCACTTAATATCCATTTCCTCCTCTGAAAGATTATGCTCAGTTTCACTGGGTAGTTGATCCTTGGTTGTAATCCAAGCTCCTTTTCCTCCTTGAATATTATATTCTAAGTCCTCTGATCTTTTAACACAAGGTCCTGTGTAATCCTGACTGGTTCCATGATGTTTGAATAGTTTCTTTCTGGCTACTTGCAGTATTTTCTCCTTGACCTGCTAATTCACCTGAGCTGATAAAACACCAATATTTTTGGCATCTCTTTTCATGTTCTCAATTTGGTATCTCTTTCAGGAGGTGATCAGTGGATTCTTTTGATGACTTTTACCCTCTGGTTCTAGAACCTCAGGGCAGTTTTCCTTGATAATTTCCTGGAAGATGCTATCTAGGCTCTTTTATTTATCATCGCTTTCAGGCAGATCAATAAATCTTAGATTATCTCCCCTGAATCTATTTTCCAGGTCATTTGTTTTTTTTTTTCAATGAGATATTATACGTCGTCTTCTATTTTTTCATTCTTTTGATTTTGTTTGACTAATTCTTGATGTCTTATAGAGTCATTAACTTGCCCAATTCTAATTTTAATGAGTTGTTTTCTTCAGTTAACTCTTGTACCTTCTTTTGATTTTACCAATTCTACTTTTTAAGGAGTTATTTCAGTGTCCTCTTTTTCCCATTTTGTCAATTGTATTTTTAAAGGAATTGTTCATTTGTTCTTCCACCTCTCTGATTTGACCTTTATAATCCTACTTGAGCTCTTCCAAGGAGGCTTTTTGGGCCTGAGAACAGTTCATATTTTCCTTTGAGGTTTCAGTGTGCGTATAGTGACAATGCTATCCCTCTTCTGAATTTGTGTGCTGATCTTCCTTGTCTTCACAGTAAGAATCTATGATCTTTGTTTTTCTTTGTTGCTCGTTGTTCATGGTGTTTGCCTTTTTCCTGGCTTTTAAAGTTGGTCTGTGCTTCTGGGGCACAGGAGGCGTTGTCCCATACTTCTTGAGCTGGAGGTTTGGGGCCTGGTTACTGACTTTGTGTGCTGGGACATCAGCTGCTGGCAGGTGGAAGCTATAGATGCTGTAGCTTACCTGGTGCTGAGCTGGAGCTGGTGGTAGTGGCTGGTATGTGCTGAGGCCAGCTGGGGTTTTTCCACTCTCAGTTGTCAAGTATAGGGGTGATCTGGCCACTGGAGGTTACCTCCTCACCTGGGGCTATGCTAGAACATGGGTAGGCTCAGTGTCTGGTGGATATCCATCCTCCAACCCAAGTGGTGGTTCTCCAGGCTGACGTCTGCTGGTTCCCCTGGCCATGCCAATGCAAACAGGGATCTTGGTGGTTGCCTACTCTACCACCCTGGGGCTCAGGATCTCCTGCTGGTCTATTGAGGTGGGGCTTGCCACAGGCTTGTGAGGATGCCTCCCATTCTGCACTGGTCCCCTTCAGCCACAGAAAGAGGCCCCCTCCCATCAATCTCCCCAACCTCACGAGACAAAAGATTGCTGCATCCTGTCTTTCTATTGGCTCCACTGTTCCAGGATTTTTCCTGGGGTGTTATTTTCTGGGTTTTTCAAGGTCAATAATGGAGGGTGAGAGTGATTTACTGTTTACTCTGCCATATTACCTCCTGGAAGTCCCTACAGTTTCTTAAGATGATTTTATTTCATGACTTTATTTCTTGCAATACTTTCTTATCAATTTTACCTATAATTTCTATTAACTTTTTATCACTAATAAATATAAATCACAATGTTTATTCAAATTAGGCGACTTGAAAAGGCTAACCAAACTATTAGAGAGGTTAAAACTCTTCAAACATGACTATAGGCTGCCTCTGGAAAGCACCAAGCAATAGAAAATTTTCTCAAAAACAGAAAAGAGATAATGTAATTTCCCTTGTGCTTCTGGGGGAAAAAATTACTAGCACCTCAGAATAGCCAACTCTACCTGGCATATTTTTTCAAAAATATTTGGAACTTTTAGTAGATTACATTCAAGTTTGTATTTTGACCTTTACCACACTTCGAAGTTTGTTCTCAGTCTCTTGAAAAGAGAAGATACTTTGTCTCCGAGAAAAACTTCATTTTCGCTAAGATGTTTCATTTATTTGTCTAGGAGGATTTCCAATTTGTCCTCCTTCATTGCTGCTTTTATAAAATGTCTCCTACAAAGGAAGATGCTTTGAGATTCCTTTGATTTCCTTGCAACATTTTGGCTCTCAGAAATTATTCTTTTAAAAAACAGATAACGTGAAAAGCGTCATTAACATTTCATTCTGTCTCTTCATTAAGGATTTTCTTTTGAAGTTTACATAGTCATCTCATCTTTTGTCACTTCCAGGTTTTCAATGCTTTTTCTTTTTTATGTGCAAAGAAAACTGGAGGAGACACATGTTTTATATTGCCTTTTATTTGTATGAACAGCAATTAATAATAAGAAGTTTAATACGTCAGAAATTTAATTTTGGCTGATAAGGTAAAAGAATACACTCCAAGCCATTAAATCTAAATATACTGCAAACCCTGAGGATGGAAATTTGTGAGACAAACATTTGCTAATTTAGGAGGCAGCTATAGTCTTAAATGTCAACAGCATGCAGGACCTTGGGGCATTTTACCTTCCAATTCATTGTAGGAAAGAATGAGAAAGTGCACAGGTCATGTCTTTTGGTGAAGAGATGTGTTAGGAATTACATCCTGGTGAGAAGAGGTTGAAGCAGATGAACCCCAGGGTCCCTAAGAGTTGGAAGCTGATGATGGAATCACCATTCCATCACCATTTAGTAAAGATTGAGCATGGTAGATTATAATCTGGGAACTTGAGAGATGTAGATCATCACTGGGTAAAATATATAAAGGAAATCATGAGAGAACTGTGAGATAACTTTCTTAAGTACAACTGTTTTGTGAATTTGGGAGATTTTGGTTGACTTAATTCAGAATTTGTCCTCACATCCTTTTTTGCCCTTGGAAAGTGTACTTCTGATATTTTCCTTTTCTATCTTCCTCTGTCTACCTGAGTAACAGGAAAATTTGGTCAGAATAATCACCTGGAACATACCAGTAATGAAAAGAATTAAGTCTTGTCTCATGCTTGGCACATCCTTTTCAGGGATTCATTTATTATTCCCAAGTAGAGAACCCATAAATCAGCCTTTGTACTGGTAAGCTGTTTGGGAATTAAAACACATTTTTCCATAGGGGGAAAAAGATGTTTGCATATACTGATGCATTTCCTAAGCTAACAAACAAATTCTCTAACGTACATGAAGCATAACATTCTACTGAATCAAACCAATGGGGTATAACAATGGCTCTGTGTTCAGTGTTCCAACTTGAAAACCTAAGAACAAATCTGAACACTCCAAAACTCCAAGGTGATTTGGGTCATCCCCCACCCACAACCATTTTCTTTACTTCTTTTGGTTTTTTGGCTTTGGAGACAAGGATTCTCCTAATTCTGAGGTATTGGTGATGGTACATGTAACTTGAAGCCAGGGATCTTCTAAGAAAGTAGAGCAATAAGTGGCTTGGGGTATGAAGCTGGAAGAGAAACCTAGAATGTCTCTGGAAACTGGAAGTTTATGTAAAGTACAGGAAGGACACCGAAGTTAAAGGGTAAATTGTAATGAATTGGGGAAGAGAAACATTGCCTTATGGAGAGAAACTGGCCAGCAGCAGAGTAAGAACAAAGGAAAGGAACAAGGCATTAGGAAATAACAAGTGGTAACATTTTGAGAAGAAAACAGTAATACTAGCTCTGGTATCATTTCGTTAGCATTATTTGGGCATCAGGCAATAGATTGGGAATGGGGACAAGAGACAGGAGGGAATGAGAAGGTAAGGTGTATGAATATTTCATTTTTCTGTGCTATGCTAAGTGATAAAGGCCATTACTTGAAGTACTCAATTTCCTAAAAATAACAGGAACCAAGTATCCTGTCTTATCTCCCTAATTTCTATGTCAGAAATTTAGGCCTAAGAATTACTTTACATCCTATAAGTACCTTAGTAATAATATGCCAAGCCCCTCCTTTTTACTGGTAGGAAAAATGAGGACAGGAAAAAGGAAATTTTTGTCTTAGGTCATATACCTAGGGTGTAGCAGAGTGGATATTTAAAGCCAGTATAAACTAGCAAACTCCAGTGCTCTCTTCTCTACAGCACTCCATTCTGTTCACTGGAACTTCCCCAAAACACAAGAAAGGTAACATAGTGATAACAGGATTTACTATTTCTGGAAGTTAGGGAAAGCCAAGCAAGTGCTGTTTTGAATTGGTTGCTCACCACTCAACACATTTCTTTAAACTCTCTACTTTCTTATCCTTACCATCCACTCACTACTTAATCCTTTGCAATCTTCCTTCTACACCATTCAACTGAAGTTATTTTTGCAAAGGTCACTAATGACCAGCTAATCCCCAAATCCAGAGATATTTTCTGTTTTTATTCTCCTTGACCTTTTAGTTGCATTTCACCCTATTGACTACCTCTTCCTTCTAGAAACTTTTTTCCTCCCTTGGCTTATTTGAAATTGAATTCTCCTGTTTCCCTCTTACCTCTTCTATGAGTTTATCTCTTTCTCCTTCATTCAGTCTCTTAGGATCACTATTCTCTCTCCCTTAATGAATTTACTCACTACAAGTTGCAGTTATCATTTCTATCAGGGTGACTTCTAAATCTCAATTTCTACCCCTGATCTCTTTCATGTGTTCAAGTCCAAATTTTCCATCTGTTTGCTGAATGTGTTAATCTAATAAACACCGTTTTGTGTACTCCATACAAATTGCCATTATTCAAAAAATTTCAGATTTCTTCTTTTAGAATTGTCTTCTGAATCAGTTTGTAAACCATGTAAGAAAAAAAAATCTCATCGCTTTATAGTAACACCTATGCCCTTGAGCAAAAACTATGCTGTCCACCTCATTGAGTAAATATTGGCCAGATGTGGAATTGAATATCTTTTGTCTGTAATAACCAAAATTACCATTGAGCGTTGAGAATTTCCTATCCCTTTGAATATTTGAACAAATATGTCCTACTGCTTTAACCACAATACCAAATGAAAAGTTCCAAAAATATTTAGAACAATGTCAGTAATCCTGGAATAAATAAATATATGGACAACCAAAGTGACTGTTTCAAAGAGAACAGCATTTTCTTAGACATGTTAAGTTTTAGCATGTTAAATTTTTTTTTAATTATTTTGTTTGCTTTTTCGGAGGGTAATTGGGGTTAAGTGATTTGCCCAAGGTCACACAGCTATTTTTTTTTTTGTGTTAAGTGTCTGAGGCCAGATCCTGAACCCAGGTCCTCCTGACTCTAGGGCCGGTGCTCTATTCACTGCGCCACCTAGCCACCCCTAGCATGTTAATTATTAAGAGTAATTTCCCTACCATGTAGACAAATTGAATGTGGTTGTCCTTGCAAAGTGAACCTACTGCCTTGACTGTCATGAGAAATAAAGGATTAGAGTTTCAATGATAGAAGCCCTTTTTGAGATGCCATTGTTCATAATACCTAATGAGGATAACACTGAAATATAGAACATTCAGAAGAATTTGCAAAAGCAATGCCCCTAATGCTATCTAGTCCTTACATCATCCCAGATTGTGTACCAGGCTCCACTTTAAAAACTGTCTTAAGGGAGCTCTAAAATTTTAGAAGCTAGTATAAAAAGAGACTTTCATAGTTTAGTGATTCCTACAAAATCAAAAAGAAATAATCCACTAGTAGGGAAATAATAGGGATTGCATCTGCTATAAACTACTTAATGGCAATTTTCTGCCCATATCAAGATCTCATTTAAATAGCCCTTCAGGCTATTGCACAGTGTAGACACAACCCAGTGACCCTACTAAATATTAATCTAATTAATGCAGTATGCAATTTAAATGTGTAGTATGTTTGTTCTCCCAGATGCAACAGTATCCTTAGTTTGTAATTACTTTGCTAAAATTTCTCTGAAAAATGTAGGAAATTCAGTCTGAATAGAGTTAATACATAGCATTGCACATGACCAAATAGTAAATGGATTAATTTTTAATTTCTTATGCTTCAAAGACTATTATATAAAGAAATCCTAAAAGCACACATGTTGTACTTGAAACTCAGAAGAGAAAAATAACATTTGGTAAATAGCAATGATTCATAATAAAAATTATTTTTAATTCATTTTCATGGTCCCCTTACTGTTAGACACCTCTCTTCCTTTCTCTTCCTTTCCCCCTACCCAATTTCTATATGATCCCAAATACAGAAAACTTATTCATTGGCCTACTGGGAACAATTAACATTTATGTCTCTGGCTCTTTCTCTGTCTCTACCTTTCTATCTCCTCATTTCTCATTGGCTGTATTTCTTCGAAACTTCTCTGACTGACTTCTCCACCATCACACTCTTGGAGAAACCTCATTGTCTTATATGACCCTATCAGCATTTGTACTTCATCTCAGCAACACCCTCTATCCCTCTGATTGGAGCAGAGAGCCATGATACCCAAAACCTACCTTTAAAGAGGAAGCTCATCTCAGAACACTTCATTTCTCACCTGACTGCACTACTTTGGGATTTCTCTTTTCCATTTTTTTCCATTTTTTTCCACTTTTCCACCATTCCCCTGAGTCCGTTATCTTCCTCCACCTCATACTCTTCCCTCCATCCTTTCCCTCTATCTTTCCATTTTCCTTTTGTGCATTGTCTTCTCCCTTTGATTGTAAGTTCCATGAGGACAAGGACTGTCTATTTTTCATATATGTATCTATCCCTAGTGCTAAACATACTAATATATGTATATATAATATAATGTAATATAATGTAATATAATATAATATAATATAATATAATATAATATAATAATATAATATAATATAATATAATATAATATAATATAATATAATAT